>NC_141928.1:15846610-16149640 GCF_057802395.1 Ceratotherium simum simum
AGGCTGGCAACCTGCTTCTCGGCTTTGTTTCTTTCTGTCAAGAACTGGTTCCGCAAGAGGCTGAAGTCTGCCCTCATCGAGTCCATCTCTTTCTGGAGAGCCAGCAGCTCACTTGACTTTTCCATTAATTGCTGCTCCCGTTCTGAAAGCTGTCGTTCTGAAGTGAGCAATTTTAGTAGTTTAGCCAGAGGCCCTGGGCTGGCTGTGGGCAGAGCCACACAATCCTTCCCTGGTGGGCAGATTACATAATGACATGCCACCCATTCCTCCATCACTGAGGCCTCCAAGTCCCCCATAACCCACAGCAGAGGCCCAGAGAAAGCCCCAGATCAGGGTGCCTCTTGACATAACTGGTTCCTGGAGGGCCTGATTCCAAAGTGACAGACAGCCACTGTCTTCCCTTTTGAGCCTCTGAGACCAATGAGAGTAAACAGCACCAATCCTGAGGTGCAGGGAACATGGAACAGACTGCTGAAATGTTTCTTATAAACCTTGATTTTAATAAAGGGAGGCACACCAGTACTTCTCCCTTCACAGGAGGAGGTGCAGTGGAAAGAACGCAGGATTTGGAGCAGCATGAGCCCTATCTTATACAGGGGAAACCTATCTCCTGGTGTTCAACACAAATCATGTATGCAAACACCTAGTACACAGTGAGTACTCGATAAATAATGCTTATAAATAACAGTGACATTTAAAACAGATTTTTCTAATCACTCTCTGTAGAGGAACACCTTGCCCAGATTTCACTTTTCACACCACTGGCATGGTCAGACTCAGTATAATTTTTAAGTTTCATTTTCATAATGACATGGTTGGGTCTGGAGGTATCAAGAGTTCCCAGGGAAAAAGGAATAATAACCCTTTCAGATCCCCAAGTCCACTGTGTGCAGTTGAGGGGACATTTCCTGAGCATTATTAAACTGTGCAGCCTAAGAAACAGAAAGATCATTGACTGATGTTAGAACAATCATTTACCCTGGATTCCCGGGTCAACTTCCTTTACACATGGCTCAAGAGAGAGCAAGCAGAGCCAAGGGTAAATACCTGTATTTTGGTTCTATTCACTACGTCACATTTGGACAGAAGTAGAACTGTTATATTGTTTATCTGGTTGAAATGAAATGGATCATTGTTCCCAAAGCTCATAAATAATGTACTTTATAGAAAGCCTTTAGAGCACCTTTTGGCACTTCTTTGCCCTAATGTCCCACTTTCTTGAGAAAGCCTTCTTGAAGAAGGCAATACAGTAAAGTAAAAAGACTTGATCGTCAGTCTCAGGATCAAATGCCACCTCCGTGAAGACAACTTCCCTCTGTCTCCCTGAACCTGTTTCCTCCTCTCTCATGGGGCTGGGAGCATCAAATGGGGTGTCATACTTCCCACTGCGCTCCTCCTGGACTATGGCTGAGGCCTGGGTCTCCTTTACATACTTGACAAGACAAGCAGCAGCGTCCCCTCCCTCAGTGCAATGTTCCAGAATACATACTGGTTTGGGAGAGCGTCTTCTCCAGGGCCTCACCCCACCTTTCCTCTTCCTGCAGAGTCCTGACACGCTCTTCAGCCACCAACACCTTTGTGAGCACCTGGTCCAGGTGGCTTTTCTGGTCCGTTAATTCCTTTTCCAGCTGGTGCTGCTGCTCCGTCAGTGTCACTTTATTGGCTTCTAATTTTTTTTCTTCACTTTCTCTCTCTTTCTGGAGTCTCTGAAACATCTTAATAGAGAACAACCTTAGTTACTCATAAAATAACAATACTCAGTGTCCCAAATGAAGGAACCTTCGTGGACTCGAGACAGATTCCAGTTAAACAGGAAGTAGAAAATAGCCCATGGTGACAGAGAGTGAGTTCCCTTTACAAAAGTGACCAAGCAGGGAATGGAAACTATTTGGCCAGCATGTGAGGAGGGGATTCCAGCAGCAAATGGCATGTGGCCATCAAGGTTCTTTATAGGACCGATGTTCTATGTCTTAACGGTCCCTAAATGTTAATACCAAGAGAGTCAAAGAGTTGGTGTGAAATCCCCACTGGTTACCCAGGGCAGTTAAGGGAAGCTAGTCCCCAGGGGGATACTTCTCAGCAGCTTTCTGCCAGTGGAAACAAGCTCACACAAGTAACCAAGTGTTTTCTTTTAGATACAATCAGAAATGTGTAGTACCACTTCTTGTTGGGCTAGTTTGGCCTTGTTTTCTTCAATCTCATTGTGAAGCACTTGAAGTTGTTGCTGTTTAGTCTCCCCTTCTTTCTGGCAGTCTTCACACTTCTTTATCCATTCACTGACGTCCTTCTGGAGCCTGGTCTGCTCGCTGAGTAGCACATCCTTATGCTTGGTGGTGTGGAGGAGGTCCTTCAGGTGAAAGAACAAACTGCAACTACTAACAAAGCCATCTTTACTAACGGTGGCTAGTGCCACTTCAGGATCTACTAAGTCTGACAATATGAGAAGCATAAAAGTTCCATATCCTTTAGTATCTCAACAAACTTATACAAAGGTACCCAGAAATCAATTTAATCACTGGGTTTCCTCTTTTTAGTACCTAAAAACTAAGATACAGAAGATGTCAGAATTGCAAGGAGGGACTCAGTTCCTCCGCGCTTTCGTTGCCTTGTCACTGAGGTGGGAATAAACAATACCCACCTCACAGGACTGCTAGGAAGATTAAGAAAAGCTGTGAATAAGGCTCAATTCTTATTGAAAATGAACTTCAAGTCATGGTTTAGTTACTAACTGAAATATTTATACAGATTAAAAAACTCAGAAAACAATATTCTTTCTTCAAGGAACTCAAATTAAGCATTTTTGAAAAAGTTACCATAATTCTAACACAGAAAATATTTATAAGAACCTGTGGAAGACTTTTTAAATATTATACTTTGGTTTTAAGTTTTATACATCTCAGAAACACAGGATCCAAAAGGTAGAAGGAAGAGAATTTAGATGTCTAATCCCATCCCTATTTTACATAGTGGAAACTGAGGCCCAGAATTGCTTGGGGTTCTCTGAAACTCAAATTCTAGCACTAGCACTGTTCTCACAGGACAACACTGAATTAGCGTTAAGAAGATGATCAGAAGTACAGGGGTCAAGAATCCGCTCTAGTGAACACCTGACAAGATGGAGGCCCAGATGTGGCAGATGTTCTGCAGCTCAATGAGTGCTCAAATCTAAGCGAGACTTTGGAGGCCTCATCCTTGCCATGGACAAGAGGTGGTCCATCTGGTTCCTGAAGTCCCCAGAGGGGCTGCTAAGGGGGTACTGAGGGGTTGGGCTCTGGGCTAGCCACCACCTTACTTATTAACTTTGAGTAAAACGTTCTCTGAATCAAGAGTTCTAGGGCTAAAATAAATTAGAAAATCACTGCTCTGCATCAAAATTCTTGTGTATATGACGTTTGTGTTATATAAATGGCCCTTATGGGAACTGCTGGTGTGAAAAGCAATCAGCCACTTGATTTGTTATTTCAATCAAATGTCTGCATGCCTTGAGGATACTAGTAGAAGATTACATTTGTTAAGCTTACCTGTTTGGCTAGGTTCAAATGGTCTTGAACATCAGCTAGTTCCTCCTGTAGTGAGTTCACTGCTTCTCGTTTTTCTACAGAAATGATATTTACATAAAATAAAAAATATATATGTACGCATTTTCCAGATTCCCATCAGCCCCTCACAAAGTAGAATGGAAGTGAATTTAAACTTCTTTCTGTTAAATGTATGACTATGCCACACTATCTTATTAAAGGCCAAAAGAGAGAGTTACATGCACAACCCGGATCTGGGCTTTGGGCCCAGGTTTTTAAAGACTTACATGTTCAAAACCTTACAATAAAAAAATTTACAGAAAATACCTAGTGTTGACGAGGTGCATGGTTTCAAAACAGGTACCTTCTACATTGCTGGTAGAAATATAAATTTTGAACAACTTTCAGGAAGACAATTCGGGAATAAATTTTATATCTATACTGGTTTTGTCACTTACTAACTGTGTGAGCTTGAGCAAGTCACTTCTCTCTTAAGCAAGTCACAAAGAGACTAAGCTTAAATTGCTTCATCTGTAAATGGGTGAAATAATAGTTTCTACCTCATAAAAATGTTACAAGGATTAAATGATAAAATGTACATAAAACACTTGCAGCATGCCTAGGACATAGTAAGTACTCAAGAAGTATATAATTAGCTAGAATTACTTAGTAACTTCTCCTAAATAAACAATCATGAGTATTTATAAAGATTTGGTAATAAAGATGTTATTTTGCATCTTCGTTTTTGTTTCTAAAACTACACACACACACCCCCACCACACACACATGGAAAAACCGGGAAGGATATTCACTAAACTGATACTAGGAATTATCTCTGAGGGGTGAGGTCAATAGTAATTTTTATTTCATTTTTTTGCTGTTTTTTAATTGTTCTCTAAGGAACATGAATGAGTTTTTTTGTAACAGCTTTATGGAGATATAATTCACATACCATGTATTTCACCCATTTAAAGTACACAATTCAGTGGCTTTTAGTATAGTCACAGAGTTGTGCCACCATCATCATAATCTAATTTTAGAACATTTTGTCACTTCTAAAAGAAGCCCCATGCCCATTATCATGAATTATTTCTGTAATAAGATAACAAACAATTAAACAAAAGATCTAACCAAAGGAAGAAGGTCACATCTCTCCTGCTGTGCTGCCTCATACCTTGTAGCTGTTGCTGCATCGCTGCGATGTCTTTATGCAGCGAGAGTTTGTCTCTGTTTAGTCGGTCTAGGTCCTGCTGCAGTTTTCTGACTTCCAATTCCAACTTGCCTAAATTTGATTGCTCCATTTTGCTATTCTCTTCTGTAGCCGCTAAAACCCTACCACGCAAGCAGAGAGTAAGCCAGACTGTCAAATATAAAATGTTCAAGCACACACAAGAGACAACTGAGGAATTCTGTTATGCTTTCACAATGTAGTTTTGAAGTCTGAATGATTATGTTTACAACATTTAAGGCTCTTCAATTCATTTTCAAAAGAAGTCTTATTTTCAGCTTTCCAAATAGATTTTTCAAAAAGTGACTTACTAAATCCAAGTTTTCTAATAATCAGAGATAAAAACATAGATAGCACTCAGAATTCCAAAAATCTAGGTGATTAAAATGGATCACTAACTTCTGATAAGTGAAAAAGCAGGAAACACAATTTTATGTATAATAGGATTTGTCTAGACATGCATGAGCATGGATTCCTTTACATAAATGAAATCATACAGTGCAGACTTGTTTTTGTCTGGCTTCTTTCATTGAGCATAATTACTTACCCATCTCATTGTATCAATACCCCCTTCTCTTTTTATTGCTGAGTGGTATTCCATGGTATCGATATACTATAATTTGTCTATTTACCAGATGATGAACATTTAGATTGTTTCCAGTTTTTGGATATTGCAAATAAAGCTGCTAAGAACACTAGTGTACAGCTTTTGTATGAAGATATGCTTTCACTTCTCATGAGTAATACCTAGGAGTGGAATAGCTAGATCTTCTGGTAGGTGTATGTTTGAATTTTTAAGTAACTGCTAAACTATTTTCCTAAGTGGTCTCACTGACATTTTACACTCCTGCCAATTGTGTATGAAGGTTTCTCACTAATATTTTGTCAGTCTTTAATTTTAGCCATTCCAATAGGTGTATAATGATATCTAATTGTGGTTTTAATTTGCATTTCCCTAATGGTTAATGATGCCAAGCAACTTTTCATGTGCTTACTTGCTTTCCATGTATCTTCTTAAGTGAAATGTCAGTTTAAATTTTTTGCCCATTTGAAAAACTGGGTTGTTCATTTTCTAATTATTGAGTCTTGAGAGTTCTTTATATATATATTCTGGGTACAAGTCTTTTATCAGATACATGGTTGCAAAGATTTTTCTCTAGGTCTGTGATATGTCTTTTCATTACCTTAACAGTGTCTTTTGAGGAGAAGTTTTAAATTTTGACAAAGTCCAATTTTATCAATTTATTCTTTTACGAATCATGCTTCTGATGTCATATTTAAGAAATTTTTGCCTAACCCAAGTTCACAAAGGTTTTTTCCTATGTTTTCTTGTAGAAGTTTTATATTTAGGTTTTATGTTTATGGTCCATTTTGAGTTAATTTTTAGATATAGTGTGAGGTATGGACTGAGGTTCATTTTTTTTGGTTTTTGGATATGCAATTGTTTCAGCAACATTTTTTGAAAAGACCAGCTTTTCTCTACTAAAGAACACGCCTTTGCATCTTTGTCAAAATCAGTTGTGTACATATTTGTAGAGTTTACTTGTGGACCTTCTATTGTGTTCCACTGATCTATTTGTCTATCTTTATCCCAATACCACAGTGTTTTGGTTACCCTAGCTATATACTAAGTCTTGAAATCAGGTAGTGTTAGCCCTAAACTTCTGTTCTTTTTCAAAGTTGTTTTGGTGTCATACCTAAAAAGTTTTAGATTCTATTCTAGGTCCTTTCCATTTCCATATGAATTTTAGAACCAGATTATCATTTTCTATGTAAAAAGCCTGTTGGGATTTTGATTGTGATTGTTTTGAATCTATAGATCAATTTGACGAGAACTGAACCTTAACAATAATGTCTCTCTGCCCACAAACAAGGTATATCTCTCCATTTGTTTATATCTTCCAGCATGTATTATTTTACTAAAAAAAACCACAACAGATTATTTTAAAAAAATACTTTGGGGAAAAAAAACCTAAAAGAAAATTCACCCAAAAATGCTACTGGTGAATTATACTGTGATACTGTTTGTGGCGTACCTTTTTCCTTTTGTCTATTTTCCAATTTTTTTTATAGCATGTTTATAATGTTTTAGCCTTCAGGAAGTGACCTTGCAAGCTTATTTGTTCCTGCTCTCACCGTTTGGTTTGTGCCAACTTCTTTTCCCAGCTGTCACATTTCTCTTCGAGATCATCCTTTTTTTTGCACAAAGACTCAACACACGATTGTAAGGCTCGGGTCTCAGCAGTTATTCGCTCTATTTCTCGTTTGTCCCTCTCGAGGAGCTGCTTCTGCCACTCTATCTCCCCTCTCTGTCGCAGGGCTGCCTGCTGCAAATTCTCTAATTCCAGTTTCTCCTAAATCAGATAAAAGAGGACTCAAACACGTTAACGAAGAGAAAGGCTTTGGTTTGCTGGGGGTGAAACAGCTTGGTTGATTACCTCTAGCACTTCCACCTGAGTCTTCTCTAACTCAGACAACTTTTGGTCATGTTGTAGCTTCAAACCTTGTAGCTCACTGTTTTCAAGTTGCAACATGTCCAGAATATTCTTTAGTTCTAACAGAAACAAAGCATGGTCATGCTATTAAATGAACGTGGAAACAGTTACAAAATGAAACAGAAAATAAGGGTATTGACTGATACAAGGAACAATAGATAATCAAAAAAATAGCTGTTGCGCTGAATTAATGGAGCTAATTAATTGTATTTTTAATGAAAAAATCCTTTAAAGTATTGCTAAACACTAAATTTGTTAGATTTTAGTTTGTTAAAAATATTTTAACAAAAACATTTAACAAAGATCTAGTTCTAAAAGCATTTACCCTACCTAAAAGAATTTTAATCAAAATAAATAGGAAAAACTTTAAAATATAAACTGAGATATAACAATTTTTTGTCCTGTAAATATAGATTTTTAAATACTAATTTTTTTATGACTATAAAAATATTTGCTCACTATAGAAAATTTGAAAAAATAAAGAATAAAAAACCCTGAAAACCCATCATTATCCCACCGTCCAAAGATGATCATTATTGCAATAGCATTTTGATGTATTTCCTTCCAGGAGCACACATACCTACATACACACACATAATTTTAAAATAAATTGGGACTACACTCTATATTCAGTTTTTATCTATTTTTTTATACTTCCCATCAGCATTTTTGCATGTCATTAAATGTCAAAAATACAGCTTTTAAATTGGTCATTTGTTGCCAAATTTTGTCCTTATAAATTTTGCTGCAAGCAACCAACTCAGCCAGCTTAATTTGTGAAACAAGTAAATAAAGGCTTACTTCTCTTAAATAAATAAATAAATAAATAAATAAATAAAATATTGCTGCAATGTGCATAAACGCTTCCTTTGTAACCAGTAACGGGTTAAGGGGTTTAACAGGTGTGAATTTTAAGCGTCTTGAAACACTGAAGAGATTGCTGCAGTTTACACTTCAGTCAACAGCCTGTGAGTGCTCTTCTTCCGCCACATCCTGGTCTGCCACAAACATGATCATTTTGCTTTTAAATAAACTTTTCAATTTGAATGGCAGAAAATATCATGTCCCTTTTATAATCTGCTTTTCTTTGCTTATTGGTAACAAGATTAAAACTTTAAAAGAAGTGTATTTGACCATTTATATTTTTTCTGTGACCTGGAATACAGACATTTCCAATCTCAAACTTCGATTGTTTTCCTTTACACTTACCAGTTCTATGTTTAGACATTTGCCCTAAAACCACCTGAAGATTTTCTTCCTCTTTTTCAATTTCCTGCTTTATACATGTAAGCTGAGTTTTTTTTTCACTAATCTGGACATTCAGTTCTCCTTTCTGAAAACTCAGTTCTTCCAGAAGAGATTTTACTTCCTGTGGGGGGAAAAAAAAGTCAACCCCCCTCCACAAAATTATGAATGGAAATTACTTTAAAATCAATTCTGTTATTAACTGTCTCATTTCATAAAAACCCTAATTTGGAAACAAGCTCATTTTTGCCTTTAATGTCAAGAACAGCACTACATTTTACACTAACATTTCTGTATAACAGAAGTAAGAAAGTAAGATTATCTTCACTTAAAATGTATATGCAATATTTACTATGTGCAAGGCAACGTGATGTAGAGGAAAAAGGCTGATCCAATACATCTCTCATCCTCAAGGGGTTAGCACCTTGTCGAGAACATAAACGTGATCACGAAAGCCTAAGATGCCCAAGGAAATGTGCAGAGTGTGACCAAACTCAGAAGAGAGAGAAACCCCTTCCAAGGTAAAATCAAGGTCACGCAAGTCTTCTTAGTGGCATGAAGCCGGACCGTGAAAAATGGGTAGGATCTGGACATTCCCAGAAAGGGAATTCCTGGAGAAGTAATGGGATGAGAAAGGGACAGAGACAGAAAACCTTGGACACGTCCAGAAAATACTATGTGGGGAGCTATACAGGGCAGCCACAGCATGGATACATAACGTAACACCACACTGATGTTACAGAGCAGCCAAGATTCAGGAATTTATATTTGCATTTTGCGGGGAACCATGAAAATACCTCAAAATAAATCTACTATCGTAGACTCTTAAGAAAACCTACTGAGGGCCGCCCGGTGGTGTACTGGTTAAGTTCGTGCATTTCACTTCGGCGGCCCGGGGTTCGCAGGTTCGGATCCCAGGCGCGGACCTACTCACTGCTCATCAAGCCATGCCGTGGCGGCGTCCCACATACAAAATAGAGGAAGACTGGCAACAGATGTTAGCTCAGGGCCGATCTTCCTCACCAAAAAAAAAAAAAAAAAAGAAACGCTACTGAAAAACATACCCTGATGTGATTGCACTTCTCAGTCACTTCCGTTTCTCCCAGTCTCAGCGCTTCGTGGAGATCAGCTTTGGCCTGGACCATGCTTCCCTGGAGTAGATGCAGCTCCTCTTTTTTATGCCCTAACTGCCTGTCCAAGATGGCCATCTCCTGCTGCTGACCTGTCACCTGCATTAAAAAAAGGGAAGAATGTAAAGCTTCACAAAAGCCATGCAGCCTTCAGTGCTGACATGGAGAATATTTAGTCCAGCTAAAGGTTATGGGGGGCAATTAGGAGCTACCCTAATTCTAATTATCCCAGCTGCAAGAGTCAGGTAGGCCAGGCTGGGGGTGAAGACTATAAAATGCCTAATAAAGACCTTGAGGTCACATAAAAAAAATCACTCAAATCACAGCAAAAACAACAATATGATAATAATGATTATCCCTCACGTTATGGTTTTCAAAGAACTTTCATCTATACCTTACTCCATTTGACAACTACCTTGGCAAGGGAAGTTAGGCAGGGATTTTTAAAATTTATTCATTTTGTAAATTTAAAAATTACAATTTTAAGGGCAATACATATTTGTTTATAGAAAACACAGACATGCAAAAGGAAGAAAATAGAAAATACTCATATTCCCCCCTTATCAGATGACCGCTTTTGTACTTTGGTATAGACTAAAAATAAAAACACAAGTGTTCATAAACACATTTAACATAAATGATCTCAGAGAGTATCCTGTTTTGAGACAATTTTTTTACTCAATAATATATTGTATTGAGTTGGGATTCAAATGTGGCTTGGACTCTATTCTTAACCAGTAGGATATATAGCCTTATTTATGCTTTATACTTTATTTTGTATTCCCAGTCTTTTCTACAATCAAACATGTATCACTTTTTATAATCATAACATGAATGTAGGTTTCAAAGCAGCGTGAACTGGTGTTTCAAAGCGCCTGTTGCCATACCTGGCTTTTCAGCTTTTCCAGCTCTGCTCTCTTGGCCTGCAGGAGGGTCTCCGACTCTTTAAGGACCTGCAGATGGTGATCCTCACTGCGTTCTGCGGTCTCGATGTCTTTCTGTAGTTTCTGCAGCCTACAAAGCAGCAGCAGTACTAGAGCAGATCCGAAGGGAGACCGACCCCTGGAGCCGTCTTCCAGGACAAGCCCCCTGAAGCCCTAGAGAGGCTGTACTTACTCTTCCTTAAGTTTTTCCTTCTTCTTGTTTAGACACTGGAAGTCTGAGTCTTTTGCTGCAACAATTTTGTTTATTTCTTTCAAGATTTCTTCTTGGTTGATTTTGTGCTGCTGCAAATCCTTTGCGTCAGCCTGGAGCAATCTAAAACACATCGCTTTATTCCCCCTAGGCCCTTTAGCCTGAACATACATTACTGATCATAAAGCAATTATTACCCTCTTAAAACATCCTCTTAAAACCAAACTTTTCATTCATCTCACTGAATACAGCAATGGCCCAGGGATTCCACTTGCCTGAGCTGCTGATCAGCTTTGACAAGGTTAACAGCAGTTTCCTGAGCTCTCCTTTCTAACTCTTCAGCATCTTTCTCAGTTTGTAATAAATTTCTCTTGACATCAGCGAACTTTTCAACAGCATTTTTTGTCTAGAAAAGAAACTGCCATTAAAAGCAATTCAGTTACCATACTCTCTCATAGCTATTGGTAGTGTAAACTCGTACAACTCTTTTGGTAAACAACAAGGCAATACATTAAGACTGAGAAAAATGTTCCTTCACTTTGACTCTCCAATTCTCAGAATTCAGAAGAACTACTACACAAAAATGCTCACTATGTATACTGAAATAATATACGATGTGACAAATAACAGAGTAGTAAGTGACAATGCATCAACACAATGAAATACTGTGTAGCCTTTAAAATAAGATGACCGTGTAGCAACATGGAAGAATGTTAATGATATTACGTTGCCTAAAAAAAATAAATTTAAAATGGTACAAGCACTATTAAGTATGTAAAACTATATCTGTGTCAACAGAGACGGAAAGGCTATGCAAAAATAAAAATAGTTATTTGAGGGTGGTGAGACGGTGGATGATCTTTTCCTTTAAAAATAATCTGTAATACTATTGTATGTTATTTTTTCAAATAAAATTATCTACCCAATTAAATGCCAACGAAGTGATTTTACCAATATTCCCTCCACTTAGAGATTCCTGCTGTACTTTAAATATTATCATCTTAAGTAAAACCTCGTTAACCTGAAGAGGATTTAATTATGGCTGAGAAATACAAATATTAAATACTTTTGAAGTACTTCAAAATCTTCCTATACAAGATTTGCCAAAGACAGTATTTTTTATCAACTTGGTTTCTTTTTCTGTCTAAAATAAGAGGCTGAAAACAATGTCAACGAAGGTCCAAAAATAGAGTTTGGTTTGCACTCGGTTGAGCAGTGACTCACCTGCAGCAAAAAAACTCAAGCTTTGCAGTTGCACTCAAATCAGAGGTGTCTGTATGCTAGTCTATTAGCTATGCTGTGTGGATGTGAAAGGGTTGGCAAGCTCCCAAGAGCTGGGTATTTCACCATGTTTCTTTCTATTTCAGATGGCTGATTTCTGTCAGTTTCATCAGCAAAGCATTGAACAAAACTCCGTACGCACTCCAGAAAGCCACGATTCTAAGTAGTTTTTGCCTCCTTCTATGTCAGGTTTTAACACGTCTGGCACATTCCTTACAAAACACAGCACTTTCTCCCTCCCTCTTCCTCCTTAGCAAGCTGCCTCCCTGACTCATTTTGGGAGGATGAAGGGGGAAAAGCTTATTAGCCTCGGTCCACTTACTATGTCTGCCTACCACTTCTATCATTAATTTTTTTCTATATACAAGTGATAAATTTTTCTCTAGTCCCGCTCACACCTATTTTCCCTCAGAGTAATGTAATGTGTGACAGAAGAAGGAACTGATTATCTGAAAAGAGATGACGATGTTTTTACATTCTTATTACAGCCATCACTCACAGAATTCCTTTAATAAATCCTTTCAGTTCCTGGGTAATAGACTTCTATTCATTTAAATTGCTCCATGTTGAAATAACAACATAAAAATAGTAGCTCCTGAGGTGCTCCATGTGGGTATGGGACTTTTTTATCCTAGAATTCTCATCTAACTAAAAAAGCTCTCTTAGTGAGGCAGAACTTTAGCTGTGAGATCCTGGGCCAGTTACCAGCCTCTCAGAGCTACATCTGTGAATGGGCTAACAACCGTCTTCCATGGTTGCCAGGAAGGTTAAACGAACTGGTATTTATAAAATAGCCAATGTGTGGCCATAGTAGGGGCTCAGTAAAAGGCCGCTCCTTCTCCTCCCTGACTTCCTGCTGTGTTGTAGTCTCAAGAACACTATCTCAGACCCCAAAATACTTGACTGTATATCATTATCAACTTGGAGAACAAAGTAAGAGTAGGAGTCTTGTGAGGTCCGTTGTTGCTTTATAAGAATATAAGATTGACCTAGTCAATAAACACAGATATCAGAACCCAAATAATTTAAAAAAGACACACTGGAGAAGGAAGTGGGGTATGTCAGGAACTAACTGACCTCAGGAGCTTTAAATATGCTGCTTCATTTAATTCATACTGAACAGCCTCAGTATTCTCAGCCTGAATTTATAGATGAGGAAAGCGAAGCTCAGGGACTTAAATGACTTGCCCAAATTCTCACAGCTCCTTAACTAGCAGAGTCCAGCCTGGAACCTGGCTGTCTGACTTAGACAACTGCGCTCTTACCACATTTTCCTTCTAATCCTTCATGCTGACGACAGTAAGCTGTCTCACCCCAAACCACAACAGAACATACTTTCTCTTTCGTGCATGCAAGTTCACTCTCAGCCTCCGCCAGCAGTCGGTCAGCTTCCCTGAGCTCCGCTCGACGTTTCAGAAGGGTCTTCTCAATGCATTCAATTTCATCTACAATATCTTCATGGTGTTTGAGTGATTTTTCTATTTCTAGTTCATTCACAAGACTCTCAACATTTCCATCAATGAAGTCTCTAAAAGAATCATATACACACACATTAAGAGATTTTAAATGTAGACAAAACAGACATTTGTAGCCTAACTGATAAAAAGATGCACAATGATTTCCTAGTTTTCTATGAGAAGGGCTGGGAGACACAGCTACAGTGATTATGTTCTGGCTCTGTGTTTACCTTTTCATTCAACATGGTCTACTGGAGACATTAAGTGTATAAGATATACACTGTATGATGCAGTTTTCTTGTCTTTTTTAATAGAAATTTTTTTTTTTTTGTCAGCACTTGGTCAAGACAATGTTGAAACTTCTTCTGTGGTATAAAAATAAACAAACCACTCTCACGATAATCATCCATTCCCTCAAAACTATCCTTCCAGGCCCAGCTCCCTGGCTGCCCCAAAGACAACCTAATTTCGTGATTTACTCTGTTCTGCTAGAGTAAAGTTATGATGATATCTGACAAGTCAGAAAGCATGACACAGGATTCGGTAGCTCAAGGCTAACATGTCAAAATTATTTGAAGGGCCGGCCCCGTGGCTTAGCGGTTAAGTGCGAGCGCTCCGCTAATGGCGGCCCGGGGTTCGGATCCTGGGCACACACCGACACACCGCTTCTCCGGCCATGCTGAGGCCGTGTCCCACATACAGCAACTAGAAAGATGTGCAACTATGACATACAACTATCTACTAGGGCTTTGGGGAAAAAAAAGGAGGAGGATTGGCAATAGATGTTAGCTCTGAGCCGGTCCTCCTCAGCAAAAAGAGGATTAGCATGGATGTTAGCTCAGGGCTGATCTTCCTCACAAAATAAATAAATAAATAAAATAAAAATAAATTTAAAAAAATTATTTGAAAATGGGACTTTGTATGACAGGAAGACACAAAAATAAATTCATCAACATATTAACAGATTCTTTCTCTTAAATGAAGGCACAGGGCCGGCCCCGTGGCTTAGCGGTTAGGTGCTTGCGCTCCGCTGCTGGCGACCCGGGTTCGGATCCTGGGCACGCACCGACACACCGCTTCTCCAGCCATGCTGAGGCTGCGTCCCACATACAGCAACTAGAAAGATGTGCAGCTATGACATACAACTATCTACTGGGGCTTTGGGGGAAAAAAATAAATAAATAAAATTAAAAAAAAAAAAATGAAGTCATAAAGAATTTTTATTTTCTTCTTTGAACATATTTGTGTTATCCAAATTCCCTAAAATAATAATTATACTTTTACAACTAGGAAAAGAAGTGGTTATCCCACTGTCCTATCATCCCCCTCAAAAAACCTCAAAATAAAAAAACCCCTCCCCCCCATATACACCTACAAAAATAATACATCTAACCATCCCTAAAACCCTCAAAAATCTAGTCCCAATCTTCTCTGGGTATAGCCCTTGCTTTTCCCTGCCAGGTCTATTAGTCAGTCACATGTTTGCTCCTAGAAGGCAGAGATCATATCTCACCCACCTCTGAGTCCTTCACAGGTCTCCTCCCAACCCCAGCACCTGGCTCAGTCTGGCTTAAATGACAAAAACTGGGGAACTGTCATAATTCATGGACTACTGCAGAAGACGGGCTTCTCCATAACTGACCCACTCAGCAGATACTGCATTTGTTAACAGACCCTATGCCAGACGCTGGGGCACACAGAGGGGGGCCCAGCTACTGCCTGCTGGGCTCCTTACAACACAGTGTGAACAGCATCATGCCCAAGGTTGCCAATCCCAAACTGTGGGAGCCTGAGGTGAGAGAGGCTTTGTGAAAGAGGGGATCCCTGACCTTCGTCTGGAAAGACAGGTTGGAGCTATTCAGTGGGTAGGGAAGTCATTTCAGGCAGAGGACAGTATGTGTAAAGGTGGAGAGGCAGGAGAAAATGTGGTGCTTGGGGAAACCACAGAAAAGTAAGTAGGGCCAGAAAAAACACTGTGGGGGAGAGAAGGATAAAAAAAGACATGCAGGGTTCAGATCTTGGAGGGCTGTGTATATTCTGATGGCCTGAGAGTCACATGGGAGAGTGGCATCCTCAGATTTGCAGCCATGTTGAGGGTAGAATGGAGAGAAAGAGACTGGACATGGAAGGCCAGGGTGGAAGCTATTACAACGACCTAGGATGAGACTGATTAAAGGCCAGAGCAGCGGAGATGAAAGGAGGTGACCAGTGTGAGAGCTCTTTGTGCATAGAGTCAGCAGGACTTGGAGACCAGCTGGATGCCTGGGGGAGTGTGGGAAAGAGAGGAGTTGAGGACACCTGTCATGCTTTTAGTCAGTGTAACTGGGGAGGGGGGACGGTTGTGCCACTGTCCAAGAGGGACCACAAGAAGACATGCTTTGGATTATGGGCCCAGAAAACTTAGACTAGTACTGCCCAGTATGGTAATCACCACACAGCTATTAAATCAATTTAAATTAAATTCTGGCCCTCAGTTCCATTAGCCACATTGCAAGTACTCAGCCACATGTGGTTAGAAGCTACTGTTTTGGACAGTATTGATGTAGAACATTTCCAAGATCACAGAAAGTTCTATTGGACTGATTTAGGTTATCCTAATGATCTAATCTCATATTCATCTGAATTATAAAAATAAAACTGCTAATAATAATTACTTTCGCTGTTGATGTTTCTGGATGTTTCTATGTAATTCTTCTACTTCATGCTCTAAATTTTTCTTCTCTTGCAAAAGACCATCAATACTATGATGCAGCTCTTCCATTTCTTTCTCAGACGGCTGCTTGGATACTTTCATCCACCGTTCCTGTTTCTTTGATTTTAAATGCTGCATTATGTCTTCCAATCTAGAAACTTCATTCTCCTGGACAAAGAAAAAAAATGCAATACTGAAACATGACATGATGTTTCCCCTCTTTCCTGACAAAAGCTGAAATTAACTGTGGTTAAATGGGTACCTATGACCTGAAAATGGTGGTAGCTTCTAAGACTTCAGTATGAAAAGAAACATTGAGTCAAGCCAATTTTTTCACACACCACAGAAGAAATTGATAGACTAATAGAACTTTTAACTTTTCTATCAGTCCATCTATGGTTGATAAACATTCACCAAGCACCTCCTGTGGATAACGTCTGACTCCAGAGGTCAACACCTAGCAGAGGAGACAGACACAGAGGTCTCTCCCTCCTCTGGGCATGTGGGAGGGGAGCTGTCTGAGAAAGCTGCGCAAAGGAAGAGGTGTCTTGCCTGGGTTTTGGAGAATAAATGAAATGGAAAAGATCTAAACTGAAGCAATAACATGCGCAAATGCAGTGAGGTATAGGTGTACCTGGGGAACTACACAAAACAGCCAGGTACTGATGGAGGGCAAAGGACCCAGCTTAAGAGATGATCGAATGCTGAACTGACAGAATTGCTATAAATGCAACATGCATTGAAAAACTGCAGGATAATGTGAGTGACTACCATTTTTAACCAGGTAAATATAAGCAGTCCCTCTGAAACCAGTATGACTTATAAAAAGGAGGTGGATGGCTTGGCACCCAGGTGTCCCAGTCTTTTATCTTCCTCTCAATCTGCTGAGAAGAAAAGTAAAAAATAGAGCTAGGTGTCTTGAGATTGAAGGAGGAGCTTGTAGTGCATTTTATTTCTTTAGAACCAAAAAGTTATAAAGTAAGCTAGTGAGTAGGAAGCAACCATTTCTTGGAACCTAGCCTAAGAAAAGAATATTAAATACAATAAAAATTAACACAGTTAAGTCAACTATAGTGCCTACAAATAAAGAAATGTTATGCAGTCATTAAAATACTGATTAAAAACATTTGTAAAACCATGGGGAAATGCTTATAACATTAAGTGGGAGAAGCAGAATACAAAACTGTATGTACAATAAGACAAGAACAATGAAAAGAAAAAAAAGTAATCATCAATCTCACCACCCAGAGATAATCCCCACCAAAACCTCGCTGTGTGCTGCTCATACACGTGTGTATACATGAGCACAAACGTGTGTATGCGAGTACACACATATATATATACGTGTGTGTACAAGTACAGGCACTAGTATGTGAACAGACCTATACATACACATTAACATAGTACTTGTCAATGGAAAAATATATAATAATCTTTCTAAAATGGTTAATTGCTGGACTGAAAGCATTTTTGTTATAAAATGGTTAAATCAGGTTTGTAGACTGGCCTGGCACCCTACTCCTGTCCAAAACAGTATTTTAGTTAAGAGAATGCTTGCTCAGTTCTAACTATCAGCCTTACAAACACACCATCGGGATATAATCCATTCATAAACAGGTCAGCTCATTAAGCATATAACCGTATTTCGTCTCCCATGGAAGCAGTGTGGATAGGGGGTCTTATATCTTTCCACTTACTAAGTTATGGTGTTCCGGGACGTTGCAATGCAGCACGCCCACAGGGATGAGGGGGACGGAGAAGTTCGGGGGTGGAGGCCCATACACGATGGGGGCCCCAGCAGGAGGTGGGCCATAAACAACAGTGCCTGGGATGAGAGGGCCGCTGTTGTTGGGCAAGGGAGGAGGTGGGGCATATAGGGCCATGCCCTGGGGTACAGGAGAACCATCGGGAAACACAGTATACATCATGTATCCAGGAGGAGGCACAAATGGGCGGTCCTCTTGGTCATCCAGCTCACTTTCTTCCTGGCTATCTCCTCCACTGTCTGCATCTTGAAAGAAAAAAACAGAAGAGTATTTTACCCCCATGGCTTACTAGGTAAACAAGTTTCATAGAGAACAGCAGCATTTAGGCCAAGATACCAGAAATGTGAAGATAAAATTCTATAAGAAAGGTCAAAAGCAGTTTTGAAAAGGGATCAAAACAGGGATTCAAATTATTTTCAGTGGCTGATACTTGAGTTTTTCTTATGCCTATCCGATGGTTTGTTTTTTTCTGTCCTCATTCATTCATTTATTCAGCAACCATTTGGGTGCCTGCTTCACACTGCATAAAAGACCAACAGAGAGGTGCTGTGAGATCCCACAGCTCTTAGCATTTATGACTATCATGACATGCAGCACTCTCTAAGGTGTTGGTTTGCTTACTTATCTCCCCTACAGGCAGGAACTATGTTTATCATTGATGACAGAGAACCTAGCACACAGCAGGCACTCAATAAATAGCTCCTGAATGAACAAATACTCAGAAGGCGATATTCCCATTTTACAGGTTAACAGTCTCGGAGCAGCTCAATAATTTGCCTAGGATCACAGAGCTACTTAGTGAAAGGGCTAGGATTCACCGCAGGTCTGACTCTTCCCCCCAGAGCTTTGGAAGACAGACCTATAACACCTCATTTTAGTCAAGCTAACGAATGCAGTGATACAAGGATGTAAACTGCCACGCTCCAGCAGCGCAGGGGAAGCAGCTGCCCAGTCGGCCTGGGTGAGGCAGGGTGCATGTAGGCTCCATAAAAGGAGTGGTGTTTGAGGACCGGGGTCTTGTTGAAGGATGAGTAGGAGTAGGTTTGGGAGAGGAAGGAAGAAGAAGGACATTCCAAACAGAGAGTTTAAAACATGGAGGGCTGAGAAACATGGCATGCTGTGAGTCTCTTAAGCAGTTGGGTATGGCTCACATGTAGCAGTGATGGGAGGTGAGACAGGTCATTGGCCAAGACCAGATCACAGGGTTTCGCAGAGCAAGCAAAGAAGTTTGGACTGTGTCTTATGGATTTCAGAGAATCAACAAAAGGTTATTAAACAGGCAAGAGAAATGCAACTTCCCTTATGTGATTTAACTTACCTCTATTTGAAAACGATTTACGTAAGCCACTCCTGATGGGAGAATAAACCCAGTACCCTGAGGCAGGTGGAGGCCCACGGACTTCCTTCTCATCCTGACATTCAGGTCGTGGTTTCCTAACAGGAGTTGAGGCTGTGTACTTTAGGCCAACGCCAGAGTCCTTGGTGGCTTGGGAACTGTGGCTGGAAACCTAAAATTCATGACAGCAGAACACACTATTACAAATGAAAAGGCCGATCTGGAGAAATGTCCAAGTCTAGAGCAAAGTTGAGAAAGAACTGGTTTCTTTTCATATATCCTAACTCTCATTTTTCACAGACAGAAGTGAGATGGGATTACACAGTCATGCATACGGCATGGGTGTCAGCCTCTCTTCTGTACTCATCTTTCCTGGTGGTTTCTCTTCTTGTGCCTTGTCCTTGACGACCCAACAACTGAGGCAAAGGAAACCAGTGAACTTTTAAGGCAGTCTGGGGATATCAGTCTCCTGCTGTCCTGGCACCTTGGCATGGCTTTAAGCTCTACCTTGCTCCTCTCCCTCTCTTTGCCAGTTGTAGGTCTATCCCCCAAACCCTCACCCACCTCAGGCATACAGTGTTTTGCTCTAACCTACACTGCTTCCACTTCCAGCTCGGGTTGTGCCAGGGATGTTGGCTTCCTTTAGATTTCTGGGAGGAGTATCTCCGATTCTGCTCTTTGGGGTTCTGATTAAGTCTACACAGCCCTGGGATCCCAGCGTGTCGGAGCTGCTTCTCCCCCACTGTTGCTTCTCCCCCACTGTTGCTTGTCAGCTGATTCTAGCAGGTCATCACCCAGACCCTCTGCTTTGGATAAGCGCCGCTTACAGTCCTCTCCTCATGTCCCACATTCAGGCCCCAAGCCCTGACCATTCTGTCTCCTGAACATCCCTCAATCCCATCTCTTCTTCCCCACTGCTCTAGCTCTGGCTTCTATCCTTCACCTGAATGAGTTCAAACAGCCTTACATACAGTTCACGTGCTGTAAGTTTAGCCTCCACACTCAGCCCAATTATTCTTCCTAAACTGTAGCGCTGATACTACACACAACTTCAGTTTCCTAAGGCCTATATAATTAAGTGCAAGGGATTTTGACGCCCTTTTAAAAAAGCGTGACTCCAATCTACTTTTCCAGCTTCACCTTTCACTGTCCCATCCAACCCGCCAGCCCCACAAGGCTACTTGCCATGGCTAAATGAACTCTCCTCTTCCACACAAGCTGTTTCCTCCCTCCTAAAAGCCTACCCCTTGACGGTTGCTAAGTGCTGACTTCACGACCCTGTTTGTGAAGCCTTCCTTCCTGAACTTCCTGTGAAACGAATCCTTAACACTTCTCTGCAACTAGAGCACACAGGTGAAGTCTGTTGTCACATGCAAGTCACAGTTTTGTAATTACATTGGTGTGTGTGTCTTCCCCCCAGTCCATGAGCTCCTTGAAAGCAGGGGCTGTATCACCCATCATGGTACTCCAACACCGCCTAGCACTTGACCTAGACTTCAGTAAGCACTGAATGAATATGTGTGGAAATGAAATGAAATCCAGGTGCCTATTTTTCTGTCTGAGCCTCTGCACAGTTCTATACCCATTTTCAACAGGTTCTCGGGGCTCAAGTCACCTTATCCCCTTACAGCATCCTCATTCAGAGACCCCACAACACACCACCTGAGCATGAAAGGGCAATTGCTATCTTCCCTGGAAAGGCCTATTTTCATCTCAAATATTAAAAACACTTAAGATCCTCAATGCATGGCTTAGCCTATAAATATTGTTCTTGACACTTGTTCACAAATTTGGGGAAGGGGACACTGTCACACTGTCTTCAAGAAAATTCAGTATACACTCCCAGCACCACAGACTTCCTACTTTTGATGATGATGGTGGTGGCATAAAGTACCAATAGCCTCGTCTTTTGAAAGGATCTGCCATGCTGCTGATGTAATCATTCTGATAAGAAACTTCACGTCGGAGTTCAGCAATTTCTTCTAAAACATTTTCAAAGCCTCCTTTGTTATCTGTAAGGGAAAGCCATTCTATGAAGTTGGGTATGAAATTATCTACTTCCTTTCTCTCTCAAAACAAAAGTGATTCCATGAGAGCCAATGAATTTTATAAGTTCCTCAAAGCTGGTTTCAGCCTGCCCTTTGCTAATGAGTTTTTGCTAACACTTAAAGGCAATAAACATATCCTGTTGTTGTTCACTTATAAGGTGAGTCAGAGAAAGAAAATAAACAGATTTGTAAATCTTATTTCTTTTGAAAATACCAAAATAAATCTCTAGTTTCTTTGTAATCAAGTTTCTTAATAGTGCACTTACACAAAATGCTTTTAAAATTCTTTGATTTTATCTATTAACTAACACAGCTCTGTAAATCAAGCATGGAATTGATCTGTAACCATCAGATAAGCTTTCTAAAGATAAAAAACAAACAAAATGACATCATGTTAGAACAACTGCAGAATCAAAGCCCAATACTTTACCAGCCCCAGTGAGGTCTAGTAAATTCCGCAGCCTTGCAATCTCTGTCCTTTGTCTCTCCATTGTCTCATTCAGTTTCTCAATTTCTAGTGCCTGTGAGTTTGCTCCTCCAGTGCCTACATCTACTTTCTCCATCTCCGCTCGAAACTATTAAGAAAATCACATACACAAAGTTGCCAATGAATATTCCTTCCCAGACACACTTACCCTTGAACTTGACTGTAATTCTCTAATTTTTACTTACACTTTACTAATGAGGAAACCGCATTACTGCTTATATTTAAACTGCACTCTGCCTGGCACATAGTAGAGGATAAAGTACTGATTGACTATTTATTGCACTTTAAAATTCCTTCAGATGTCACCTCCAGTCATTTAGTCTTTCAGGAACTGATAAGAACCCAATAAGGGGCGGGCCCTGTGGCTCAGCAGTTAAGTGCGCACTCCGCTACTGGCGGCCCGGGTTGGGATCCCGGGCGCGCACCGACGCACTGCTTCTCCGGCCATGCTGAGGCCGCGTCCCACATACAGCAACTAGAAGGATGTGCAACTATGACGTACAACTATCTACTGGGGCTTTGGGGAGAAAAAGGGGAAAAAAAAAAAGGAGGAGGATTGGCAATAGATGTTAGCTCAGGGCCAGTCTTCCTCAGCAAAAAGAGGAGGATTGGCATGGGTGTTAGCTCAGGGCTGATCTTCCTCACAAAAGAAAAAAAAAAAGAACCCAATAAGGAGGAGGTCTCAGGGTACCAGCACTGACCTGCTCCTCTTTATCCCTGAGAAGATTTTGCAGGAGTTCGATCTCGGCTTCTGCTCGGGTCAGATCTCTGGCCGCTTGCGCTGCCTTTTTGCTGAACCTCTCCGTTTCCTGCAACTCCTGCCGGGACAGAGAGATGAAAGGCACCACTGCTACCACAGGTGGTCTTCTTCATTTCTTTCTTCCTCTCACATTGATTCCTCTGTTTTCATCAGATTGCCTGCCTGGCTATCCCAGGCACATATGGCACCAAGTCTTATCCCGTGCTGTTCCCATCACTTGGCAGCCTGCTCCACCTCTCTGTGGGGGCCAAGTGGGCAGGGTGCTGCATCAGAAAGAGCAAGGGCTTATTTTTTCTTCACTGTTCTACAGTCTTCCATGACTGTATCGTACAAAAACTGCAGCAGACATTATCTCAGTTAGGAATTGTAACAGCCCTATGAGATAACATATTATCATCTGACTGCACAAGCTGAAAAGTTTGAGGTTCAGAAAGATTATATGGCAAGCCTTTAAAACCTTTGTTCAGGTGTGTTGACAGCGACCTCCCTAAGCAGATCCCTACACTTTGAGGTTAGGACAGAATGCTTCATCTGATGGTTCCTTTCAGGACTCAAGAGAGTGCAGGATCCCTGGCGGGGCTGTGATGGGAGAAATAGAGCCTTCAGGTCTGAAGGGAAACAGACAACTTGATAGTGGTTTATAAAATAGCCAAAGTCTATAACAAGAGATCAATAACACAAGTTGCTATGTTTTTTGACAGCATTGGTGGAAACTTGTTTTGTACATGTGGACTCACCTCTGCTCGCTCCTGGTTAATTTTCATAACAGTTCCATGAAGGGACTTCAGCTGGTCTTTGGCAATGGTGAGCTCAGCTGTGGCTAGTTTATCAGAGGCGGCCACAGCTTTCTTTAGTTTCTTCAATTCTTTATCTAAACCAAGAAACTGCTCCTGAGATTTGGCATCTTCAAGTTTCTTCTAAGATAAAAGAAACGTTAATTAAACATATGAGTCATTAGGTAGCTGTGAATTAAGATGTAAGCTCCATGAGGGCAGGGACTCTGTTCACTGCTACACATCTGCACCTAGAATAATAACCTGGTACACAGTAGGTGCTCCATGAATATTCACTGAGTAAATGAATAAATAAAGTCATCTCAAAACTGTATGGTAGGGGCCGGCCCTGTGGCTTGGTGGTTAAGTGCGCGCGCTGCGATGCTGGTGGCCCGGGTTCGGATCCCGGGTGCGCATCGAGGCACCACTTCTCCGTTCATCCTGAGGCCGAGTCCCGCATACAGCAACTAGAAGGATGTGCGGCTACGACATACAACTATCCACTGGGGCTTTGGGGGGAAGAAATAAAATAAATAAAATCTTTAAAAAAAAAAAAAAAAAAAAAAAAAAAAAAACTGTATGGTAAACTTAGAATGAAATCAGCCTTCTAATTCAAGAATCTTAGTGATCATAGATTCATTCATTCATTGGAGAAACATTTCTTGGCACCATCGCCAAGTGATGGACCAGCCCCTTGTGATCACTGAGTCAGGCACTGGGCATATGGTGGTAAATAAAACAGACTTGGCTGCTGCTGTCAATGTGCTTATAAGAGACAGATATTAAACAAAACACTCAGACAAACATATAACTAAAATTGTAGTTAGTGCCATCAAGGGACAGAACAGGGTACTATTTGAGAGGAGAGCAGGGGAGATGCAGGTTGGGGGGAGGGGACAGGCAGAGAGAAGAATAGTGGAGCAACATGGCCCAGGAGAGGGAAGGGCATGTGGGAAGGCCATGAGAGAAGACAGAACTTGGCATTTTTGAGGGACTGAAAGGAGCATGATGAGAAAAGGAGAGAGCTAAACAGAGACAAATCATGCAGGGTCTCATAGGCTTCAGAATTCTGGTCTTTATCATAAAAAACAACGGAAGCTACTGGAGATAGGGAGGATGAGGGGGACTGCCAAGAGCCAATTCGTGTTTTTGAAAGAGCATGTTGGCTGCTCTGTGGAGCAGGGTCATCAGTGCAAGATCTGTCAGGAGGCCACAGCAGTTGTCCAGAAGAGAGATGATGGTTGGATGAGGGTGGTGTCATCAGAGAAGGAAAAAGTACACATATTCCAGAAATATTTTGGAGGCAGACTCAGTAGGACTTGGGAACTGACGGGTTCTCAGTGAAATATGAAGCAAGTGGTTCAGTGAGGCTGGGAGAAGGGAGGGGGTCGGTGTGAGGAGTGAGAAGGTATGAAACAGTGGAGCATAGGAGAGCCAGCTTACTAGAGAGAAGGGTAACGTTGTCCATTTGAGGTTGGTGACCAAGAGTTTATAGTGATACCACTATGCCTGGATGGGTGATTTTTTTCTCCAGGAATATTAGCCTGGGTGCAAGCCCAAAGAAAGGAGATGGCTGCAGTTTTGCCATGGAAGTAAGATAGGAGAAAAGGACAACCGATTTGAGGATATTTGCAAAAAATGGCTATAGTGGTAGACCATGGAATTTAAGTTGGGCATGGAGGAAAGTAAAGACAGGAAGGCTTAACGGACCGAAAAGGTGGGGCTAATGCACTGGAATTCTCAAGAAGGTTGAAAAATTGTCAGCATGGGGGTGCTGGCAGATTAAGGGGTTATGATCAAAGTTGGATGCTTCAGTTTGTGATTTCAGAGGTGGCAGGTGCAATTTCTGAATTGAATAAGGTCTAGGACGTGACAATAAGAGTACACGGCTGAGGTAGGATGGAGAAGTTCAAAGAGAGACCAGGGTATTAGGAAGGAAGATGAGGAGTTTAAACATAATTTCCCCAGATGTGTCCAATTAGGCAAGGGGTTTTGAAAGAAGTCAACTCATCTCAACTGTATTTAAGTACCACCTAACCAGCTCTCAAGTCATTCCTTACATTCCCAATTCTCTTGTTCCATCTCTCATGGCACCCTTGTCTCAGGCCATTGATTCAATGCATGCATCCAGTCTCCTCCCACGTTAGGTTCACCTCTGGGCCAGCAATGCAGCCAGAGGCGGCTGTGGCTCACACCCCTCTCAGCTGGCCCGACTGCCAGGGCAGGACTCCAGCAGCAGAGACTCATGTGTCTCTTTCTGAGGCTTCCCCACCTTTCTCTCTAACTCTTGAAGTTGGGCCAGAATTCTCTCCTTCTCTTCATCAGCTTCCTGAAGTTGGAGATCTGTAAGGCCTTGAATTTCCTCCATACTTTTTAGATTTTCTTGCAAATAGCGAATTTCATTCTCCAACTGCTGGATTCTTGCTTCATGTTGCCTCTTGTCAAAATTAATCTGTGAAGAAATCAAGTTTCAAGGATGATTTTTAACCAAAATATATTTTAAGCAAAATAAAAATTTTTATAAAATTATATTTCATTTTACTAAAGAGCATAATGAAATTGTGTACTAATGAATTACTGAGGATGGTTTATCTCAACTGTTCTCTCGGAACCATTTTAATGTTTGCCTCATCATTAAAATAATTACATCAAAAAATCAGATTCTGGCCCCATACTATGCTCCAGCAATGTGGTATTATTTACCCGCATGTTAAGAAACATCTCACTCTCTTCCAAAACAAGAAAACACAGCGTCACAAAGAAGCCTGACTTTGACATTAGTCACCATATTTAGGGTTGAATTTTAGTCACACCTAGTTTGACTTGTTATGAGTGAAAATAACAATAATTATACTGTATTTTTATGAGAAAGGAAGCATTGTAATTTGCTGAAAACCATGAATATTTGCCAACACTTCCCTCCAGCTACCTCCTGCCCCTTTCTTACTCGTGCTTCAAGGGCTCTCTCACAGGCCTGCCGGAACTCCTCTTGTCCCGTGGCCAGTTTCTCTTGTTGCAGAGTCATTTCTTCCTGGAGTTTTCTCTCTCTCACTCGTGCTTCCTCTCTTTCCCATTGGGAGCGTGCAAGAATTTCACTGAATTGTCTCTGCAAATCAGCAAGGCTTTTCCCTAAGACATCTGAAGGACTATGGGTTCTGGTAAGGGGGAAAAAAAGATGGTATAAGTGTGACACTTTATTTTTGATGCTGGAGGCTGGGTGCAAACATGCTGGTAACATTATTGCAGGAGTAAAAAGAGTGGTGTGGAGTGGGACTCGTGGCAGTCCACAGCAACTTACCGAGCATCTCCTAAGTGCAAATCACTGTTTTATCAAATGACTGTTGCCACTCTGAAAACACAGGCTCCTATCAGGCTAACAATGTTTTCTCAAAGAATAAAAGTCCATTTCATACATTTAAATTAGCCTCAGTTTTCTTTTGAGATCTGTTTTCTGTTTAAAACGGATGATGTGGCTCTACTTCCTGACCATGTGTAATGAACTTTCAAGAAAGAGTTACTCTTAAAACCTTTATGTTTTTTAACTTAAATAATACCAAAAAGTACAAAAGATTTAAAATGTATGAAAGATGACATGAGTGGAGCCATATTAAAATAGAGCCAGAGCCACCATTCCAGAGATACTGCCTTGCACGTCTTGTTTTCTTTATCTTCCAAACTGGACCCAACTGCCAACATTCCAAGAAGTCAGTAAGGACAAGAATATCCTGTCTGTAAGGACCGATGCAATTGGACTTTGCTGATGACTGGACTGCTAACCAATCAATAAAGTACAAGTCTAGCCTTTTGCCTAACGATAGAACTTCAGGCCAATCTCTGAAGCACAAACCTAGCCTTACCTCATCTGGCACCAGTGAACTCTTCAATACAACTCACCTCATCCTCTCTTTTCCCATAAAAACCCTAAGCCCCTCTCCTGTAATCAGGACACTATGTGGGTTTCTACATGAATCTGTGCTCCCGGAATTGCACAGATTTGACCCCAAATAAACGTTTTTGCCTCTTAAACTGGTTTGTTTTTTGCAGGTTGGCAGGGTAAAAAAAAATCAATGACAGACAATTTGAACTAAGCAATCTTATGTCTCAATCATGAAAATACAATAAAGGAAACCTTACAAAAGAAACCAACCATTAACAATAGTTGGAAAGGTGAGTTCATCACTGAACCTCACATTCACAACTCGACCACTCTGTACTTGGAGGTCTTGATTTTCTTTCTTTTTTTTTTTTTTAAAGATTTTATTTATTTATTTTTTTCCCCCCAAAGCACCAGTAGATAGTTGTATGTCACAGCTGCACATCCTTCTAGTTGCTGTATGTGGGACGCAGCCTCAGCATGGCCCAACAAGCGGTGTGCGCCCGGGATCCGAACCCGGGCCGCCAGCAGCAGAGCACACGCACTTAACCGCTAAGCCACAGGGCTGGCCCGGAGGTCTTGATTTTCCATTACCTCATTTCCCCAGCTCCTGATTTCAGTTTTCTCCTTAGCTCATCCACACGAGCTGCCACTTCTTCTGGACGAATCAAACCATCAACCACATGGTTAAGGTGATTCTGGAAATCCTTAAGTTGCTGTTTTAACAGGTTATTGTCATCCTATGGAGGGTGGTGCAATGGGAGGTAAAAGTTACCAAAATAAAATTTAAAATACACCCACGTACACAGCCTATATGACTTACCATATGACAGTTCTATTCAACTCCCTTTACCAATCTTTTAAAAACCTTTTCCACTCTGGCTGACAATATCTGAATCTACTGATCAATCTAAAGTCAGAAAAGACACAACCAGGCATTATGACGTTTCCTGATGTGACACAAAAAGAATTACCTATGAGCACCACCTATGAATGTCTTCTTGCCAAAAAGTAACTAACTTGAATCTAAATAAGTCTCCATATGTAACATTAGAACATTTTAATCAATACTATGGAGATGCAACCAACAAAATCTAGTATATGGGAAACTCTATAGGACAAAGACCTGGTTTTCTTTAATATATAACACAGGAAAAAAAAGAGGAAACCTATAGACTACAAGAGACTTAAGAATCAAGTCAGCCAAATGCAATGTGTGTACCTTACTTGGATCTTGATTACAACAAATACTTGTAAAAAATTTATGAGATAATTTGAAAAATTTGAATACTGATAAGGTATTTGATAATATTGGGGAATTACGATAATTTTAAGGTATAAAATGGTATCCGTGTTTATGCTTTTTTTTAAAGCTGTTATTTTTTAGAGATACATAACAATAGTACAGTATTTATAGATAAAATAAGATGTTTCGGTTTTACTTCAAAATAATTCAGTGTGTGAATAGGTGTGAGGGGTGGGGTGTGGACAGCATTATAGATGAAATAAGATTGGCCATGTGTTGATAATTGTTGAAGATGGGTGATATATATATGAGGATTCATTTCAGTATTCTATTTTTTTTATATGCTTGAAATGTCCATAATTCAAAGTTAGAAAAACAAAAACAAAAAACTCTTTCCCATAATATTCAGCTCTATGTGCCAAGCAAGTGAAAAATGGAACATCGCATACTGAAGTTTCTCTAGCAGCTTACAATTCTCTGTGGGACTATTTGTTATATGCCAGCATATTTTCTCTACTAACGAACGAATATATCTAGACCTCAGAATTGAATTCAGACAATGGCCTCTTTCAAGTAAAAAGAAATTTCTAAAATCACCCGAAATTGTAAAGAAAAATAGTTCTACATCCTAACCTATTGATTGTATTTCCCTGAATACCTATATTCTACCTGAGTGATTAATTTACTTCAAACTCAATGTAACACTGTTAATTAAAATGGAGGATTTAAAATTGCAACGAATATGTTAACTGCTTGTCCCATCTGGAGTCTCTTATCTGTAAACTGTCCTGCCCATTGCCCTAAGGTGCCCATATTTGTACTACTAATCTTGGCCACAGGGGATCTGAGCCAAGGCCAGCCATCCATGGACTAGCCAGAAAACAAGTCCTCACTCTCTCCAAAATTTGAACCCAGATCCAGTACAGCAAGTCTGTATAAGAACTTGGTCTGTAAAAATACATCAGCTCAGGCCTGGGGTCCATGCTGGGCCACATACAATGCCCAGAGAGACAGAGAAGGAGAAATGAGAGCCATGTAGCCCCTGAAAGACCAATAGAGCAGCTCTGGTTCCTAGCAAGCTGTCTCCTTTCTTGAGCTAGTGCTGGCAGGTTTCAGTTCATTGCGATGAAATGATTTCTGACAAAGACAAATGCAGAGTGAGGCCAAGGACCTAGTTCCAAATAAGGTAGTCTTCTAGCATGGGCCAACATTCTGGAAAGCTGACTTCAGTTTCTGTCTTCAAGGAAAAGGCCCCTAAAGAATATATTTTTGTCCTTTGCTTTAAGAGATGTATACTGAAGTATTTATGAGTGAAATAAAGACGTAGGAGGTTTTCTTTAAAACATTCCAGCAAAAAAATGTGGACTAACTGAAACAAGAATGGCAGAATCTTGATAATTGTTTAAGATGGGTAAACAAAAGGGCATAAGACTATTCTCTCTGTTTTTGTGATTATTTGAAAATTTCCACAAAGAAAAAATAATCCAATGGACACCCAACACACACACAATTCACACAAGAATGGAAAGCATGTACATCTTTTATGATATTTGCTTCAGAAGTTGAACTGATAGCAGTAAAAATTAAATTCTAGGTTATCAGATTTCCTTAAACTTTGAGGAAAAAATATTCAAGGCTTTGGAAGAAGAGAGAGAGAATTTGGGTGAGCTCATTAGTCTTATCGGTCACAAACCTCCCTGCATGACTTTTTTGGAAGCCTTCCCCAAAACCATAGCAACTCTGCCCCTTTACTTCTGGTAAAGTACAACAGCTGCCACCTCCGTCAGCCAAGTGGCCTCTGACTTTACAGAATTTGGAGACCTGAGTGTGGATCCAGGTACCTGTTGGTTCAGACATCTGTGCTCTGTGAGAGTTTAATTACCTGGAAAATCCTGTCCACCTGCTTCTCCTGCAGTTTGTTGGGCAGATTACTGTGACAATAGCTGTAAAAATATTCTGCCAAAGAAAACTCCCACAAATGTAAAATGACTGCACTTTTAATAGCATCCTGTGAAGGGGACTGTGAAAACTGTTTACAGTTAAGAAGCTCTGCAACCCACTAGAGTTAAACTCCTGGATAATTACAAAGATCTTTCAGTGGAAGAAGGCACCACCAGTCTGATAATTTTAGCTCAGTCTGGTGACAAATGTGCTTTTAGAAGAAACACAAGGTACTGCTTTCATCCATGAATTTACATAGTATCCTGTTTACCATCAACATGGCCTCCACCTCTCTGCACCATCAGAACAACACAAAGGATATGCATATTAATAATCATAAAACGATAGGCTCACAAGGGAACAGAGGCTATGGTACTGTTCCACCCAGAATTCCTTTTTTCTAATAATTCAAGTTGCTTACATATATGAGCAGGGTGTTAGGTGTCTGCCTGAAGATAGCAACATCTTTGGGTGTCCTACATAAGAAAGTATTAGGAACCAACAAGTCTCTACCTGCAGCTGTTTAAGTTGCGTGTGGAGCTCACTATTTTCTTGTTCCTTTTCTTCTGAGAGTTGGGCTTTTCCAAGGGCATTCTTGAGGGCTTGCTTTTCCTTCTCAAGTTCTGCTTGAAGGGCTGATTGTTCTAACTATTGCCATAGGAAGCAATGATATGAAAAAGTAAAATAGCAATAATTTATGATCTAAAAAGGCATAAATAAATTTACATACACATGCAATCCCTTGCTAGCTATGGTTTTATATTAACACAGTTTTATGTTTGTACTCCCAAATTTAAAAATCCAAGGTAATTTTTTCACATGCCTCCTTAAACTTACTAATACTTAAGGAAGAGTAAGCATGAGAATCAGCTCAGCACAGTAAACCAAATCAGAATCTGCAGGGATGGCCCAAGTACCTACCTTTAAAAGCTTTGTGAGTGATTCAACAATTATTGTTCTCCTTTCCCTTAGACCAATATTTCTCAAACTGTGGTCCTCAAATATCTGCATCAAAACCACTTGGTGTGCCTGTTTAAAATGCAGATGCCAAGGCTCCATCTCAGACTTAATGGGCCAGAATCTCTAGGGTGGGGCCCAAGAATCTGCATTTAACAAGCTTCACACGTGATTTCACATAACTAAAGTGTACCAATCAGAGATCTGTAGATCAGAAAGAGATTTATTATGATCCATACTCTCATGTGTGTGGTTTGTGGTTTGACGTGTGGTTTGAAGACCAATCCTGTCAGGCCTGATGCCAACGAGGGGAGTGTCCCTTCCAATACCCAGTGAATTTGTGAAAAGGCCAAGCTGTTAAAATATTTTTATCAAGGCTTGTGAGAAAAAAAACACAGGACAATGGAAGTACAAAGGACAATGGATTTCAAGCTAGTAAGGGTTGGCTTAAAAACTTTTCAAAGAAGAGAACTCATTTGAAAGGAGATGCCACCTAGAAATTTTATTTACTATTATTTAAAAATATTTATTTACTGTTATTTTAATTCTTTTCTCCCCTCCTATTTTCTGCACTCTGATCTTGTCAACTGCAGTTTTGTAAAACTTGGTACTCTTAACATATAATCCTGACAATTGGCAAGTGATCATTGGATATCTCATAAGTAAAGGAACACAAAGTAACATAATTATTATAATAAGCCAGACTTCTTGTTATTTTCTTTTCCAATCATACAAATCCTATTTTACATAAATTCCTGGGATTCAAACTATCTTATTTTATTTCACTTTTATCCAATAGGAACATATTGACCCTCCTCATGTGCCAGGCACTGAGAAAACAGAAACAGGCATATATAATCTGGCCATTCACTGTGCTGAGTCTAGCGGGGGAGATGGACAATCTCAACAGATGATCACCATACATATGATAAAATGCTTTGACCAAGCACAGGTTATAGGAAAACCAAAGTAGAGTCCTGAACCCAGATGTTCAGCAGGCAGAAGGGAAACGTGAGGGTGGGCTTCCTGGAGGAAGGTGCAGCCCATTTGGCTAATAGCTAAACAAAATGTATTTTTAATCTGATAAAGAATATACTATAACCGGTCTCTGTCTGCTTCTCCGTCTTCTTTCTCAGCCTCTTTCCCTACTCTTCTCCCTGCTCCCAGCATAATGGAGGCATACTTTCGGCACTTTAAATGCACTATGCCCTCTCTCCTTGCCTCTTGGAGAATGCTCATCCCTTATCCCAATCCCTTTCACCCCCATTTCCTCTACATAGCCAAATACGACTCATCCTTCAAGGCTCCGCTGAAACATCATTTCTATAGGGGTCTCTTCCCTGACTGCCCCTCCCCTGCTACAGAACCCTATCCTTTTCTTTCTCCCACACTTGTTTTACCTATTGGACCATCAGCTTCACAAGGACAGTGACCATGTCTGTGCATCCACAGCACCTGGCCTTCAATGGCCAATCAATAAGTATTTGTGGGATGACTAATTGTTTCTCTAATTTGCAAGCATAATTTAAACTAGTGGATATTTCATCCAACCAAAATAGGAAGTAGCAAAATAAAATTTAATATCAACTTAAAAGAGGTCTCTTAAAGCTGTTTTGAGAAAGAAAAATTAGAATTTATTGAATAGCAACTGCTTGGTGCTCTCATGCCCATTATCTCCCTTATCCTCACCATAACCCATTTTACAGACCAGGAGGCATTTGTCAGAGGCCCAGAGCCATGAAGTGATTTGCCCATGTTCACACAGGGGTAGTATTTGAACTCAGAATATCTAACTCCAAAAATGTGCTCTTCCCATCACTCCACATACATTATATTAAAAAGTGTTTAATTTTACATTAAATTAAAGGAAGGCTGATATGTCAAGGCCACAGGCTACTTGGTTTCTATGACTCTATGCTCTTACTTACCTGGCTGAGCCTTGTTAGTTTTTCCAAGTCTCCCTTGAGCTGGTTGGCTTCAGCATCCCGTATCTTCAGCTGAGCCTCTAGCTCAGCCTCATAGGCACTGAGATCTCCCTGGCTCTGCTGCAGGGATGCATTCACCTCATGCTGCTCCTGGAGGGCAGTCTCAAGTTCTGCAAGCTCCTGGAAGGATTTAGTGTATGTTGAACTACGGAACCCTCACTGCGCTGCTTAAGCATCTGCAAGTCATTATAAGTAACTTGAGCACTGTAAACCAAACGCTGGCCAGCCACTGTTGCCCTGACATAGAAAGTGTTCATTAGCAATATGATGAAGCCACAGGCTGTGCATATCCAGCTTGGAAAACAAAACCCTGACCAAGTGCAATCAGAAAAATCAGTAAGCTACCAACATGTTTTCCAAAGTAACGAGTTGTATGATACTTTAAATGTGTCTGAATACATAAGAAGAAAAAAGAAGAGGAGGATAAAATTTAAGGCCTATTTTCCACCAGACATTGGAATAAATGTTTTCACATTATTTCATTGCATCTTCACAATAACTGTGTCAGACAAGGTATTATTCCCGTTTTACAGACGAAGAACTGGAGATGAACATCTAAGTAAACTGCACAGGACTGTGTAGCCAAAAAAAGATAGAGTCAGGATATTAACCCAGATCTCTGACTCCAAAGACCACACTCTTTCTATTAAACCACAGTATGTTCACTTCTCGGAAGAACAAAATGGGACTAGCACTCTCTAACATCCAGGATGATAGAGTAACTTAAATGAGTGCTAATAAGAATATATGTACATATTGATTAGCATACCACAGTTCTAATTCATTTTAGCCCATCCGTTTTCTATAATTAAACATTACAGCCTCTATCTATTTATTTGGGATCTTGAAGAATTAGATCAAACTATTCTGGATTAAAGAGGAGGACCCTGTGATGAGAACTTCTATAAAAGAGTTTCTCAATGGGTGGTCCAAAGACCATCTGGCATCTGAACCATTTGGGTTGCTTGTTCAAAATTCAGATTCCACATAAAACTAACAAAGGATTAATATCCAGAATACACAAAGAATTCCTACAAATTGTTAAGTAAAAGACAGACAATCCGATGGAAAAATGGGCATAGAATATGAACAAGGAATTCACTGAAGAGGAAAACTGAATGGCAAATAAATCTCTCCAGTAATCAGGGGAAAATGCAGTTAAAATAAGATACTATTTTATACAGAGCATAGAGGAACAAGTTAAACATGCCATGAAGAAATAATCAGACAAATCCATAATGTGGGATACTCTACAGGACTACCAGCCTGGACTCTACACACACACTCACTCTCTCTCTCTCTCTCTCTCACACACACACACACACACGGTATAAAAGACATTCTTGGCACAACTGAGAAAATTTGAATATGGTTCTGATATTAGATGACATTAGAGAGTTATTGTTAATTTTTCTAGATGTAATAATGGTATCGTAGTGATGTAGGAAAATGTCTTTATTTTTAAGAAATGTGTACTGAAGGGATGATGTCATGATATCTGCAACTTTCAAATGATCCAGCAAAAAAACCCCAAATACAGCAAATGTCTGTTGGATCTAGGACAGCACACAGATGCTCAGTGAACTATTCTCTCAACTGTCCTATAAAAATTTTCATATAAAAAGATACTATTTCAAACTCAGCAGAGTGGCAAATACTAAGTCTGACAAAATGTTAAATTTCCTGAATTTGATAATTATTTTGTTTATGTTAGAAAATGTCCTTGTTCTTGGGAAACACATGCCGAAATATTTCGGAGCTAAGGAGCAGAGATGTCTACTACTAATTCTCAAATGGTTAGGAAAAAAATTTATATACAAATCTATATAAAATCATGTAAAATTATATATATAAGAGAAAGAGATAAAGCAAATGAGGCAAAATATTAATTGGTAACTCTGAATGAAGGGTATAGTGAGTTATTCCTGCAACTCTCCTGTAAATTGGAAATTATTTCAAAATAAAAGCTTAAAAAATAAAAGCTGGAGGGCCAGCCCCGTGGCTTAGAGGTTAAGTGCGTGGGCTCCGCTGCTGGCGGCCCTGGTTCGGTCCCGGGGGCGCACACGACGCACTGCTTCTCCGGCCATGCTGAGGCCGTGTCCCACATACAGCAACTAGAAGGATGTGCAGCTATGACATACAACTATCTACTGGAGCTTTGGGGGGAAAATAAATAAATAAAATTTACAAAAAATAAATAAAAAAAGAAAAAAGAAAAGCTGGAGGGCCGGCCCCATGGCTTAGCGGTTAAGTGCGCGCGCTCTGCTACTGGCAGCCCCGGTTTGGATCCTGGGTGCGCACCAACGCAATGCTTCTCCGGCCATGCTGAGGCCGTGTCCCACATACAGCAACTAGGAGGAGGTGCAACTATGACATACAACTATCTACTGGGGCTTTGGGGGGGAAAAAAAAAAAGGAGGGGGATTGGCAATAGATGTTAGCTCAGAGCCGGTCTTCCTCAGCAAAAAGAGGCGGATAGCATGGATGTTAGCTCAGGGCTGATCTTCCTCACAAAAAAAATAATAAAATAAAATAAAAGCTGGACAACACTAGGTGTTGGCAAGGATGTGGTGTAATGGCAGCCCTCACATTACTGATGGGAGTAGAAATTGACAGAATCACTACGGACAGTGATTTGACAACATCTGGTGAAGCTGAGGAGGCACATACTCTCTGCCTCACAGTTTCACTCTGCACGCAGTCCCCAGGCTCAACATGTGTGCAAGCATGCTACTCTCAACACTGTTTGTGACAGCAAAAGACTGGAAACCACCTAGATGTCTCCCAAGAGAAGAATGAATAAGCAATAAATTTGTGATATGTACACACAATGGGATGCTACATACATCAATAAAAATAAAATAGAGCTACATGTGTCAATGTGCATAATCCTCAAAAATATAAATATGAAGGAAGAAAAGAAGTGGCCAAAGAATAGGTACATTATGATACCTTTTATATAAATCTTAAAATTATATAAAATAATACTACATATTGCTTATGCATAGATACAGATATAATAAAAGAAGATAGATGCAGGGAAATAATAATCATATTCAGGATTTAGTTACCTCTGGAAGAGGGTACACAGAAGATTTCAAATATACCTGTAACGTTTTATTTCTTAAGCTGAGTTGTAAGTACATGGTGTTAAATACTATTTTTGGTATGTTTATATGTCTGAGAAATTTCACAGTATTAAAATATATTAATTCAAATTTCCAGAGACAGCCGTACTGAGGATGAGGTTTGGGAACCTGGGTTCTCATGCATGACAAAGTTTGCCAAACAACTAAAACAGAGCAAGTGAAATCTCCAAATAAATGGCAACAAAGGTACTGAAGGGTATAATTTACAACACTGTGTCTGTCTTGTTATCTGTAAAATAATCTTAAAATTATGAAGTAATAACAAGAATAAGAAAAATTATGTCATGCTTAATTTGAGGGCACAAATAATAAAATCTGAATATTTAATACAGCATTTGTAAAGCTATAATTTCATTTTCCTTAGAGTTATTTAATAATATCTTTCAGGGATAGAAACTCAGCTAAAATAACCCTCCTTTCTTAGCAAAGGAAAAATAATGATTCCGAGTGTATCACAACTAAAGGAAAAAAACAAAACAAAAAAATAGCCACAATACTATTGCTAATTTCCTTAACTAACTTAATTTGGACATCATCTACTTCTGAGGCCAAGGGAAACAGGCAAGAAAAAACAAATCTTACCTTCCTCATATTTTCTGCATCTATAGCAACTATTTCCAGTTGGTCCCTCTCCTGCTCGACCTCGGTCAATCTCTGCAGCAATGTCTCTTTCTCATCCTGGAGCTTTCTGCATTCATTCTGGGCCTGAGTTGCCTGGCCTTTGATTGACCCCAGGTATTCCTGCAACCCACTGATGACACCTTCTAAATCCTTCTTCAGGGCTTCATTTGCTGCTATCTGGCCTAAGCAAGACGGTAAAAGGGAAGGTGATGATATATATAAGAAAATGCTTTCAAGACATATAAATAATTACTGCATTTAGTCTTCTTAGCTATTTGTTACTAAGAACGAAATTCTAAGCTTTCAATTATTTCCTACTATCTTATTTTTCTTTTTCAAGGTATAATGATAGTTTTTTTCCCCCAATTATCCACCATACAGAAGTATTAAGCAGGTATACAATAAAAATAGTTTATCCATGGGCATTTCTTATAAAATGCTTAGTTTATGCTGTAAAAAGTTTAAAGTAGTGATTTCCAAATAAAACAATGAAAAATGTGCAGCAAAACTGAGTTCTTGCTACTAGATACACAAAATAAAACCACTCAACGTGTTAAGACTAATCCAAGACTGGTAGCATAAACAAGTAACCTGAAGACTTAATAAAAACCAAACCACATATTAGGTACCTACTATGGGCCAGGCACCTTATGAACACTATGTCATTTAATCTTCCCAACAACTAACGATTGTGATAGAAATAACTTGTCCCAGGTCACACAGCTGGTAATGGCAAAATAAGGACTGGGACCTTTTTACATCCAGCCAAGCTCTCACCACTACAGCCTGTTGTCTTCTGCACCCACTATTAGTGCAATGTCACAATTTAAATTTTCATGGTAAAAGTAGACCCTAACATTCTTTCCACACTCTTCTTATAACTTGACACTGAATGCCTGATGTCAATGGGCTCTTTGCTCCTGAAAGGATTTTATATCTTAAAAGAAGACAATCACACGCCAGGGTTTATCAAGATCATGTATTGAATTCTTGCCTACTGAATGGAATGACCTAACTCACTAGCACATCAACACAACAAAACTAAAATAACAATTTTTTAATTTTATTAACCATTTTTGAGTACTCTACAAATATTTCCCTAGCAAATACTAGTACGAACAGCTGAAGCATATTCAAGCCAATATCTGGATTAGTAATGCCTGACTGGGTGTCATTTGTCTTTTATTAATACTAAAACTGATTTACGTTAAATCACACAAATTCTCACCTTCAGTAAGCTGTTGTTCAAGGTCCTTAATCTCTTCAGTTTCTTTAGCAATTCTAGAGAGTATCTCATCCAAACGGCTTTCAAGTTGTTTGTACTGTTTGTTCATAATGTCAAGCTGCTGTTCTTTACCCCTTTTCTGAGCCTTCATATGGCACTGAAATGAAAAAAAAAAATCACCAAAATCCCAAATTCTTTAAACTGTTTAAAAAATAATAATCCTTAACAACATTTCTAAGGAAGAAAGAAAAATAAAATGTAACAATTGTATCAATTTTGTGTCAGACCCTGCACTGTTTTCACGTGAGTAGTTTTCTTTAAACCTCATGGTAACTTGATGTGGGAATCATCGCCATTTTACAGATGAGCAAACTGAGGATCAGGGAGGTTAAGTGATTTTTCCAAGGGCACACCTAGCATGTAACGTAGCGAAGTTCAGTGTTCTTTGCATTGCATTAAAATATGTCTTTTTTAAAAGGTTTCCAAAAAGTTGATTATAAATACATATATCCATTGACAAAGACTATATTCTAAAATGTTAACAAGGATTATATCTGGGTAGAAGGATTACAGGAGATTTTTTTTCTTCTCTATGAGTTTTTTTATATTTAAAAAAATTTTATAATGGACAATACTTTTTTAATCCAAAAAACCCCACATTAAATGTACTTTATAAAAAGGTTTCTTAAGGGAAAAATGGAGACATGAAATAAATACGTACTTAGAATTCAAGTTTATTTTCAATTGCTTATACAAAGAAACCTTTTGCTTTTAAGTCCGGTAAACTGGGAGTTGAGAGAGACCTCAAAGACCATTTAGTCCACTGATTCTCAAGATGGAGGGCCCTCTGGAGGCACACCCCTCAACCACTACACATGCACCTGGTGGAAAACAGAGCTTTCACACACCCACACACCCTCTCACACCCTCACAGTCATTGCATTAGGGAGCTACTGTTAACTGAAAGGAGTGGAGCGTATTTCTCAGGTGTACTGGGGGGGAAAACTGAGACCCAATAATCTAGTCTCACTCTTTCTTTTACAAATGAGAAAATTGAATCTCAGATCTATCAATCCACTTGCCCAGGTCTCCTTAGGTAACTGTTCATATGGAGACAAAGCAATTCCCCAGAGAACCTCTGCCCTCCCTATCACACCCTCACAGCTCTAGTTTGCCCCCATAGGATCACAGGAACAGAAAATAAATTAAGAGAAAGCATTATATTACAATCTGAACAACAAACTCCAAGGTTCTCAAGTCTAAGACCTATTTGATTATAAAAGAACATTTCTCAATTTTACATGTCTGCTGCCTCCAAAGATATGAAAAGTCCCTTCATTTTTGAAGAATAAATGACTGGCAGCTTGACTGGAAGGTTTTCATTTTACTACTGGTAAAACTTGATGGGATTTTCAAAACTCTTCTACTCTCCCAAAATACCCATCTGAAGTCTTTCTGAATAGGTATCTGCAGATAACAGTTTAAATTTTAAGTAAATTCAGGATTTTTATGGCTCAAGAAAGAATAAAACCACTCCTGCACTCATATCTATATCAATAAATCTTTAAAATTCACCATTAAAAATTCCACTGAAATCTCTTTACATGTAGGACAAAAAAACTGGTTCAATATGACAATGATTTGCACTAAACACATGGGATCAAAAGAAGATTCTGCGATTTTCACTACCGTGGAGCTCACGAAAGAGTTGTAAAAACAGGAACTTACATCTCTGACTCCTCCTCCTTTTAAGTCCTTTGTACAGAGAGAGAGAAAATGATCATTTCATACCTTAACTTAGAATTTATCCTGTTAAAACTGTGCCGTTGAGAACAGGGAAATTGTGGGCGGAACGCTTTCTAATGCTGTCTTCAAATTCACGCGCACTTTCCTCTCTGACAGCCACATTTTTAAGCGCCTCTAGCCTCTGCAACTTTCCAGCGCTTCAAACCACATTCCTGGCGAAGACTGAGCGGCAGCCCAGCCTGTCCAATCACGAGTAGTCTCTGCAGGCAGGCCCCACCCTCCACGCTTTAAATCACAACACAGGAAGCTCCCGCCGGCCAATCACGCACAACCTTGGCAACAGATTACCACAGGCTAATTTCCCCAGAGAACAGTTACCTTTTGCTTCCATAGGGCATTGCCTGATACGTTAGAGCCATACAAATATTCCTTTATGTTTGCTCCTGTGACATACGTGCTTCTAGCTATGAACATTTCTTACAACTAAAATGAGATTTGATTTTTAAATAGTAACTTTTCCTTTTGAAACCTAGTTAAATGCTTATGTTTGTTGAAAACTTGACTAGGTTTGGGTCTAAGCTAATCTTAAAAATAATTAATCTCTTTAGACCTTTAATTCCTTTGTGGGAAGAGGGTCATTGTAGCAGCATAAGCATGGGCTCTGCCTCTTCCTAAAAGGGTGACTTTGGGAAATCATGTAATCTTTCTCAATCACATTTTCATCTTCTGCAAATTGAAAAGAATGTCACCAATCTCATAGATGCTGTGATAAAGTTCCTTACCAGTATATGCAAAAACCTCAGCACAATGCAAGACACATCGTCGATACTTAATATATTTGTTTTCCATTGTATCTCAGAGTCTTGTACTGTTTTCTAATCTCTCAAGCTTTTACTTTTAAATTCTATTTGCTATTCAGAAAATTACTTCATCTGATTAGATAATAAAAGTTAATTAAATAAAAGTCTATCTACATCTACAGAAAAATATGCAGAGATCCCACTCTTGATTATTTCCCTTTTTTTTTTTTTTGTGAGGAAGATCAGCCCTGAACTAACATCTGCCAATCCTCCTCTTTTTTTGCTGAGGAAGACTGGCCCTGGGCTAACATCCATGCCCATCTTCCTCCACTTTATATGGGATGCCGCCACAGCATGGCTCGACAAGCAGTGTGTCGGTGTGTGCCCGGGATCCGAACCGGTGAACCCCGGGCCGCCACAGCAGAGTGCGTGCACTTAACTGCTTGCGCCACCAGGCCGGCCCCTTGATTATTTCCTTTTTGCTAAAATGTTTACATTTTGTAGCCTAAAATGGGGTGCCTAACTAGCCAATAAGATGACTTTGTGCATATTAGAAAAAGATGTTCCCTTTGGGTGAACAAATTAAAAAGAGACATCCTCTGGTGCTCAGACTAAGGCTGTAACCTTAAGAACTAACCTTCAGCAGTTTCAACAATACCAAAAAGGAACCTCAAATCTGGTTTGATGCTTCATCTCCGCTAACACATATTGATTTTGGCTATCTTCAAAACTTGTACGCCATTCCTACTTCTCATTTAACTCTTTTCTATGTGTAATTCTTTACAGAAATCCAGTGAGCATTAGACTCCCAGTACGCAAAGAATATCGCAGTCGTTTGTTGAAAGCAAACATACAATCTAGGTTCTAATTAGACTCACAGATCACAGAACTGGAAGGGGCAGCTCTGGGTAGTGCCTACAGGCCGGTTCCTTCCCATCTTCCTTGATGCAAGCACTCATAAACATAGGGCTGGCCCCTGGGGATACAGTTCCTGTCCTCAGGGGCCTTACATGGAGTGTTAGACATCTGAACAAATAAATGCAATAAAGTAAGATACTACTGACCATATTTTTAGTTGTTAGTGCCATCGAGTCGATTCCGACTCCTCGTGACTGTGGGTACAGCAGAGCAGAACCCCTACCCAGTCTTTCTGCCACCCTCTCACCTTCCAGCACTATATTAGACAATGCTCTGCTGTTACTCTTAGTGTTTTCATGGCCAGTGTTTTTGGAAGTGGGTGGCCAGGTCCTTCTTCCTAGTCTGTCTAGTCTGGAAGCGCCACTGAAACCTGTCCACCATGGGTGACCTCGCTGATATTTGAAATATCTGCAGCATAGCTTTCAGCACCACAGCAACACACAGCTGCCACAGTAATGACAACTGACAAACGACAGACGGGTGGTGTGGTTCTCTGACCAGGAAACAAAACTGGGCCCTGGGGAAGACAGCCACCGAATCTTAACCACTAGACCACCAGGGCTTGCTATTGACCATATTACACATTATTTAAAATCTCATTTTTCATGTGACAAAAATTCTCTAAAATAATCAAGACAACTTCTGGTTTCAATTTTAATACTAAGTCTTAGGCTTTTGTTAGAAAAGACCTTACGTCTGTGATGATAAGGTTACCCTTTGTCAAAATTAGCTGGCTTGAAAAAATATCTGTGACATTTTACTAAAATATTTAAAGGGATAATTAAATAACTTGTCAACTACTTAAAGCAATTATAGTGCATTGTCCTTATCATGTTAAATTCTATGATTCTCTTAATCCAGAAATCTTAAAAAGTTCTTTAAAAAATAACCTTATTATTCAAAGTATACCAGTAAAATATGCACGAAATATTTTTATTTCTATTTTACAAATAGTGGCTAAAATATAAGCCATTAGTAAGACTTCTCAGGGTAGAGGCAGAAAGAGACAAGAACCTAATTCCATCATCCAACTGCCTGATCACCTCTGGCCACATTTTAGGAAGACATACTCTAGAGAAATGTTTCCTTTTTAAGGACAAAACAAAACAATATGAAACAACAAATAGCTTTAGTGGAATAATTGCATAAAGGATTAAAGAAGGGGTAGAAAAAGGACTCTGAACTCCCTTCAGCTCTCCCATCTCACCAAAGAGAGAGAAAGAGTAAAAGGTTTGGAGAGCACTTTGGAGCAGGTTTCTCTTGATTCGAAATACAATGAAATTTCACATAAAAAAAAATAAGTGTACCATGCATCCATCATTCTACTGAAAGCTACCTCCTTCAAGCCCTAGGTTGTTTTGTTTTAAACACACACACATATATTTTATACACACACATACAGATATAATACACATATATATAATACACACATATTATATATATATATATACACACACATAAACATATCTATCACTCAAATTTGTGCGTCAAACTAAAAGGGACTTTCAGAAAGGACTCTGCAGCTAAAAATGATAAGATGTAATATCTAGAGAGAATGATATTCCAGTCCCCACAGAACAAGCCAAAATCTCTTCATTTACTTACATGTGCTGGGTCTTTGGACTCCAGGCTATCTACGGCCATGTGCAGGTCCTTGATCTCCTTCTGCTTTTCAGCAATTTCTTGCCTTTGCTTTTCCATCTGCATTTCTAGATCCAGAGCTTCTTGGCGTAATTTATTTAGAAGTTGTATCCTACCACTCAACTGCTTGAAAAGAAGATCTTTCTCTGCTTCTGAAATCTAATCCCCCCACACCCCAACACACAATTAACAGAGGACAGCAACACTGATTTACAAACTTAAAGAAAACAACTTCTACAATTTAAAAAGGTATTCTATGCTCTATCAGGTTTTTTTAAATAAAAATAAAAGGTAGGAGTTATCTAGGCACTTCATTCATATCTTATACTTTTATGCTTATTATATGTAGAAAGTCTTATTTTATGAAAGTTTATGAAAACTAATAATTGCAGGTAAAAATGCAGTTGTCATTCTAATATAAACACCTTGTAAATTATTAATAACAATAACCATAATACAGTCACGCATTCCTTAATGATGGGGATACATTCTGAGATATGCATCATTAGGTGATTTCGTCGTTGTGTGAACATCATAGAATGTAGTTACACAAACCTAGATAGTATAGCCTATTACACACCTAGGCTATATGGTACTAATTTTATAGGCTCACCGTCGTATACGCGGTCCATTGTTGACCGAAACATCATTATGCGGTGCATGACTATTAATGGTAGCTGACTATATACAGCGCTTACCCTTGTTATTAGCATGTCAAGCAAATTAATAAGGTAATGAAAAATTTAGGCTTATATGTACTCATTTAAAATAACTATTTTTTCCAAGCACACTTTGTAAGCATCAATTTATTTAAAAATTATGTACATTATTTACATCTATCAATCTATATAAAGCTTTGGCCAATACTATTAATTAACATCATTCTTGAGAGCTCACTCCACCTTGTCCCCCACTTGCAACTCATTTTTACATCTTATCAGTTCTACTGCCAGATTTTACCTGGAATCAGTTTGCTTTCTCTCCATGTCCACCATCACCTTCCTAGTCCAAACCATTATCATCTCTTGCATGTACTAAACAATAGTCTAACAGATGCACACATCTCCATTCTTTCCATCTCCCTCACCCCATTTCACTCTCATGCAGTAGCCAGAGTGACCTTATAAAAATACAAATAGGATCAGCCAGTCTACTACCTAAAGTCCTTCAATGGTTTCCCATCATGTTCAGAATAAAATTCAAACTCTTTCAAATGGCCTGTGACACCTTGCACGATCTTGACCTTCATCCTCCACTACACTCTCCCTCACTCTGCAGACGAATCTTTCATCTGAATTCCTTTGCACACACTGTCACCTCTGCCTGGAATACTCTTTCACCTAACTCTGCCTCACTGGATCCTTCTCATCCTTTGGGTCTCTAATTGTCACCTCCTCAGAGTGGCCTCTATGGGACCCAACAATCTAAATTATATCCTTTTTATTATCTCTACTAATTTTCTATTTTTTCCTACAACACATGTTGTTTAACTATATATTTCTTTTTTACTTTTTTTTATTTTATTGTCTGTTTCCTCTACAAGCCTGTCCATGAGGGAGGGATACATACCTGTTTTATTCATTACTCAGGGCCAGCCCAGTCGGCGAGTGGCATATATAGTAAGCTTCCAATAAACTTGAATCAATTTCTAGTTACTATATAATTTGAAAGTAACGATACAGTGTATCTTTTAAAAGAATCTATAATTTGGACTTCACATTCTTGTTCTATCTATTTATGGTATGAATGCAGTTACCATCATAATTTTGAAACACTGATTTTTAAAAGTTGCAAATAGCTAAAACTCTTACATATCTAAAAACTGAAAAGTCAAAATACTTCCTTTTTTGAATTTTCTCCCTCTGCAATTACATCATGGGTTTGAGCTGCTTACTTCTTCATGACACACTGGTAATTTCTGAGAGTGTATCATTTCCATCTTTTTGTACACTGTATTTTATATCATTTACATTTTTGCTACTTGTGTTTGATAATGTTCATGGTATAGTAGAGATGTCTTCTGGCTCTTAATCTAGGTCCTAGGATCTTAAAAGTGGGGAGTGCTTAATTTAATTAGAAGAGATATATCAGGAAGCAACTTCCTTGGATAAAGTAGATACTTTCATAATAAATTAGACCAAATACATCTTTTCACATAAATTATAAGTAATTTATTTCTACACACTTTATAAAATGCTAACAGGATGTCATAAAGAATGGAAGGGAAATGTAACTGGAAAATGCTAGAACCATATCTGACTCTGAGATTTGTTATCCCACAATTAATTAGGCAGCACTGATTTAAAAAAATGTTTTACATGGTTATGAAGGGAGAAAACACATGTTATTTTTTGCATTTCATCTTAACATTGCTGCTTTGCTTTTACATACTTTTTTAAGTTGTATAGCGTCTTCCAGTTGTTTAAATTCTTCAGTAGCTCTTAAAATTTGTTGTTCTGCCTTTTCTATTTCATCATGCAGTTCTGACAGTCGACTTTGTGCTGCAAGTTTAAAAACCATGCACACAAACACACACAAGAAAAGTTTTGAATTCTCAAATTTCTACCAAATTTTTTTCCTTTGCAATAACCTCCTCCCCTTCCCCCCCCAATTAAATTGTCATTATAAATCACAGGAATAAAAAAAAGGAATTTCTCATGATGGTTTTCCTTTATATTAGTTTATATTCCTTTATATTAATGTAATATTTGATATGTATAAATATAATATTTGACTATATTAATATTCCTTTATATTAATCTTCAGACTAGTTTCATGATTTGCTATAAAACTATAATCGACTCTTTTATTTGTAAAATTCTTAACATAAAAGGGGCTTTCCTTGATACTCCCAACACTGAAAAGCTCTTTTGAGAGAATAAGGATTTTATTGGTAAATAAGCACTTATATGTCACTAAGCTATAATTAGGTTCAAGCTATTAAAAACAACTTGTGTTAGAGATAAATGTTTTATGATGGGACTCAGTATCAAGAAGTTCACTACAGAACAGTCTCGCCAAGCTGGAGGTGATCTCAAATCAATTACTTTCTACCTCAAATTTCCAATTTCTCTCTCTCCCTCTCTCCCCTCCCTGCCTCCTACAAAACTATGAGCCCCTTGAAGTTAGTCTACACATATATCTGATTTATTTTTGCTTTCCCCCTCCAGAGCCTTGCATATAGTATATGTACACATGGACAACTCAGTCTCTTTTCTCCCCTCTCCAAGTCAACCTCTACTGGCCTTCCATGTTTTCCATTTAGTTACCAACAAAGGGAAGATGAGCTGTTAATCTGATTGGTGAGAGCCCCACAATGGGGCCATGATTACTAGTGGGATGCATGAACTCAGGTCTGCTTTCTCCTTCTTCTACATCCATGCAGCTGAGTGGGTAAGTGGATTCAAAGTTTGTCATTGGCAGGGTGTCTTAAGTGTCCTCTTGGATTGACTTCTTCCTCTTTATGATTTTCCAGGAGGTGGTAAGATCCCGTGAATTAGACATTTTTGGAGGGCAGGGGAGAAGGTTGAGGGGTAGCGTATGAAACAGGCCAGGAAGAGTCAGAGGCCAGCCTTGGGCCCAAGCCTAAGGAGAGTGCACTGATCCAGTTTATCCAAAGCACTGCTTTAGGTTTTGGCTACATGCATTGTAATCAAACAATGGTACTTTACTTGCATCAATTATTACTAATTATATCTTTGAATGTATAGCTCCAGTGGTGAGAAGGACCTGTTGGAATGACAAGATTTATGCATTCTTGGATCTCTTGGACATGTTGCCATCAAATTACTCTCAAAAACCCTATTCCTAGCCATAACAGGAATCATTAAAAAATAATCTGCTCAATGAATCACTACTTCTGTTTTAGACTTTTCATGTAAACAATAAATACCTTCAGCATGTTTAATTAGAATTATAAAACAAAATTTGCCTATATAGTCAATTTTTTCATATTTTTAAAGAATTTAAAATAACTTTTTTTAACCTGCACTTATTTTATATATACACAACGGAATACTACTCAACCATAAAAAAGGAGGAGATCTGGCCATTTGTGACAACATGGATGGACCCTGAGAGTATTATGCTAAGTGAAATAAGTCAGAGGGAGAAAGTCAAATATTGTATAATGTCACTCATAAATAGAAGATAAAAACAACAACAAACAAACACATAGAGACAGAGATTGGATTGGTGGTTATCAGAGGGGAAAGGAGGGCGAAAGGGGTCATTAGGCACATGTGTACAGTGATGGACTGTAATCAGTCTTTGGGTGGCAAATATGATGTAATCTACACAGAAATAGAAATAGAATGATGTACACTCAAAATTTATATAATGATACAAACCAATGTTACCGCAATAAATAAAAATAAAAAATAATAAAATAACTTTTTTTAACCTGCACTTATTTTTTTTTCTTTGTCTTCCAGTTGTATGTCCAGTGGCGTATGGGCTCTCAAGTTCACATGCTGACTTCTAAGTTGTTCCCCTTCATCTGGCTCCATCTTCCTGATCTCTATTGGCTGGGCATTATCGATAATGTAACTCTCTGTGGTGAACATATTTCTCTTGTATCTGGATTTGCCAATGTAAGGGCTTTCATCTGGGGCTTTATCAATTTCAACATACTAAAAGCAAAATAAATAGATTTATGGTTTAGTAAATAACTTCAAAGCAGTCAAGTGACTATTCATTTTATTAGTGAAGAACATATCACAGAATTGCCTACATATTAATCCCACATGCCTAGAAGTTGAAAAATATATATCATTCTTTTATCTTATTCTTAATATACCAAAAAGGAACTAGAATTAAAAATGGTCTCAAAGGATTCGTCCTCCTATCCCTGAAAAGTAAGTTTGGATTGATTGGATTGGTTGATTAAAGAACTGCCTACCGTTGTGTGATTTTTAGCACTGCTTAGTCTCTCAAGTCAGAAATCTAGGTGTTTTATTTTGATTTCTTGGCCAATATACAAGTAAAATCTCAGTCTAATAAATTTTAATAATTGAATTTTTACTAAATAATATATGGTATTGATTGGAATCACTAGGTCTTAGAAGTTAAGCAATTCCTCTGTTACAGTGGCATTTGTACAAATAATAGTTGACTAATACTGAACCCACTGATTATTGAACAAACAACGTAGGGAGATGGCTATTCCATGGTCACTGAAGCAGGCAATGTACTTTTTCTGGAAGTTTAGATTTAAAGAAGCTGATCAACCATACTCTCAAGTGAGGTAACTGAGGATTAGAAGGCTGCTTTGGGTTATCAATATGGCTGTGGGCAAAGATCCTCCTGGGGCTTGTAACCTCTTTTAGACACTGCTCTAACTTACTGAGCCAAATAATTCACAGATTTAACCAAAATACATTTACTCTGCTGATGCCCTCATAACAAGAAAGTGGAGTGGTTATTGATGAAATCCGCTAAATGTCTCCATTGCTCCCCGTCCCCGGCCCCACTCTATGCTGGCTTTAACTTTGGATTACTAAAAAATTAAAATAACTCACCTCTGATGGATAATAATTTAGTGGCTCAAATTTAGCATCAATTTTATAAAAGGCCAATTCCTGTTCCAGCTCATACTGTTTCTGACATGCTCGTGTTAGCTCCATGGTCTTCTGTTTTAACTATTGGCCCCATTTGATATGAAACAACACAGTGTCAGTAAGTTAGTAAAAAAGTACAATGGTATGGCAAGTTCTAATCATAACTAATAAGTATATTGTTTTAAACTCCACAGCAAATAGCACAACATTCAGAGCATTTTATCTTAATTCTAAAGTATTACAAAGAATGAAACACAAAATTATCGTTTCATAAGGGATCACATAAAAGACCTTTGAAGTTTATACGCTATTTCAGGATACAATGAATAAAGATTTTAAAAACCATTTAAATTTGCTTATCCAAAAATGAAAATAACTCTGTATCAATTACATATATATATATATATAATTTTTTTCTTTTTGGTGAGGAAGATTGGCCCTAAGCTAACACCTGTTGCCAAGCTTCCTCTTTTTTGCTTGAGGAAGAGTTCCACTGAGCTAATATCTGTGCTCATCTTCCTCTATTTTGTATGTAGGATGCCACCACAGCATGGCTTGATGAGAGGTGTTGGTCCACGCCCAGGATCCGATCCTGCAAACCCCGGGCCGCCGAAGCAGAACACGCTAAACTTAACTACTGTGCCACTGGACCAGCCCCTGTATCAATTATTTTTAAGTAAGTAGTCTACTAAGTACCTGCTCCCTGATTTCCCAATAATTAACACTAATTTATTTAACTTACTCTGGGATTTTAATGATAGCTTCAAATTGTGGATGAAAATTATTTGACATTAATTACAAAAGGATCAGAAGGAAGAATGAGGAAGACAGAAATAAGAGATTGGCTTTAATTGTTGTACTGTTGTTGCTGTAGTATTTTGGCTCATGGTATCTGCGTTTTAAGTGTTCAGAACATTATTCTTTGTAATAGAGGATAAGGGATGTGAATAAGCTTAATCAGATCCAAATATGTAACATTAAATTTTTAGTAAAGTAATTCTACAAAATTACAACTTCTTAGTTATTCTTGGAAATTTTTGGAGCTAGAAGAAATCATCCAATCTAATTTTATGAATTTATAAATAAAGAAATTGAGTCCCAGATTGGTGAACTGACTTGTCAAAAGTTACATATTAGATTAGTGGTAGAGGCTAAATACTTTATTAAACTACGAGTACCAGCCCCCTTTCTACTAAACCAATCCTTCAAGTTCATTTCAAAGGTCTACTAAGTGATTTTTGCCTTTTTTTTTTTTGCCAGCCTCCGACAGTAGATACCAGACAAAAGACATGCAGAAAAACTTCATTAATATAAAAATGCAAGCTGAAGAGAATAAAACATAAACTACCATGAACATTTTACAAGGCCCAGGAAATCAAAGTCGTGCATGATTTAGCTTACAGTCACCTCCTGATTATCCGTCAAAGTGGAAGTAATGCTAACCTGGATAACAGGTAATCTTGATCGAGAACTGACGGTATGCCAGACAGTGTGCTAAGCATTTTACATGTGCTGTGTCACTGAATCTTCACAACTACCCTATGAGATGATAAAAGCTGCACAGAGAGGTTAAATAACTTGCCCAGTTGCACAGCTGGTAGTGGAAGAGGCAGAGTTCAATTCCAAGTCTCCTGATTTCAAATCCAGCACTCTGTCTATTGTCCTATGCTGCCTTCAATGTCCTGGTGCAGGGTGTCCAGCACATTACCCACATTCATACTTTCACTGAATGCTCACAAGTCCCCGAGTCTCAAGAAAGCAACTCACAATCAACAGAGTCAACTAATCTTCAACTTCTCTCCCCAAAGATCATTGGCAGTAGGGTCAAACAAAGGCAAATGTGACTGAATCATGGAGAACGCATGGACTGATCTCTGCAGGCAAATAATCATACTCTGTGCATCGTAAAGCACCTTTGTGTCTTTTATAGCACTAGGCTTAGCATATAGTAAGCATTCAATAAATGTCCACTGAGGAAATATATAAATGAGCAAATCAGGAATCAAAGAACCCAGAAAGTAGGCTAGTTACGGTATTAGCTGTGGATAATCAAGAGTTGACTGCAGTTAACATATTTACCAATAGGAAAAATGATACAAATTCCTTCCCCCACATTCAAATTCACTCTCCTATGTATACATCCATTAAAAAAATATACATAAACACACAAGCACATTTCTCAAGAAGGCAAGCCAGTTTCAAAACTTAAAATGTACATAAGCATATTAATACAAGTTATCATGCAAACCATGAAACACATAGTGTGCAATTCAGCCCTGAAGGAACTACCTTTAAGGAAGAATAAAGAATCGGCAGAAAAGGGTCTGCAAGAAACCAAGACAAAGGCTAAAAGGAGAAAGAAGCAAACAGAGACCATCATCTGGAGAACTCTGGAGAGTTGGGCTGTAATAATACAGCTGCTCTTCACTGACAACTTACCTTAGGAAGATACTGTTATTAGTACTTGCATTATTCTTACACGGACACATTTTATCATCATTCTAACTATGAGTTACAGATTTACTACCTTCTATTACTTAGTTTGATTCATTTCAAATTATTTTCACATTCATCACCTCATTAAATCCTCACAACTAAGTGAGGCTGGCAGGAAAGGTAAATCATTCTCATTTTAAAAATGAGGAAACTGAAGAACAGTTAAATAACTTGCAAATAGACAAAGAGTAATATTAATATTAAAGCTAAAAGTTAATATTTGTTAGTGGCAGGAGGGGGACTACTATAGTTTAAATGGCCATCAGAAGTTTTACTTCCATGTTACATTTCTTTTATAGGTTAACTGAACTACTGTATGAGGAACTACTTTATGAAACTGGAAAATATTATACAACTGTACACGATATTATCACCATATATTCTGCATGAGATAATGGAAAATGTTTTTCAAATGTAGGCTCTTAGAATAAGACCTAGAATTCTTTTTTTAATATAGAATAGTCCTTTGGAATAATAAAAGAACAGGCAAAACAATATGAATTTAAAGAATACAAAACAGCTAATAAATACATAGGCATACTCAACTCTCCAACAACTAAAGAAATGTGAAATTAAAGCAATGAGATTCCATTTTTTTCCTATCCTATTTACAAGTTCAAAATAATAATACAAAGTGGGAAATTGGGCTCTTTCACTCACTGCTGTAGAACTGTAAAGCAGTTATAAGCTTTTTGAAGGGTGCATTAATATTTACCAAAATTTTAAATGCAAATTACAGAGTAATTCCACTTGCAGTGATTTATACTAAGAAATTACTAGTATAAATGCATAAGATATACACATACACAACGATTTTTCTCTGCAGTATTATTTTTAATAGCAAAAAAGTAGAAGCAACCTAAATATTCATCAATAAGAGTAGGCTAAATAAACTATGAAGGAGCCATATAATGGAACACAATATAGACTTTGAAAAAAATAAAGAAGATTTGTGTGTGTGTGTGCGCACGCACATGTATTTTTTTTTAACTTGGAGAGCTGTCCATGAGATATGGTTTTGTAAAGAATAAGATGCAGAATTAAAAAATATATAGTAAGATTCTTATTTTCTAAATCACAAAAATATTCAAAGGTATATATATTTAATTACCTATATATTATGTAATTACATATATACTGTATAAGCATAGAAAACAAAAAGGATATGTATTAACATCCAGGGAACAGGGTAGGGGAAGAGTGAGACCTTCATTTTCTACTGTATACATCTGTGTTGTCTGAATTTGTTAGAATAGACATATATTAAGTTTGTATATAAATGTATTTTTAAATGGTTAACGATAAAAATAACATAATGAAGCAAAGAAAAGCACAATCTGTCCTCTAACCAAAAATAGTTACAGAAAAAAACCCAGCAAAAACTATTGACAATTTACAAAGCATTTATTCACAGCACAAATATATCAACATTATAAATAAACAAAAGAGAAAACTAGGCAACTATAATAATCCATAATTCTGGGATAGTGCAAAGTCATAAAATATAACATTTTGCCAAGGTTTTCAATGGGTTGACTAACATGTACCAGGGAGTCAGCATATAGAAGTTATAAAGTTCTTTTACCTTAGTAATAAAAGATGGATTCTACATTATGAAAAAGATCAATAACTCAGGAAAATTTATTAAATGTTCACAAATGTCAAGTGATACCACAGTAAGTACTATTTTTTATTTTTGTATATTAAATATATGTTAAAAAGTGATGGCACAAAGAGTTCACTGCTAAAATAAAATTGATTGTCATGTAAGTATCCAATGATTTAATTACTCATCAATCCACTCTATTATGGAATGGAGAGCAACAAAGTACGTATAATATAAAACCATCACTGGATTATTAACATCATATATAGTATGCCTTCAGAATATAGCTGACATATTTGAAAACTAAGAAGAAGTATATGAAGGAACCCACAAATGCTCTGAATATTTGACTTACAGAGCTGGGAAGCTGCCCTGTCTTTCATCACGTCCCACTGGTATAAATTACCATTTTTCTCAGGCAAAGAAGAGCTCAAGAAGGAGGTAACATATTCAGACTTCAAGAAACAATTTCCCTCTATACACAAAGGAAGGAACACTTTTTTCTTGCTAAAAAATGTAAGTGCTTAAGCAGAATTCTTGTCAACAAATCATGTAATTAAGCCAGAACGCCAATCTTGAAAGGGGATGCAAAAAAAAAGATAACTGTAGCTAGGATTCTGTTAGTTACCTGAGAAATATAATTCTTTGAGTTACGTATAGATCAGAAAAAGAATTGTCAAAAGAAAAAAAAAAGAGGAGAGTACCAATAGCTATTTTTCCCTTTAAGGAAAGTAGCCTAATAATTTCATAGAATCAGATTCTCTGGTTTGAAAAGGACTTTTAAGGTCATTTAGTCTTTCTCCCTGTCTAATGTTTTTTATCTTTCTCCAAACCTGAGCACGTGCCTGTTTCAGTGACAGCAAACACATTCCCAAGTTATCACATTTTATCTCAGGATAGCTATTAGAAATTTCTTCTTTATTACTAAAGGAAAAACTGTTTTCCTGTAATTCTATTTGTCATTTCTTAATTTTATCTCATGGGACCTTAGTCAGTAACTCTAGTCCCTCTTCTATGATAGTCCTTCGACTATCTGAAGGCAATCATCATAGCTCGCTAGGTCTCCTCTTCTCCAGCCTACACACCTCTATTGCTTTGGCCATTCCTCAGAGGATATGGTCTCAAGACCTTTGAAGCCTCTGGGTCAGGTACCTTCTGATCATATGTTATCTAGTCTATCTAAATCTTTCTCTTTTGAATTATCTTTTCTACCTATTTCAACCATAAAGCCAAATTATATAAAATTTAAACATTACAGTTATACATAAATGGCAATCTGAAAGTACTTCATAATTCCACTCCTCAGAAATAACTACTGTCAAGAGTTTGGTACATATTCTACCATTTTTCCCTACACATACTTATACTATTATATTTATCTTTATATACAGGATCATACTTGATAACACTGCTTTACAGCTTGCTTTTTTTCACACAGCAATATGTGTTAGACATCCTTCCATATCAGGACATAAAGCTCTACCTCATTTTAACAGTAACACGATTATTCTACCACATAGATATTCACTGAGACATTTTAGTTATTCTCAATATTTTGTTAATATAAACAATATTGTAGTGAATGTCCTTGTATATATATGTGTATATGTGTATTTATATATATGTATGTACACATATATAATATCTTTGCACATTCGTGCTACTATTTCTACAGTATATATTATTGGAAATATATATTATATATAACATTATAACTATTACAGCATAATATATTATAATAAATAATATAAATATTATATATAATATTTCCAATACATAAGACATAGGGTATATCTGTTTAAATTTGGATAATTTTGCCAAATTGCCTTCCAAAAGTTTTTGCCAATGTACAGTCTCACCAACAATGTTGTTGTTAAAAAAAATACAAACACTCAGGGGCAGTCTGACCAACTCCTCATAGTGCAGGGCTCCACCTTCCTCCTATGTTCTGGATACCATACTTCACATGATGCAGCCCAAAGCAGCACTCATTCTTTGGGCAGCCATATCATACAGTGCACAGGCAACTATAACTTGTAAAAACTTTTGTACATATTTCTGTTAAACCACATCTTCCCCATTCTATGGTCAGGAAGTTGTGTTTCTAGACCCAAGGACAAAGAATTCTCTATTTCAAGAGAATATAGTCAAAGCAATGTAAAATAAGGACTTACCAATTCATTTTTTGTGTTTAGGTTACTCTCTAGCTCCTCACAGCTCTGTTTTTGTAACATGGCCTCCTCTTTTAATGATTTGTTCAATTTATCTTGATTTTTAATTTCCTCAAGGAACTTTGTTTGTTTGCTCTTAAGCTCTTCAGTTTCCATTATTTTCTTTTCCAGGTCTCTTTCCAGTCTTTCTACCTCCTCTGCCAATACAAATTTAATAGTTTATTGATCATTGTATTTTCATTCATCATTGTATTTTCTACTCGAAGGTAAGAATATTTCTCAAATAACAGCAAAAGAAGTCTTAGAATAGTATAAATATAATTTTACTTTTAAAATTATTCACTATGGGTTTGGGAAAAAAGACTATCTCGAGCTAGAAAGTGATTTATATGAAGAGGTAAGAAGGCATTATCATTTGGATAACGATTTTAAAAGACAACACTTCCAAGTATTTAATTCAATTGTGTGTTGATAAATGAGGTTTTTTTCCAGGTCGCCTATAAAAAACATGCAATATTTTATTTGATATTAGTAATTACACTTTAAAGGATGCTGCAAGCATGTTTGCAAAATACTGTTATCTTAAAAATCCTTCAAAGGCTTCCTATTATGCTTAGGATAGGATCCAAAATGCTTACATGAAGAACTGATAAGGCTCTTCATGATTTGGTCCCCAACTCCCTCTTCAGCCTCTTTTTCAAGAGCACCCCACTGCAGCCTTTCTGAAATGATTCCACTTCTTCAGATTTGTGATGCTTCTTCTCACCTGCAGGCTTTTATTCACACCTTCCGCCTGGAACTGTCTTCCTCTTTCTCCTACTGGCCTATTTTGCATCCTCCAGGTCTTAGTTTTAAAAAACGTTTTGAGAAGACTGGCCTGACTCTACCCTTTCCCCAAGTTAGATGCTTCTCAGGGATGCTCTCATGCCACCCTACACCTCTGCTGTGGCCCTCATCACACAGAGAGTTGTAAAAGGTGATCAAATAGCTTGGCTGTCTGCCTTCCCCACTAAAGCTCTGTGAAAGCAGAAACTGCATCTATCTGGCTCACCATTGGATCCCAAGAGCTCAGCACACGAAATGCTCCTAATTAATATTCAAAGTCATGAAAGAATTATAAGTAGTTTAAACATTTCTCCCAATAGTATATTTACATGATGACTTTCCTTTACATTATTTATATTTTTAATGGTTTCAAAACATAAACTTCAGGGTAACAAATGTTGAGATGGGGGATCCCAAACTAATAAGAATTTATCAGATTTCTCAAGTATTGGATCAAACCATATGAAATTGCATTTTTGTAAGTCAAAATGTAATAACATCAATTTCAAATGGTTGAAGATACAGACTCATTTCCTAACACTTTAAAAATGGCTATTTCATACCTTCCTCTTTTCTTCAAACCTCTCATACTCCCCGTATTTTCTTTCTCAGCTGATGGTCTCATATTTCATTGAAAAAACAGACCCCACCAGTGGGAACTTCTTCATTTTCCCGCCACCAAAGCAACAAAATTACCCATATCTGCACCTATCTTCTCTCCCTTCTGATGGAGAAAGTGTCCCGTTCCTCTTATCAAGAAACAATCTTTCCTCTTTTTCTCTGATCTCATCTTCTTGTCTTCTCACAGACCAAAAGAATTGAGCCATGATTTGTCTCTCCACTCTTCAATATCCTCTGTTTCTTTATTAGCTTTGAGGTTTACTGCATTCGCTCCTGCCCACTTCCTGGTCTGAAAGCTATTGGTGAATTTTTTTTTCACTTTTAAACGTTTTTTTTTTTAATTCATTCATTAGGTACTAAGGGAGAGAAATTGTGGGAGGAAATTTCAAATCTTCACCCAAATGTCTCCCTCCCATTCACTTTTCAATCTATAATCTAGCGTTTGTCCCAACCACTCCTTAACTGCTCTTGTCAAGATTGTCATCCTATGTTGCCAATCTAAAGCACTTCTCTGTGCTCATCTTACTTCTTCATGTCTCAGCAACATTCAACATCGCTGACCACTTCCTGTCTTGAAATCATCTCTGGGCTTTTCCAACCCACCATTTCATGGTTTTCTCCTACCTTACTGGCCCCTCTTTCTCAGTTTCCTTAGCTAGTTTCCCTTCCAGCTCTTCCCAACCTCTGCCCGAGTGAGCTAATCGATTCTGGTAGAATTAAATGTCATTTTACACTGATGACTCCCAAATTTATATCTCCAGTACAGCTCTCTTTGAACTCCAGACTCACATTTCTGACTCTCTTCTTGCTTATCTAACAGACACTCAAACTCAGCATTCTGAGTGCTTCCATTTTTACAAGCAATATCACCATCCAACCACTTACTCAAACCAGAAGCCTGGGAATTATCCAATCCATAGAAACTGCTGCTGACTCTACCTCCAAAACTGATCTGTCTATTCCACATCCACCACCCAGATACAGGCCATCAACATTTCTAGCCTAGATTACTGCAACAGCCTCCTAACATGTCCCTTTATCTCCATTTTGCCCTGCTCCAAATCATTCTCCATCCTGCATCAAAAATAATCTTAATAGATAAACTGGATCATGTCCCACCCTTGCTTAAAAATTGCCAATGGCCTTCTTCTGCACCTGGAATAAAATCCAAACCCCAAGGACCTGTGCCACCCCACCACCCCCCATCTCTCCAAACTTTTTCTTCAGCTCTCCTCCAGTCATACTGATCTTCTTTCAGTTCCTTAACTCACCGGGGTCTTTCCAACCTCAAAGAACAAGCTGCTCCCTCTCCCGGAATGCCTTTCTTCACATGGCTAATCCTCTCTTGCCTCTGCCTTCACCTTCAATGTCACCTTCTCAGAGAACCATTCCTTTACACCACTTTACCAAAAAGGGGGCTCCCCTCTGTTACTTTTTCTGGGTTTAGTTGCTTTTCTCCGTCTTCTCCACTAAAACACAAGCTACACAAAGGCCAATACCACATCTTGCTCACCACTGTATCCTTAGTGCCAGATACAGTGCCTGACTCACAGTACATGCCTAATGAATCTTTGTTGAATTAATCGATTTATGGTACCATTTTCCATGCTAATTTTAATAGCACTACAAAGTTTATAATACAATATATTTCTCTGGATAACTTTTGAAAATAAATTCCTTTCCCACTCAAATTTAGTTTTTTAAAAAATGTCACCTTACCTAAACTGAATCTCTCAAAAGCTTCCTGTCTGTCCTGAGTGGTTACTGGCTGACCTTCCAAACTTTCCAGTGATCGGAGGTGAAAAATGGTAAACTGGAGGTAATGAGGAAGGGTCACAACTGGATTTTCAGCTAGGATCAGAGAAGTCAAATCTTGAAGCGGTTTCAACTTGCTTACATCTTGGAGCTGAAATGATATAAAATGTTACAATTGGGGCTGGCCCAGTGGTGTAGCGGTTAAGTTCGCGCGTTCCACTTCGGCAGCCCAGGGTTTGCCAGTTCGGATCCTGGGCACAGACCCACTCACCGCTCATCAAGCCATGCTAAGGTGGTGTCCCACACATAGAAGAACTAGAAGGACCTACAACTAGGATATACAACTATGTACTGGGGCTTCGGGGAGAAAAAAGAAAAGGAGGAAGATTGGCAACAGATGTTAGTTCAGGGCCAATCTTTCTCCACAAAAAAAAAGCTGAGGGAGGGAGGGAGGGAGGGAGGGAGGCAAGAAGGGAGGGAGGAGGGAAGGAAGGAAGAGAAAAAGACGTTACTATTGGTATAATTTAATTTAAAAATCATAAACATAGCTAAAGGAAGTAATAAATCGTGGAAATTGCTATTAACATGGAAGGAACTTATTCATGAAACTCATTATCCAAAAGTAGTGGTGTGAAGGGAGGAATAGAAAGGGAGTATCTGAGTACAGTGTATCAGGGCAGTATTAGGCATTTTCCGTATACCATTTTATTTGTGATTCCTCAAAACAACCTATAAGTATCATCTTAATTTTATAGATGAAGAAACCAAGGTTCAAAGAAGTTAGGTGACTTGCCCAAGGCTCAGGGGTTATAAGTAAATGAAAGAGGATTTGAATTAAAATCTGTGTAACTCTTAAACCTATTGCCTTTTCATCATACCAATTAAACAAACTGAAAATATAAATGGCTATAAAAAAAGATTTTAGTAAATCTTCAGATAACAGTTATAATTGATAGTTAAAAGAAATAAGGATATGTGGAGCAACTCACAGTTTTGAAGTGAGATTTTTACATTTATCCAAAGAGGGATACTGCTAATAGCTAGTACAAACAAACTTCTCCCAAGTGAATGTGTATCACTCTTATGATGCCAATGTCAAATATGAACTGGGATGAGAATGTCACACAAAATTGAAATAATAATAAATATTTATTGAATGATTTTCCTGTTAACATCAGCTGATGCTGAGTACTATCTAAGGATCAACTACTTTGAGGAATATTTGTGGCAAATTTTAAACTCATGGCTACCTATTCCCATCACCTCATAAGCTCCAAGAGCTCCAAGGTGATGCTGTGCAACATGGTAGGGGCTTGGGCTCTGAGGCTCTTGGGCTGTCACAGTGAAATGGTAGAGAGTTACCTTACCAGATCTTTATGAAGACGAAATAAGAAAGCATAGACACTGTTAACTGCACAGCTTAAACAAATGTTTATTATTATTAGCTTCCACTGGTGAAGGTTTAAGGTATACAACCTTAGAGTTATTTAGTGTTTAAAAGTTTTTAAAGTATTTTCACGTCTATCATTTCATCTGAGCCCCACAGCACTCCTATACAGGAGGCGGTGGGGGGAGGGGAGGCTGTTTTCTCCAATTTAAACAGTGAATTTTAGAGAGATGAAGGGATTCCCCAAGGTCACAGAAGGCAAGTCTAGACCCATATTAGAAGTGACATCTTTTATTTTCTATTCTAAGACTGAAGTTCTTTAAATTACTACAGCATGACTGTTAAAATTTGAATGCACATTTAAATAATGTTTTTACTTAACAATGCTTTTTGAATATCTAATTGTATCAATGTCATATGAAACTCATAAATTATACTCCAGAGAAAAATATACATCATTATCAGATATATGAACCATGATAACATAGTTGCTCTACTATGAAAAGCTAGTGATTAACCTCCAACACCTAACACTAGAATCAAGATTAAATCATAAGTTTGAAAAAAAGAACTCAGTTCCAGGCATTCAGTGACCTGGATTCTGACACAAGTTGTGTAACTTTGGGTAAGAGACTTAACCTCTCTGAGACTTTACTTGGAATAAGACTATGGTACCTAACTCATAATATTATAAAAATAATCCCTGCACTGTCTCCTTAACAAGAGTGTTCTGAGGCTCAAATGAAATGATAGAGGTGAAAATGCCAAGAGGTCATCTCTCAGTTACCACGGAACCATGCAAAACCAGCACTGCCTATATTTAATTATCCTCAAGAATCCTAGGTTATATCTGAATTTGATATTTGGTCAAAGGACCAAGGGCCTTAAAAGAAGAAATCTCATTTTTTAAAAACTTAGATTTTAATCTTTTTTTTCCAACAAGTCCAAAAATTTGAAAGAAATTCTCGCTACTTTGAATAACTTACCGATGATATCTTGTTGCTTTTCAGATTGAGGACTCGCAAAGATTTTAACTTCTTCCCTAACCATACTGGAATATGTTCAATTTCATTTCCTGCAAGGTTTAGCTTTTGCAGATTAATCATATTTTCTATGCCTTCAATTTTGCTGGAAACCAAAGGGTAAAATCAAACTTAGTAAGTACAATGATGGAGTCCCTCCATTGTATTTTTAGAATAAACAGCCTTGGTTTTATGTGGCGTTACTTTTCATAATTATAATTTGTCAATGCTTTTCATAAATAAGAACCAAAAAAAGTGGCTAAAAACAAATTTACCAGAACAGCTCTGGTAAACTTCATTACTGTGCCTAGGAATCCCACCTATCTTACTTTCAGACTTTAGGATCCCACAACACAGAAAAGAAGAGTCTGTCCATGGCATTCTCACTAACCACTGTGAAGCATACTAGCAGACAGCCCGGGGAGAGCTGGAAAACTCAACAGCACACATTGTGCTATGTGCTACAGCCCTGTCTAAGAGAAGATGTCCTTAATTATTACCTTAAATCATCACCAAAAGATGAGCTATGCCAGTAGGGTATGGCTGCCATTTTGAGCTAGAGGATCCCTTAGAAATGATACTATGTTTATGAACATAAACATTTTAATGAGAATATTTAAATTAATAAAACATTTATCACCCATATTGATGAATTTTCATTGATGAAATATTTTCCCAAGTTAATTCTAATTTAATTCCTTTGTCAATTTTCTATGCTGGGAAAATATTTCCAAGCTTCATTTTCATTTTTATTTTGTTGAAATTATTTTCACCAGGATCAATTATTTTTTATACAAACTTTACATTAATGATTTGATTCATTAATCAGTTTTATTCTCATTTTATTTTTGAACTATTAGAGCTTCTGCCACTATTAGTTGTTTTGGTTTTTTGGCCATTATATATATCAAGTCTAAAGTGGGCAAAGTATACAGATATGAAGATTTTCAAGATTTGATAATTGTATCATTTTGTCTATAACAAGTTTCCTATGCGCAGTTTTAGCCACTGTCAGTTTTATTACGTTTATTTCTCAGAGCAATATATATTATGAAGTGGAAACAAGACTGAGAGCATATTTCTTACAGCAATGAGCAAAGAACATCAGGATAAACACATAAGCTCAAAATAGGCTGAAATATCTTTAGGATCAAAATGACAGAGTTAAAACATTCTGCTTCATGTCAGCTTTCTTAATGTAATAAGGCAGTGAATCACAGACTATATCTGGGAAAACTTACTGTCAAAAATGAAATTAAGATAAAATTTGGTACTCAAAAAATATAACTCCTTCTTTGATAACGCTAGATGAGATACTGTACTTTAGTAAGGCCAAAACATGAAGACAGTTATCATCTGTGAGGGCTAGGCTATCAATGAATAAGGATCAAAGTGCCAGCTGTTTCAAAAGATTCTTCAGTCATGTGGCAGGATCAATCCACCTCTTTAACAAAGACAACCCTGCAATGCTGCCCAAAGAAGTATTTACTTACCAGATTTTGTTATATGATAAGTTGAGTTCACGTAATTTTAACAGCTTGTCCACCTTCTCAATCTTCCCTATTAGATTATAGCTGAGATTCAGTACTTCAAGTTTAATACATTTTTCCAAATTTTCGATATACTAGTTGGAAACAAATGAATAAATACTTTATACAACAGATGCCCTGACATAAGTACAACATGTAAGTATGTGCATCAGGGGCTGTTCTGATCAGTCATCAGAGAATAATAAACCCTTATTCCCCTCCTGGACAACGCCTTGGGGTGGCTCTCCTTGACCAGGAGTAGCAGCTCTCCTCAAGCTGCCAAACTCTCCTTGCCCCTCAGGAGACAACACTTCCTACTAAGAAATGCAACACTCTTGGGCCGGCCCCGTGGCTTAGCGGTTAAGTGCGTGCTCTCCGCTGCCGGCGGCCCGGGTTCGGATCCCGGGTGCGCACCGAGGCACCACTCCTCCAGCCATGCTGAGGCCGCGTCCCACATACAGCAACTAGAAGGATGTGCAGCTATGACAGACAACTATGTACCGGGGCTTTGGGGAAAAATAAATAAATAAAATCTTTAAAAAAATAAAAAATAAAAAAAAAAAATGCAACACTCTCCAACAAGGATTCCCCCACTATCCTTTCCTCCACCTCAACTTTTCTACATCTCTCCCGTCCTCCTCTCCTTCTTTCTTCAAAGTTCAGCTAGGTACTTATGCTCTTCATAACCTCACCCATCTCCTCTCCCCATGCTCTTGCATCTTCAGTCTCTTTCTCTCTCCTGGATCTTCCCCTCAAGTTTAAAAAGTCATTATTTAACAGATATTCATTACATATTTACTACATACCAAGTGTGGCACCACACAATGGAGGTATACCAGTGAACTAGACGATTTCCCTGCTACAGGAGCCTGCATTCAACACACTCAATCTCTTCTAAACAAATAAAATAAATTACCTTGCACTGAAGTTGTTTTCCAATCAAGCTATCATTTTCTCTCCCTCATTTGCCACCATGTTCTCACAAGAGTTGTGTACATTTGCTCATTGTCTTTCATTCACTCTTATTCTACTGGTAAGGCAATGTATCTTCTGCCCTTCCTATGTATTCAAATGCTTCTCTCCAAGATCACCATTCATTCACCCAATTCACAAATATTTATCAAACACGGATTACACGCCAGAAGCTGTTTTAGGTACTGGAAATACAGTGGTGAATAAGGAAAACAAGTTTCTTGTTTTCATTCACAGAGAAAGCCAATAAACAAATGAAGAAACAAAATTTTCACACACTGAAGTGTACTAACAAGAAAATAAAGATAACATGATGTGACAGAATGCAAGGCACCAAGAGGGCAGATTGTCTGCTGTGTTCACTGCTATAGCACTAATGCCTGGCACACAGTGGGTGCTAAATAAATATCTGTTGACTGAAAGAATGAGAGGGAGTGACTGAGGAGAAGGTGGCTAACTGCGATTGGGTGGTAAGAGAAGGCCTCACAGAGGAAGTACACTGAGTTGAGAACAAAAAGTCAGCTGTGTGAACATCTAGGGGCAGAGAATACTAGGTAGAGGGAAAAAAAATGCAAAGGCCCTAAAAGAACGAACTTGGTGGGTTTAAGAAATAAAGGAAAAGCTTTTTAACTGCTAAATCCAAATGACTTCCTCTAAGTTTTCAAGGTATTTGACGATTCTTGACATTTTACATCAACCTTTCCTGCCTGAAGTTCTCCATCCGTTGGCCTCCATTCATCATACTCTTGGATCTTCTCCTGTTCCAGCAGCCCCTTTGGACTTCTTCACTGGGTCTGCCTCTCCCATGTGCTCTCTCTTTCTCTCTCTGATCCCCCCTCCCTATTTCTCCTCTTAGTCCCAGGCAACCTTCACACTTAGCTCTAAGTTCCCAGAGATCAGAAACTAAGCTTATTTTACCTCTGCATTTTCTCCCACAGCCTAACACAATGCTTGGCATATAATAACCACATAGTAAAGATTTACTAATTTGATATTTCATTTTCACAACATTTAAACTTCAGTACGCTTCCTTTTTAATCATACAAGTAAGACATAAATATATTCTAATAAAAATTTCACACAAAACATAAAAAGCTTTCATCATCAGGTCTCCAGGCCTCTGTAAAAAATCCCACTGCTCTAAGGTAACCATTGTTAAGAGGTTGGTGTGTATTATATCCAGACCTTTCTATTCATTTACGTCCATATATACACATCCCAACTCTAAGATTTTAAAATATATTCTCCTATACTCTTTCCTAATACTTTTACAGCATTTTTGTTGGTTGATTTTTGTTTTGTTCTCATTACAATCTTCAACCTTCCGGAATTAATTTTTGTGACTAATGTACTAGGCATCTAAGTTTATATTTTTTCCAATTAAAAATTAAGTTGATTATAATTCATTCATGTTTCTAGTTTATGAATAAAGTAGTAAACACTCCAGAGCAGGGATCAGCAAACTTTTTCTGTAAAAGGCCAGACAGTAAATATTTTTGGCTTTGTGGGCCATATAGTCTCTGCAATAACTACTTACCTCTGCTATCGTAGTGCAAAACAGCCACAGACAACATGCAAACAAATGAGTGTGACCATGTTCCAACAAAATTTTATTTACAAAAAAAGCCAGCAGGGGGCCAGCCCGGTGCCACAGCGTTTAAGTGCGTGCACGCTGCTTCGGCAGCCCCGGGTTCACAGGTTCGGATCCCAGGCGCCCACCGGCGCACCACTTGTCAAGCCACGCTGTGGCGGCGTCCCATGTAAAGGAGAGGAAGGTGGGCACAGAAGTTAGCCCAGGACCAGTCTTCCTCAGCAAAAAACAGAGGAGGATTGGCATCAGATGTTAGCTCAGGGCTGGTCTTCCTCACCAAACAAACAAACAAACAAAAAGCCAGCAGGCCCTACTTGGCCTGCAGGCTGTAGTTTGCCAACCCTTCTCTAGAGAGAGTCAATAACAGAATAATAGGAGCTTATGAATTTGAAGATGTCATACTTTTGATATAGAACTTTCACTGGAAACAATAAAATGTTTGCTACAAACATTTTATAGGATGAGATATTAATTTAACATAATCTTTTTTTTTCCGTTTTAAAACACAGAAAAATTAAAAACAATGTCTATATTCAGAAATGTTGGTAACTTACCCTAAATTTCTTGCCACCATCTTTAGAAAGTGAAAGGTTCAGAGATTTTACCAAGGCCAAATTGTCCTGTTTAGTAAGTTTTTTAATAAGGGCCTCTGTAATATATCGAACTCCTGCATGTGAATCAGCTTCTGAAATTACAGAAACAGATCATTATCAGCAGAGGAAGACACAAATACTCTGAAAAACAAATTGTTTTGATGTTATACAACAAAAAAATTTATTAAGTCATGCAAATGTAAAAACAGCTGGCTAGTTCTTTACATAGTATTTTAATAATAATATTTTACTTTATATACCATTTCATAATAATGACAATAACAGTCACACCCTATAAATATTAGCTGTGCCAATGCTTTACAGTTAAATTTCATTTGTACCACAGACCTTTGAGACAGAAATTACTATTCTCATTTATATAAAAAAATTATAATAATTTGCTCAAGATCTTACAGCTAGTAATGTGCAAATCCAGAACTTGAACCCACGCAGATGACTCCAAAACTTACACTTTAAATCATATGCAGCACTGAATTTTTTAGCAATATTTTAATGTTAGTTTTTTAAAAAATAAACTGGTACTCTTTAGTTGTTTGTTTTTTTAAATCCTAATCTAAAGTTCAGACATGCTGGAATTCTTAAAAAATCCTCTTTTCTTTTTTTTTTTTATGGTGAGAAACTCAAACTTGTTGCTCTTTTAAGCAGAGAAGATCACAACATACTTCCTAGAGATAAAGTGCTGACTTGATGGATAGCACACCTTGTTCTGAGACCCTCTTGTATATTGCCGTCAAAGCTTGTTAAAGCCATGTTACATTTTACAAAAGCAGCCATAAAAAGAAAATTGCCTCTTGGTTCTTTCTTTATGAGTCAGAAAAAATTAATCCTGGGTTCAGATCCAGGCTGTGGGCCAAAGAGTCCCCACGATTATTTATAATAAGTTAATATTACATTTATTTTGATTCAAAATAAAATGATCTTTTTCTTTAATTTGGGCTGCTGTAGGAAAGAAAATGACTATTATTCTAAAATATTAATCAAATTAGAAATAACAGTGTACCAACGGGCAGCAATGGTAAACTCAATTCTGATAATGTTTATTACTAAAAACTGATCAGATATTCAGGTCAATAGAGTTTGATGGCTGTGATTTCATGACTTAGCAAAGAAATCACAGTTTGCTTTCACGTTTAATCACTTTAAACAGATTCTTAGAAAAAAAGAATCTATTTTTGAAAACAGGTTCCCAGACTACCAGAAGGCTTTTAAGAAAAAAATAAAAACCCTGGTGGTACATATACATGTCCCTTATGTGGAAATCAGTCCATTCACAGATAAGCAGTATGCCAATGAGCAGACTGGAATAGCCCGAGGGTGGGTACCATTTGTATATTGAATTAAGGCACTCAGCTCTGAAGTGAACAGACATGCCCTCCCCCTAACCAAGGATGACAGGAAATTTGGCATATGAGCTTTCAGGCAGTCTCCCACCACAGGAAATAAGCTGCTTCTTTCTGGAAACTCCCTTCCCCTAAGCCTTTCCGACATCTTCACCCTCACCCAGAAGCCTCCATCCTCACTGTCCTTACCCAATTTCTGTCAATAAAAACAACAGGTCAAGTTAGTACCAGGATATATGTCACATCTGGACCAAAACTGTTAAGTATAATATTTTCCATCTCTATTTAAGAGGATGTGGTCAAATTCTTAGATTAAAAAGTAATACCTTTCTGGTCTTGGTAGTCCAAAAGCATAGTATTTTCATGTGTAATCTCATCTTGCTCACTCCACTGTCCTCCAGAATGAAAAGGCAGAATCTCGGATCCACTTAAAGGAGACAGTGACCTAGATCTCATATTGGACATAAGAGATGATGGACTAGGAGAGTGAGATGATGGTGGCATCTTTGCTTTGGAAAATTTTTGCTGAGAACCTTTCTTCATTGCAAGAATAAAGCCAGATGTCCATCAAAACCTGTAAGAGTTTTCAGAATATTTAGCAACGTTAATTTTTCAGAGGTACCAAAACTATTAAATTAATCTATTTCTGAACTTTCAAGACTACAAAGTTATAAACTCAGAGGCTGTAGATGCCAGGACCCACGCTACTCCAAGCTGATGGGAGCAGACACTATTTCAAACATTGCTAATCACCATGCCAGAGGAAAAAGAGACTTCCAGAGGCCCTTGTACTGACACACGCTTCAGCCAGAAGTCTTACCTCTCATTTCCGTTCTCAATTTATTGGACTGAACTAGTTACAACGCCTTTTCTACCCACAATGGGTCCTAGAATGCAGGAAGCTGGAAATATTTGGCAACCAGCAATATTTAATACTGATGAGCACTCTCTCTTTCCTGAAACAGTTTCTTCCTTCAGCTTCTGGGATACCACACCCTCCTAGTATCCTCCTGCCTCCCTGGCCACTCCTTGGCCTCCTTTGCTGGCTCACACTCCTCGGTTTAGTCTTCAAATGTCAGAGCTCCCCAGGTCTCTTCCAGTCTCTAATTTCCTTTTAGACAATCTAATGCACACCCATGGCTCCTAATGCCACCTGTATACTGATATTTATATCTTCAATCCAACCTTTCTCTGAGTTCCAGACTCCTATTCCCAACTGTCTACTTGATATCTCATTGGCATCCTAAACTCAACATGTCCAAACTGAATTCATCATTTCCCCCCCTTTCCTCCCATCCCATGCCTCCTCCAGTGTTCTCCAACTAGTAAACAATGCTCATGAGAATAAGCCAGAAACCCGAGAGTCATTCTTGATGCCTCCCTCTCCCTTTTTCCCATATCTAATCAATCACCAAGTTTTGTCAATTCTGCATCCTAAATATCTCTCAAATTAGTCTACTTCTTTCCATCTCCACTCTTGTTCACTCTAATCCAAGCCCTCATCAAAGTACTATAATAGGGCCGGACCCGTTGCTTAGCGGTTGGGTGCACGCGCTCTGCTGCTGGCGGCCCGGGTTCGGATCCCAGGCGCGCACCAACGCACCGCTTCTCCGGCCATGCTGTGGCCGCGTCCCACGTACAGCAACTAGAAGGATGTGCATCTATGACATACAACTATCCACTGGGGCTTTGGGGGAAAAAATAAATAAAAAATTAAAAAAAAAAAGTACTATAATAGTTTCTAACTGATCTGTCTACAAGCTCTCTTGCCTTCCTCCTCCATCACTACATTGCAGCCAGACAGCCAGATTGATCTATTTAAAAAATAAATCTATCTATCCATAATGAATGAAATAGTCACCCTGACCTATGAGGTCCCCCATGATATGGTCCTGTCTCTCTAGCCTCACTTCGTCACTCATTCCCTCAACTCTGTAGGCCCCAGCCACACAGACCTGCACACACAGTTCCTTTTGCCACAAATGATTGTCCTCAGTCTTGTTTTGTCTTTTTTTTTTTAATCATTTTTTCCCAATTTTTTTTACTGTGATAAAATACACATAATATAAAATTTACCATCTTAACCATTTTTAGTGTACAGTTCAGTGGTATTAAATACATTCATAATGTTGTACAATCATAACCACCACCCATCTCCATAACTCCTCTCATCTTGTAAAACTGAAATTCTATACCCATTAAACAATATACCCATTAAACATTCCTCCCTCCCCAGCTCTTGGCAACAACCATTCTACTTTCTGTCTCCACGATTTTGACTACTCTAAGTATCTCACATAAGTGCAATCATAACAGTATTTGTCTTTTCATGACTGGCTCATTTCACTTAGCATAAATGTCCCCAAGTTTCATCCATATTATAGCATATGTCAGAGTTTACTTCCGTCTTAAGAATGAATAATATTTTATTGTGTACACAATGTACACACCACATTTTGCTTATCTATTCATCCATCGATGAACACTTGGGCTGCTTCCATGTTTTAGCTATTGTGAAGAATATAACTACAGACATGAGTGTACAAATATCTCTTCAAGACCCTGCTTTCAATTTTTTTGGGTATATACTCAGAAGTGGAATTGCTGAATTCCACTTCTGGGATAATATGGCAATTCTATTTTTAATTTTTTGAGGAACCACCATACTGTTTTCCACAGCAGCTGTACCATTTTACGTTCCCACCAACAGTGCATGGGGCTTCCAATTTTACCATATTCTTGCCAACACCTGTTATTTATTTTTTTGATAGTAGCCATACCAAGGGATGTGAGATGGTATCTCACTGCAGTTTTGATTTGCATTTCCCTAATTATTAGTGATGATGAGCATCTTTTCATGTGCTTATTGCCCATTTGTATATCTTCTTTGAAGAAATGTCTATTCAAGTTCTTTGCCCATTTTTAAATCAGGTTCTTCGTTTTCTTATTGTTGTTGAGTTTTAGGGGTTCTCTCTATATATTCTGGATATTAATCCTTTATCAGACATATGATTTGCAAATATTTCTCCCATTACATGGGTTGCCTTTTTACTCTGTTGATACTGTCTTTTGATACACATTTTAAAATTTTCAGGAAGTCCAGTTTGTCTTTTTTTCTTTTGTTGCCTGTGCCTTTCATGTTATATCCAAGAAATCATCGTCAAATTCAACGTCGTGAAGCTTTTATCTTGTGTTTTCTTTCAAGAGATTTATAGTTTTAGGTCCTTGATCCATTTTGAGTTAATTTTTGCATATGGTGTTAGGTAAGGGTCTAAATTCATTCCTTTGCCTATGGATATCCAGTTTTCCCAGCACCATTTTTGAAAAGACTTGCCCTTTCCCTAATGAATGGTCTTGTCACCTTTGTCAAAAATTATTTGACCATATATTCAAGGGTTTATTTCTGAGCTCTCTATTCTATTTCATTGGTCTATGTTTGTCTTTACGTGAGTACCATGCTGTTTTGATTACTGTAGCTATGTAGTAAGTTGTGAAATCAGGAAGTGTGAGTCCTTCAGCTATGTTCTTTTCTAAGATTGTTTTAGCTATTTGGTGTCCCCAGTCTTTTTATTACGTTAACTCTTAGCCTTTCTTCAGAGATCAGCTCAACTGCTGCTTCCTTAAGAAAGCCTCCTCTGTAGGGCAGACTAAGGAAAGACCTCAGTTACATACTCTCAATCAATTTGTATTTTTCCCTCAAATAATCAGTTTGCAATTATATATTTATGTTATTATTTGCCTAACATCTGTCTCCCCACTGAACTGTAAGCTCCATGAGAGCTTCTGTTTTGTTTACGACTGTCTCCCCAGCCTAGCAAAGTGCCTGGCACCTAGCAAGAACTCAATAAATACTTACTAATGAATAAATTATTTTCCACTTGTCCTTCTCCCTTGACCACCAAGATATTGATTCTATTCCTGAAATATTTCTAAATTCACCTTTATCTATCTTCATAGCTATCACCCTAGATACAACTTTTATCATCTCTTAGTTAGACTATTATGATACTCTCTTAATCAGCTTCCAATCTTCCTTTGCTTCATCCTCAATCCATTCTCCACCTTTGACTCACTTACTTCATAAAAACAAAAGCAGTCTGATGGTTCTCATTGCCCATAAGTCTAAACATTTCCGTGCCAGACACAAGACTCACCACAATCTGGCCCAACTTTCTGGCCTAATCTCTTACTCCTCCCTACCAGGCACCCTGCTCTCTAGTCACCTTTTTATTATTACCTGGGACATATCATGAGTTTCTGCTCATGCATTTCCCTCTCCTTAAAATGGCATCCTCTTCTTCTTCTCTACCAACTAAAATGTCACTTTATTTGTGAAGGCTTTCCAGAAATCTACTTCCTTCAGGTAGAATTAATCCTCCCTGACTAATAGTACAATGAATACTCCTCTATTACAGAACTCATTCTATATTTTTTGCTTTCTCAGAATGTAACATCCAGAAGTAGAGGGATAATGTCTTATTCATCTCTGAATTCTCAGCACCTCAATGGTAGGTCATGAATGTATCTAACATTTTACAACTAGAATTCAATCCGTTTAGAGACCATACTTTCAAGAGCGTGAACACACTCTCTCCCTCTTTCTCTCTCTCTCTGTATATGGATGTGTGTGTATATGTTTTTGTTGCAGTATATTACATAGAAAAGTGCACAAATCATTAGTGTACAGCTCCGTGAATTTTTATATAGTGAACAAAAGCTGTGTAACCAGTGTCCAGATCAAGAAACAGAATATTACCAAAACTCCAAAACCCCTCTCATGCTCCCTTCCAGGCACTAACCCCCACATATGGGTAACCATTACCCTGACTTCCAACACCAGAGATTTTTTTAAACTATTTTTGAACTTGACATCAATGAAATCATAGAATATCTTTTATATTTGCCTTCTTTTGTTAAATATTATGCTTTTGATATTCGTTGGCTTCATGTTATTTGAAAAACATCTGATCACTTCAAACTCCCACGCTTACTATTGCTTGTCCACAAAATCAATTTTATTGAAATTTAGGTATTCTAGAAGGAACTAAAGCATTTATTGATGCAACAGACCTAAGTCAAATTCCTTTACTTTTCTTATAAGAAAATTAAGGCCCAGAATGGTAAATGACTTGGTCAGACACAATGCTAGCTATAGTAATGATGAGAATCAGTTCTCCTCTCAAATTAATTTGTAAGCCAAATGACGTAATTAATCTAGTAGAATGTAAGTTCCACGAAAGTAGGGATATTGTTCACTGATGTATTCTAGGCCTAGAACAGAGACTAGCAGATAGTAGATAATATTTATTGAATGAATTATTCATGAAGAACATGGAACTGATAAAATGCTATTTAGTACTTCAATAAAAGGATATCTTCATGAGCAATATCCTACTTGCAAGGTTAGGTTTATGCAAAAAAGATTTTCATGATATACAATTGCTCTTATAAGTATATTCAGTCTAAAAACATTGCAAAAATTATGAATTCGAGAAACTTTTAGACAAAAAAAATCTTATAAGATGTATAGGTCTTGAACAAGGCTGCATTAACAATGATCCTATTTTTGCTCAAAATCTATAATCTCCCCTACTCTCCATGCTTAAAATGTAAAGACAAAACACAAATTATTTTTTAGAAAAGTAGACTTCAATCCAAAGATTTTGGGTAGCTCAAATCTTAACGCTGTATTAATTAGTATTAGAAAGAGATATTATGGATATATGAACATCTTCATATATCATACACTTTTACAGTTGTATGAGTATTATTATACAGGCTGGGGTTATGAAGCAACTTCTTTTTAAATGGTTGGAACATATACAGTGTATGTAAAGCTGCCTTACACATATTCAATCAATTAACCAACATTTGGCAGATGTAACAGCTTTCAATGACTATATATATATATATATATATTCTAGGAACGCTGATCCTGCCCAAAACATTTCTGGAATTCCTCTTTGGGTCTTGCTTTCAGAATTGATTTATAAGTCTCACAAGAAAATCAGACCCATCACTTCAGCTACACTTTACTTTTATTTTCTCAGTTTGATCACTAACTTTACCAAGTGCCAATATTGTGGTAAGCTCTTACACGTATGATCACATCAGAAGGATTAAATACAACTCTATGAAATAAGTGTTATTATCTTCTATTTCAAAGATTAAGAGGTTAAATAATTTGTTCAAAGTCCCATAACTAATAGGTTAAGCCAAGACCTGAATCCTTATCTGATTCCAAGCCCATGTCTTCATTACCATGGCATATTGCTGACTGAGTTTTTTGGAGTCCAGATCACGTTTGATCTGCTCTCTAGGGCCTAGCATGGTGCCTTACACAAAACAGACCATAAATAAATGCCACTAAATGACCTTGATTAATTGATGACATACACTATAAAAACAATTCCTAAAGGAAAAACAGAAAATTTAACACAATAGCATCACTGAACTCTTGATCTAGCATCTTTTTTTATTTTTATTTTTTGTGAGGAAGATCGGTCCTGAGCTAACATCTACCAATCCTCCTCCTTTTGCTGAGGAAGAATGGCCCTGGGCTGACATCCGTGCCCATCTTCCTCCACTTTATATGGGACACTGCCACAGCATGGCCTAACAAGTGGTGCGTTGGTGCGCGCCCGGGGTTCCCAACCTACGAACCCGTGGCCGCAGCAGCGGAGCGCGCGCACCCAACCGCTTGCACCACCGGGCCGGCCCCATGATCTAGCTTCTTAGGGTGGCCACTTTGAAGGAACAAAAATCTGCTACATTTGTTTTTAAAAACTGATTATTATTTCACCGTTATACAGTACAATATGGCCAACTGCCTTGTTCTGATAGTCTAGTTCACTTTAAACTGCAAACTTAGATGTCTCTTTACTTTCTTTCATTCATTTTTTCACGTTAAACCATGCAGATAGGTCAGAAAAGCTTCCCCCCAATTCACATAACTGCTATTTATGCCATAGCCACAAAGCTTTTGGTCCTAATTTCACAAGCGTGGTAAACAATTTCTGTGTCTTATATCACACTATTCTGCCATGCAAAAAAGTCTCTTAGCAATACTACTGATTCTGTGCTAAACTGTACTGGCATTCTCTTTCTAAATAAGAATAATATACTCAAACATGAGAAGAGCTAAGGGGCATGTGCTTTAAAGGTAAAATTTTATTTATTCCTGAATTAAATGTAGTTTTCATAAGGGCAAGAGATTAAAAAAATAAGAGTGGAGGGACAGGGCCCAGTTCCCACTTCTATATATCTTTCTCTATCTCATAGCATGATAGAAAATTATAAAATTTGATTAACAGTGTGCTACATGCTACACATATGCTTTACATTTTTTTGAGTTTCTTGGTTTAAAAAAAGCACATCCCGGGGCCGGCCCTGTGGCATAGCAGTTAAGTTTGGTGCACTCCACTTCGGCGGCCCGGGGTTCGCAGGTTCGGATCCTGGGCGGGGACCTACACCACTCGTCAGCCATGGTGTGGCAGCGACCCACATACAAAATAGAGGAAGACTGGCACAGATGTTAGCTCAGGGCTAATCTTCCACAAGCAAAAAAAGAGGAAGATTGGCAATGATGTTAGCTCAGGGAGAATCTTCCTCAGCAAAATAAATAAATAAATAAAGCATATCCTATATTTTTATGCAATGCAATTATTTTGTATCCCACATCTTAGTTTCTCTCTAAATTTTTAAAATACTGAACCATCTTGAATTCCTCTCATAACACCCAAATGACCAAGACCCTTTGGGCCTCATTAGACTATCATGAGGTCCTTTGTTACCTCGCTGATTAGAAAAACTCTGCCTTACTCACTTACAGAATTAAAAAATATTAGATTGGATTCCAGAAATCTAGATCAACTCTTTCCTTTTATGAATTATAACACGAAAGATTAAGTGATGGTTCCAAAGTCACAACGCATTCCCAGATCCCCTCCCTGAGTTGCCACAGCTCCTGTAAAGCCTGGACACTGAAACAACAGATACGTATCATGATCTCACAGAGCAGCTAGCTCAGTGAACCGGGCTTAGGGATTTACCGTGTTTGAGAATGGCTGGCATTATTTCAGACACTACCACCTGGAGGTAGTAAATCTTGAACTGCAATTTTAAGGGAGAGATACGGATGTTGTTTGACCCTAGGACACAGTTTGCAATCACATAAACAAAGACCAAGCAATAGAAAAGAGAAGACAAAGCTGAGAGATAGGGCTAGAGTGTGTGAAGCGGCAGCACAGAGAGAAAATAAAACAAACAAGACAAGTCTAGAGCTGGAAACACATTTTTTTTTTTTTTTTTTTAGGTGAGGACGATTCCCCCTGAGCTAACATCTGCTGCCAATCTTCCTCTTTTTTTGGTTGAGGAAGATTCGCCCTGAGCTAACATCCATGCCAATCTTCCTCTATTTTGTATATGGGTTGCCACCACAGCATGGCCGCTAACAAGTGGTTCTATGTCCACGCCCGGGAACCGAACCTGGGCTGCTGAAGCAGAGCGTGCCAAACTTAACCACTGGGCCATGGGGCCTGCCCCTGGAGACACATTTTGAAGGCCCAGAAGGTGGTCTGCAGAGCATGAGAAAGCCACTGGAATGATGTGATAATCAGAATCATATGACCAGGCAACAAAACACTACCCATCCTGTCACCTCCAGACTCAAAGACTTGCCTAATCTAACAATCCCATCCATTACAGCTTAGTAGAGACCACACCTCCACCTCTATCCAGCCTTTCTTAATATTCGTAACTTTCCATCTTCTTCTCTGATCTTCTCCAATTGAGGCAGACCTCGATAATCCCCAAAGCTTCCATCTCTCTTCTCAGCCCACTCCAATATGCTAATATCCATCCCCATTTCTTGACCTCCATAACCCTTTCCACTACATTCCTTAGCCCTTTAATGACATCTTGGTACTTTCCCTACGATTCCACTATCATCTCATATCCTCTGACCCATTTAAATACTCTTTATCTTTCTCTAGTCCTTTCAAATATCCTGATTCCCATTCCTCGCTCCAAAGTCGCTACTCCAGACACTCTTCTTTCCAGAGGTAACTCTCCCATTCTGTGGTTGTCAACCTTTGCCTCCTATCCTTCATCCCATTCTGATTCCCAAGTTTTCCTACAAATTCTGTTCCAAGTCCCTAACACTGCATTAGTCTCCTCCACTTCTCTACAGTTCTTTCCAGTACCCTGCTTCAACGCTTCTATATCCATCCCGATTTCCCTAACTGTTCATCCCAGCAAATATTCTGACATCCTAATCCATTCCAATACTCTGACTTCTAATTATTTCCCTCCTTGGGCAAAATACTCAAACCTCCACCCATTCCTCTTCATACCAACACAATTACTTACCTACCTGCCTTTCCCTTCTAACACTCCGACCTCTGTGTCCTTCTCTATCCTATTAACATCCTGAATTCTCCTCTCACATTGCTCTCCATTCTACTCAGGTACCCCCAAAATCCAATCTTTCCATCCCTTTCCATTACTTATTCAGTGAATATTACTGAGTAACTTTTATGCACCAAGAACTGTGCTAGGCTCTAAGAACACAGAGCTGTGAAGGCCGGGTTTCTACACTCAAGAGGCACAACAGGATTATATCTCCCTATTATACACGGTCTCTGCATCAAGTAGTCTCCTTTATAACACCTTACACTTAGAATTAAATGATAATTGTTAAATGACTTGATTATTGCTTGTTTCTTCTAGAGTTTAAGCTACAAGACAGCAGGGACTCTGTCTACTGTTTGGTGCACAACAAATATTTGTTGAATGAATGAAGAAGGGACTGTGCTAAGCACTCTAAAGACATTACCAAATTTAAATCCTCGTGTATGAGATCAAAATTATTAACCTCATTCATAAGTGGCCGTGTAGCATTAAGAATTAAGAGCTTGGGGGCCGGGCTGGTGGCATAGTGGTTACGTTCACACGCTCTGCTTCAGCAGTCTGGGGGTTCACAGGTTCAACTGCCGGGTGCAGACCCACGCACCGCTCATCAAGGCACGCTGTGGCAGCGTCCCATATACAAAGTAGAGGAAGAAGGGCATGGATGTTAGCCTAGGGCCAGTCTTCCTCAGCAAAGAGAGGAGGATTGGCAACAGATGTTAGCTCAGGGCTGATCTTCCTCACACAGAAAAAGAATTAAGAGCTTGGGGGGCCAGTCCACTGGCATAGTGGTTAAATTTGGTGGGCTCTGCTTCAGCAGTCCAGGTTTGCGAGTTCAAATCCGGGACGGACATACACTGCTTGTCAAGCCATGCTGTGGCGGTGACCCACATGTAAAATAGAGATAGATTGGCAGGGATGTTAGTTCAGGGCCAGTATTCCTCAAGCAAAAAAAAAAGGAGGATTGGCAACAGATGTTACCTCAGGACCAATCTTCCTCACTGAAAAAGAAAAGAATTAAGAGCTTGGATTCTGGAACTGAACAGCCTGAATTCAAATGCTAGTGTTCCACTTTCTGTGTGACATTAGGCAAATTACTTAACCTCTCTGATCCTCAGTTTCATCACTTTTAAAATGGGGATGGTAACCTCATACAAGTTATTTTAAATTCTAAATCACTTAATACACACAGAGGACTTAGAACTAAATCTGATACACAGCGTACACTCAAAAGTAATTAGCAATTATTTTTACAGATGAGAAAACAGATGCTCAGAAAGGTTACGGAACATGCCCAAAGTCACAGAGCTGGCGAAGTACCACAAGGTGGAAGAATCCAGACTTGAACGCAAGTTTTGACTTCAAAATTCCCCCGTCCCTTCATTATACAACGAAGTATTTGCTCTCCTGCTCCTTTTAACTTTTCTTCCCAATCGCCTAACTCTCATCTTTCCCCATGTACTATATTCCGTTCGATCCCACGACACCCGTCAGGAGACCCAAACCATCCCTTATCCCCGTCATTCCCCACAGACACCTGGCACACCGCACCCCTCCCTCGTCCTCTGGGAGGCCGGACCCCCATCCTTCTCCCACCGCGTCCCAACGTCCACACCTCCCCCACACTCTGGTCCTCCGTCCCCAGCCGCCCCCGCATCCCCGCCCCTGACCTCCTGACCTCCCATCTAAACCTCCCTCCTTCATCCTCCTCCCCACGCCCGTTCCGGGCCCTCCCCTCCCTCCCGTCCAATCCCAATTCCCAGGCACACGCCCCCGCCCCGAATCCACCCCGAGCCGGCCCACCCCACGGCCGGTCCAGGCCTTCCCGCCTACGCCGGCGGCCCCCACCGCGCCGTCCGGGTGTCAGAAACCGGCCTCGACCAGGCTTGGCACTCACCGCCGGGGAGCCGAGCTGAGCCGAGCGGGCCCGCGGGACGAGGCGGGGCGGAGACGCGCCGGTCCTTCCCCTTAGGCGCCCAGCGGCGCGACGGCCATCTTGTTGTGTTGTGCCGGTTGCCGTGGGGCAGCGCGCGCGGCGTGGGCGGGGCCTGCGGCGGCCACGCCCCTCTTGGAACCGTTGTGGGGGCGGCGCCGGCCTTCCCGCCGCCTCGCCCGCTGGCGCGCAAAGGCGCGCGCCTCCTTGAGGGGAGTGGCGCGGAGCCCGCGGGAGGCGAGGGTTCCTGCGGCCGCCGCCGCCGAGCTCATCTCCTTGCACTGAGGCGCAGCAGCAGACGCCTCGCGCCAAGGCTCAGACACGCTCCCTGGGGGCTGGGCCAGGCCAGACGTGGATGAACCGCTGCGCGAACGCAGCCTGGGCATCGGGCAGAGAGTGTTCCCCTGGCTGGTGACGGGGAAGCTAAAGCCAGCAGCGTCTGAGGAGACTCCAGTTGGGGCTGGCCTGAAGGGGCTGCAGTTCTGCACATATATTCCCCAGATACTGAGGGAGAGTTTAGCAGATGCTGTGCTGGATGCCGGGGAAAGGCAGTGAATCTTTTTATAAACCTTGTCACCAAGGACACCTCCCTCCACTCCAGCCGCCCATTTCCGAGCTTGTACCCTGGACCGTGTCACCATCAGAGGCTGCACCATCTCCAGAAATTTCCAGTATTGTCACTACCTCTCCTCTAACCTTAACAGCCTGGTTGCTCAAAAGATCCCATCCCAGCACAGTTTTTAACTTCATTGTGACCTGCATTCGCTTGTTTTTAACAATTTTCTCACAACCAGTTCCTTCCTTTCTCCATCATAAAGTTCACGGTCCATCCTTTGTAACACTATTTTAGAAATTCCCTCTCTCCGCGTCTCAGTGTCCTCATCTGTGAAATGGGATAATCATACCTACTTCCTAAAGTTTTCTTGATAGTTATAGAAGTTAGTGCATGTGAAAGAACCTAGAACAGTGCCTGCCCCATAGTAAGTCCTCAACATGTTTTTAGTTATTTTATTATTAGGCAAAGGTTTCCGGGAGAAGTGACGTTTCCTTCTAGGCCTGAAAGAGGAAAAGAATTTAGTCAAGGAGTAGGAGAGTAGGGGAAGAATTTTTTTGGCAACGGGAACAATTTGTGCAAACCCGGGGGAGGCGGGCAAAAAAGCGTGGTAATCAGCTGAATGTTAAGTAGATCAGTATGGCTGGGGCAAAAATCTGGAGAGAAGAAGCTGGAAGAGGGGCCTAATTATAAGCCACGTTAGGCGTTGGTAATTTTTCCTAAAGGCAGAGATGGATTCACCTCAATAGGAAATTCAGGTGACTTCCAACAGGGGGCACCATTCACATTCACATTCACGCGAATGGGCCTCCCCTCTCCCCAACTATTTGTGCAACACAGAAGAAAGCCCTTGGAGTTTCAGATGATGTTTATTAGTTTGGAATGTGTACATCGCTGAACGTCAGTTCTACTGTTGTTTGATTTGACACTCCTTTCATTTTCTCTTTTCCACCAGAGAATTGGATTTATTGTGTCACCTCACTGCTGTGCCCCTCAAAGTCTGTAATGATACTCAGGTGGGATCCATCATCAAATCACCGTGTGCTAGTATAGGTCAATATCAATCTTATTTTAGGAGCAGTCAAAAATATATGCAAAATCCAGAGGATGGTGCAAAACACCTATTTTTCCCTTGGGTAGCCTCTCAGTCTGTATCCAGTTAACCTTGGTGGGTACACTCCAGGCCCTTCTTGCCCAGTTTTCCTCTTTCATCCAGGCATAGTACCCTCTGCTAGTGTCTAGCGTGGTGAAGGCCTTGGATAGACCTCAAGCATTAGAGACATAGAGGGGAAAACTTTCTCTAGCTAATTTGAATATTAACTGCCTCTCTTAATATGCTAAAAGAATCTCCCTCCCCAAATCAGGAGTGAGAATAGGAAGGGAGTGAGAGCAACTCTTTTATTCCACATAAATTTGTATTTATCCGATTAATATGAAGAAGTTGTTACTCTTCTGAGTTACATTTACAATACAAATATTAGCCATGGCAGAGTGACCTAGCTATCCCTCAGTTGTTTTTTTCCAACTGATAGCAAAACTATTTCTGTTTGTTTTAACTTGCCTCATGTTTTGCAACCCACTTTAATCATTTTGCAAATTTGCTTTAGAGGAGAATCAGACTAGCTTGTCAGGCAGGGATGACAGCTTCCGTTATTGCCATTTCTTTCCATGACTTGCAGTATGACTTTAAAAAATAACTGAATTACAGATATGTTTTTAAATAAATGCTTATTTTTTGAATGTCACGGAGTAAAGTGTAATTTGAAATATAAAAAGTCATGTACTGGGGCTGGCCTGGTGGTGTAGTGGCTAAGTTCTTGAGCTCTGCCTTGGCAGCCCAGGGTTCGTGGGTTCAGATCCCGGGCACAGACCTACACACTGCTCATCAAGCCGTGCTGTGGCAGCATCCCACATACAAAATGGAGGAAAGCTGGAACAGATGTTAGCTCAGGGACAAACTTCCTCAAGCAAAAAGAGGAAGATTGGCAACAGATGTTAGCTCAGGGCCAATCTTCCTCACCAAAAAAAAAAAAAAATCGGATACTATGTCTAAATGGAAATTCTGCATTAGATACCTAAAATATTGATATGTGAAAACAACCTGACTCTATGAAAGAATATAGGATGACCTGCCATTGTCTGTAAAGTACCAAATTCCTTGGGCTTGGCTTGCAAAGCCCTTAATAATCTTTCCTCAATGTTCTGGGTTTGTTTTTTGTTTTTTGTTTTTGTGGTTGTTGTTGTTCATCTCCTTGCTCTCCTCTTTATTTATCTATTTATCTATATGTCCTCTTATTATGTGCCAGGTCTGTGGGAATGTAATGGTGAATGAGATAGACGCAGTTTCTGCCCTCAAAGAGATTGCAATAAATATAGAAAAGTTGGGGCCGGCCCGGTGGCACAAGCGGTTAAGTGTTCGAGCTCTGCTGCGGCGGCCCGGGGTCCACGAGTTCGGATCCCGGGCGTGCACCGACGCACCGCTTGGCAAGCCGTGCTGTGGCGGCGTCCCATATAAAGTGGAGGAAGACGGGCTCAGATGTTAGCCCAGGGCCAGTCTTCCTCAGCAAAAAAAAAAAAAAAGAGAGAGAGAGAGGAGGATTGGCAGATGTTAGCACAGGGCTGATCTTTCTCACAAAAAAATATAGAAAAGGAAGACATTGTGACAATGAAGTAGAATTAGAGATTTGGTGTTGTTCTGTGTGAATCCATATATGGGTTTGGGTCCAGGATGGGAAGGACCTGCAATGTCCAGTGATTCGTAACAACCCTACTCAGGTTAACCTTGGGCTGTTTCCAGTGCCAAGGTTTGTGGAGACGCTATGACTTGAGGAATCTGTGAGTTTGAATCTACTCTAAAGAAGGCTAGGATAGGCCTTAGGTGCTCAGTTCCAAACCAGAGCCACTCAGGCAAACCCTGAACTCCTTTGTCTCTGAACTATACTACCTGAATCCAAACTGTTATTTATCATTCACCTCCCATGTGACCAGAAAATATTTAAGACCAAAACAGTCTCCAAATATGATTTGGTTATGTCCAGCTTTGAAATATTTTAAGTTCTAAATTCCATTGACTTCCAATGAAGCTGAGCCCAAGGAAAGTCAGAATGGCAGATGGTGTGCTATTATGAGAATTATCTTGCCAGCTCCGTGTAGCATGATGCAGGAGCTTGAACTCCTCTTTACTCTCTCTTATAATGATTTCTGAGGACCCCCGCCTTAGTAATTAGGCCTTAGGTGGCCTTCACTTAGGGTGACATTTGGGTTCCAGCTGGTACCCTGAAAGGGTAAATTGAAAGAATCTTAGGAGGTGGTCCCTTAGAAGAGAACTACGAGTTCAGTGGTTCTTAGCCTTGGCTGCACATTTAATCATCTGAGGAGCTTAAAAATACTGATGCTTGCCCACCGCACCAAACCTAGGGGTCTTGATTTAATCAGTCCAAGATATGGCCTAGGGCTCAGAATTTTTAAAAGCTCCCCAGATGATTCTAATGTACGGCCAAGACTGAGAACCACTACTGTATTTGGTGGTGGGAGCTAAAGTATCGTTTGGCCAAATCAGCATGTGAGTTCTTCATTTCAATTTGTTAAGTAAATAAAGCAAATATGACTCAGCCCTGCTTACCAGGCATGGCTACATTTCTGTAGGGGAATCCAGACAAGTAGAATATTTTAAAAAATGACAGAATTTTATGGGAAGTGTTGAAAGTCAGTAAGAATAGGGTTTCAAAGGCACACACAGGAAGAGGCATTTATCCTCTTCAAAGCAGATCAAGGAAGGTATCCCAGAAAATATGGTTTTTAAGCTGAGACCTGAGTACAACCAGTAGGAGTTAGTCACATGAAGAAGTTGAGAAGAGCATCTAAGGCAAAGGGAATAGGTAGCTTGTGCAAAGACCAAAGATACTTTAGACAGCGACTTCGGACAACCAGAAATTCATCAGTTGAGCTAGAGCAGAGTTGGAGCCATAAAACTTTGAACTAGGTGCCACAGTAGAAGGGGTCAGATGAGGCATATTAGTTGTTAAATCTGTAGATCAATTTGGGGTGTTTTGCCATCTTAACAATATTAAGTCTTCTGATTCATAAACATCAGACATCTTTCCATTTATTTAGGTTTTCTTTAATTTCTTTCAATGTGTTTTATAATTTTCAAAGTAGAAGTTTTGCACTTCTTTTGTTTTTTCCTAAGTATTTTCTTTAATGCTATTGTAAATGGAATTGATTTCTTAATTTCATTTCAATTTAGTCATTGCTGCTGCATAGAAATACAATTTATTTTTGTATATTGAGCCTGTATCCTGCAACCTTACTGAACTTGTTTCTTAGTTCTAATGGTTTTTTAGCGAATTCCTTAGGATTTTCTATATACCCAAGATCATATCATCTGCAAATAGACACCTGCATGTCTTCCTTTCCAATATTGATGGCTTTTGTTTATTTTTCTCACTAATTGTCCTGGTTACACTCTCTAGTATAATGTTGAATAGAAGCGGCAAGAGTGGGCATCCTTGTTTTCTCCCTGATCTTAGGAGGAAAGCATTCAGTCTTCCATCACTTAAGTATCATGTTAACTGTGGATTTTTCCTAGGTGCTGTTTATCAGGTTGAAGTTCTCTTCTATTTCTAGTTTGTTGAGTGTGATTTTTTTTTATCATGATAGAGTTTTGAATTTTGTCAAATGCTTTTTCTGCATCTATTGAGATTATCATGTGGGTTTTGTTCTTTATTCTATTGATGTGGTGTTTTACATTAAAAAATCAACAATCAGTTGATTTGGGGATGTTAAACCAACCTTGCATTTCTGGGATAAATCCCACTTCATCATGGTATGTAATCCTTTTTGTATGCTGCTTGCTTTCTAGTATAGTGCGGAGGATTTTCGCATCTATATTCATAAGTGATACTGGTCTGTAGTTTTCTTTTTTTATGATGTTTTTGGTTTTAGTATCAGAGTAATGCTGGCCTCATAGAATGAATTGGGAGGTGTTCCCTCCTCTTCTATTTTTTGGAAGAGTTTGAGAAGAATTAGTACTAATTCTTCTTTATATGTTTGATGGAAATTCGCCAGTGAAGCCTTTGGGGCCTGGGCTTTTCTTTGTGGGTAGTTTTACAATTGCTGGTTCAGGGGCCGGCCCAGTGGCATAGTGGTTATGTTCAAGTGCTCTACTTTGGGGGCCTGGAGTTCGCGGGTTTGGCTCCCGGGCATGGACCTACACACTACTCATCAAGCCATGCTGTGGCGGTGTCTCACATACAAAACAGAGGAAGGTTGGCACAGATGTTAGCTCAGGGATAATCTTCCTCAAGCAAAAAGAGGAAGACTGACAGTAGATGTTAGCTCAGGGCCAATCTTGCTCACCAAAAAAAAAAAATTGCTAATTCAATTTCTTGTTATAGTTCTTTTCTGATTGTCTATTTATTCTTTAGTCAATTTTAGTAGTTTTTATATTTCTAGGAACTTTTCCATTTTATCTATCTACTTTCTGTTGAATGTAGAGAGATCAAAAAAATGTGTATGTCTGTTGGCATACAGTTGTTCATAGTATTCCCTTATAATCCTTTCCATTTCTGGAATATTGGGAGTAATGTCTCCTCTTTCAGTCATGATTTTAGTAATTTAAGTCTTATCTCTTTTTGAGGTCCTAGCTAAATATTTGTTAATTTGGTTGATCTTTTCAATGAACTAACTATTGGTTAGGTTAGATTGTCTCTATTTTTTTTTTTCTATTCTCTATTTCATTAATTCCCACTCAAATTCTTATTATTTTCTTTTTTTATTATTATTTTTTTATTGTGAAATTTTTGTTGTACATTATTGTTTATCAGTCACCATATAAGTGCATCCCTCAACCCCTTGTGTCCACCCCCCAACCCCCTAGCTCCTGGTAACCACCAAACAGTTCTATCTGTGCATGTGTTGGTTTATCTTCCACATATGAGTGAAATCATGCCCTGTTTGTCTTTCTCTTTCTTGCTTATTTCACTTAACATAATACCCTCCAGGTCCATCCATGTTGTTGCAAATGGGACAATTTTGTCTTTCTTTATGGCTGAGTAGTATTCCATGGTATATATATACCACATCTTCTTTATCCATTCATCAGTCAAGGGACACTTGGGTTGCTTCCATGTCTTGGCTAGAGTGAATAATGCTGCGATGAACATAGGGGTGCATAAGCCTCTTTGTATTGTTGATTTCAGGTTCATTGGGTAGATACCCAGTAGTGGGATAGCTGGATCATAAGGTATTTCTATTTTTAATTTTTTGAGGAATCTCCATATTGTTTTCCACAGAGGCTGCACCAGTTTGCATTCCCACCGGCAGTGGATTAGGGTTCCTGTTTCTCCATAGCCTCTCCAGCATTTGTTGCTTTTTGTCTTGGTGATTATAGCCATTCTAACAGGTGTAAGGTGATATCTTAGTGTGGTTTTGATTTGCATTTCCCTGATGACTAGTGATGTTGAGCATCTTTTCATGTGCCTATTGGACATCTGTATATCTTCTTTGGAGAAGTGTCTGTTCATTTCCTCTGCCCATTGTTTGACTGGGTTGTTTTGTTGTTGTTGTTGTTGTTGTTATTCAGTTGTGTGAGTTCTTTATATATCATGGAGATTAATGCCTTGTCAGATATACTGTTTGCAAATATTTTTTCCCAGCTGGTGGGTTCCCTATTCGTTTTGATCCTGGTTTCATTTGCCTTGTAGAAGCTCTTTAATCTGATGCAGTCCCACTTGTTTATTTTTTCTTTTGTTTCCCTTGTCTGAGTAGACATGGAATTCAAGAAGATCCCTTTATGGCTGCTGGCGAGTAGTGTACTCCCTATATTTTCCTCCAGGAGTTTTATAGTTTCAGGTCTCACCTTAAGGTCTTTGATCCATTTTGAGTTAATTTTTGTGTATGGTGAAAGAAGATGGTCTACTTTCATTCTTTTGCAAGTGGCTGTCCAGTTTTCCCAGCACCATTTATTGAAGAGACTTTCCTTTCTCCATTGTATGTCCTTAGCTCCTTTGTCAAAGATTAGCTGCCCATAGATATGAGGTTTTATTTCTGGACTTTCAATTCTGTTCCTTTGATCTGTGTGTCTGTTTTTGTACCAGTACTATGCTGTTTTAACTACTATCACTTTGTAGTATGTTTTGAAGTCAGGGATTGTGATGCCTCCAGCCTTGTTCTTCTTTTTCAGGATTGCTTTAGCTATACGAAGTCTTTTGTTGCCCCATATGAATGTTAGTATTCTTTGTTCTATTTCTCTAAAGAATGTCCTTGGAATTCTGATTGGGATTGCACTGAATCTGTAGATTGCTTTAGATAGATTTTAACTATGTTTATTCTTCCAATCCAAGTGCATGGAATACTTTTCCATTTCTTTATGTCATCATTGATTTCACTCAATAATGTCTTATAGTTTTCATTGTATAGGTCTTTCACTTCCTTGGTTAAATTTACTCCTAGATATTTTATTCTTTTTGTTGCAATTGTAAATGGGATTGTCTTCTTGAGTTCTCTTTCTGTTAGTTCATTGTTGGTGTATAGAAATGCAACTGATTTCTGTAAGTTGATTTTGTACCCTGCCACTTGGCTGTAGTTGTTGGTTATTTCTAATAGTTTTCCAATGGATTCTTTAGGGTTTTCTATATATAAGATCATGTCATCTTATCTCGCAAACAGCGAGAGTGTCACTTCTTCATTGCCTATTTGGATTCCTTTTATTCCTTTTTCTTGCCTAATTGCTCTGGCCAGAATCTCCAGTACTGTGTTGAATAAGAGCAGCGAGAGTGGGCACCCTTGCCTTGTCCCTGTTTTCAGAGGGACGGCTTTCAGTTTTTCCCCATTGAGTATGATTTTGGCTGTGGGTTTGTCATATATGGGCTTTATTATGTTAAGTACTTTCCTTCTATACCCATTTTGTTGAGAGTTTTTATCATAAATGGATGTTGGATCTTGTCAAAAGCCTTCTCTCCATCTATTGAGATGATCATATGGTTTTTATTCCTCATTTTGTTAATGTGGTGTATCACATTGATTGATTTGCAGATGTTGAACCATCCCTGTGTCCCTGATATAAATCCTACTTGATCATGGTGTATGATCTTTTTAATGTATTGCTGTGTTTGGTTTGCCAATATTTTGTGGAGGATTTTTGCGCCTATGTTCATCAGGGACATTGATCTGTAGTTTTCCTTCTTAGTATTGTCTTTGCCTGGCTTTGGTATCAGGGTGATGTTGGCCTCGTAGAATGTGTTGGGAATTGTTTCAACTTCCTCTATTTTTTGGAATAGTTTGAGAAGGACAGGTATTAGGTCTTCTTTGAATGTTTGGTAAAATTCTCCAGAGAAGCCATCTGGTCCTGGACTTTTATTTTTTGGGAGGTTTTTGATTACTGTTTCAATCTCTTTACTTGTAATTGGTCTATTCAGGTTCTCTGTTTCTTCTTGATTCAGTTTTGGGAGGTTGTATGAGTCTAGGAATTTATCCATTTCTTCTAGATTGTCCAATTTGTTGGTATATAGTTTTTCTTTTTTTTAATAATTTTATTTATTTATTTATTTTTCCCCCCAAAGCCCCAGTAGATAGTTGCATGTCATAGCTGCACATCCTTCTAGTTGCTGTATATGGGACGCGGCCTCAGCATGGCCGGAGAAGCGGTGCGTTGGTGCGCGCCCGGGATCCGAACCCGGGCCGCCAGCAGCAGAGCACGCGCACTTAACCGCTAAGCCATGGGGCCAGCCCAGTATATAGTTTTTCATAGTATTCTCTTGTAATCTTTTGTATTTCTGTGGTATCTGTTGTAATTTCTCCTTTTTCATTTCTAATTTTATTTATTTGAGCCTTCTGTCTTTTTTTCTCGGTGAGTCTGGCTAAGGGTTTGTCAATTTTGTTTATCTTCTCAAAGAACCAGCTCTTTGTTTCATTGATCCTTTCTACTGTTTTCTTTTTTAATTTCAATTTCATTTATTTCTGCTCTGATTTTTATTATTTCCCTCCTTCTGCTGACTTTAGGCTTTGTTTGTTCCTCTTTTTATAATTCTCTTAGGCATAGTTTGAGGTTGCTTATTGGGCTTTGTCTTTTTTGTGAATGTGGGCCTGTATTGCTATGAGTTTCCCTCTCAGGACCACTTTTGCTGAATCCCATATGAGTTGGTACGGTGTATTTTCATTTTCATTTGTCTCCAGATATGCTTTGATTTCTCCTTTAATTTCATCAATGATCCATTGGTGGTTTAGTAGCATGTTGTTGAGTCTCCACAGCTTTGCCACTTTCCCGGTTTTTTCCTTGTAGTTGATTTCTAACTTCATGGCATTATGGTCTGAAAAGATGCTTGTGATGATTTCAATCTTCTTAAATTTATATAAGCACGCCTTGTTTCCCAACATATGGTCTATTCTTGAGAATGTTCCATGCGTGCTTGAGAAGAATGTGTAATCTGCTGTGTTTGGATAGAGTGCTCTGTATATGTCTATTAAGTCCATCTCATCTAGTTTTTCATCTAGGTCCATTGTTTTCTTATTTATTTTCTGACTGGATGATCTGTCCATTGATGAGAGTGGGGTGTTAAGATCCCCTACTATTATTGTGTGGTTGTTAATATCTCCTTTTAGGTTTGTTAATAGTTGCTTTATGTACTTTGGTGCTCCTGTATTGGGTGCATATGTATTTAAAAGTGATATGTCATAAAAGAGTGAACTAAGACTTGGAAAAAATGTTTTAACGTTGCCAGAAAATGCACTGGAAGATAGAAATTATATGTCATTCCCTAAGTACTGTGAGATCATTAAATCAACCTCCAGGGGAGATTAGCTTGAAAACTGGATAGTCTTCCTGTCCTAGTCCAGTGGCGACTGAGTTCAAGAATTTCATCTACATTCTTATTCTTCTTTTACCACTAAAGATTATGTCTTTGTATCTTTGTCTAATAAAACCAGGTGATCTATAAAAAAAAATAATAATAAAATAAAATAAAAAAGTGATTTGTCTTCTTGGGGGAGTGTCCCTTTTATCATTATATAATGCCCCTCTTTGTCTCTCATTGCCTGTTTCATCTTGAAGTCAACTTTGTCTGATATAATTATGGCAACACCTTCTTTCTTTTGTTTGCCATTAGCTTGGAGCATTGTCTTCCATCCTTTCACTCTGAGCCTGTGTTTGTCCTTAGGACTGAGATATGTTTCCTGGAGGCAGCATATTGTTGGGTCTTGTTTTTTAATCCATCCCACCACTCTGTGTCTTTTGATTGGAGAGTTCAGTCCATTTATATTTAAGGTAATTATTGATATATGGGGGCTTGTGGTTGCTATTTTATCACTCTTTTTCTGGTTCTTTTGCATTTCTTTTGTTTCTCGTCTCAAGTGTTTCAGACTACCAATGCAGTTTGGTCGTTCTGTATGGGAGTTCTCTTAGTTTTCTCTTTCTTTATCGTGTGTGATTCTGTTCTGATTATTTGGTTAGTGGTTACCATGAGGTTTGTATAAAAAAATCTCATGGATGTGATAGTCCATTTTTTGATGGCCTCTTATTCCCTTAGACTAAGTCAATTCAACCCCTTACCTCTTCCCCTTCTATGTTATTGTTGTCACATCTTATTCCTTCTTGTGTTGTGAGTTCATGTTTAACATGATGAGGTTATATTTATGCTTGGTGCTTACCTTCCCTTGTTCTTTGGTTTTATAATTAAGTGTTTGCTAATCTATTTTGATAGAGGACTGCAATTTTTCTGGTTTTGATGACCTATTTTCTTCCTTGTTCAAAACTTTGAATCCCCTTTCTCTTTTTTTCCTGAGGGATGAGGGCCTTCTTGAGCACTTCTTGTAGTGGGGGTCTTGTGACAATGAACTCCCTTAGTTTTTGTTTTTTCTGGGATAGTTATTATTTCTCCATCATATCTGAAGGATATTTTTGCTGGATAGAGTATTCTTGGCTGAAAGTTTTTGTCCTTTAGAAATTTGAATATATTGTTCTACTCTCTCCTAGCCTGTAAAGTTTCTGTCGAGAAATCAGCTGCCAGCCTGATAGGAAATCCTTTGTATGTTATTTTTTTTTTTGTCTAGCTGCCCTTAATATTTTTTCTTTGTCATTGACTTTTGCCAGCTTTACTACTATATGCCTTGGAGAGGGTCTTTTCGTGTTGATATATTTAGGAGATCTATTGATTTCATTTACTGGTATTTCCAGCTCCTTCCCCAAGTTTGGGGAGTTCTCAGATATTATTTCTTTGAACAAGTTCTCGTCTCCTTTTTCCCTCTCTTCTCCCTCTGGAATACCTCTAATCCTTATGTTGGATTTCCTAATTGAGTCGGATATTTCTCAGAGGGTTTCTTCATTTCTTTTTAGTCTTAGTTCTCTTTCCTCCTCCATCTGGAGCATTTCTGCGTTACTGTCCTCAATATTGCTAATTCTTTCCTCCATGTTGTCAGCTCTGATACTTAAGGCTTTCAGATTTATTTTTATCTCCTCTATTGTGTTTTTCATCTCTAAGATTTCTGATTTTTTTTTTATAGTTTCAATCTCTTTCGTGAAGAAACTCCTGATTTCACTGAATTGTCTGTGTTTTCTTGTATTTCATTAAGCTTTTTTATGATGGCTATTTTGAATTCTCTGTAGTTAAGGTTATACATTTCTGTGCTTTCCGGGTTGAGTTCTGGGTGCTTGTCATTTTCCTTTTGGACTGGAGATGTAATATATTTTTGCATAGTGCCTGTCAGTGTTGGCTTACTTTTCCTCATAGTGAAAATATATGGTCTCAGTTTCCTCTTGCTGCCACTGGGTGGGGGTCAAGGGCTGTGTATTCTGGCCTGCCTCAATCCATGGGCGCTCTTGGCGGCCCCTGGCTGATCTGCAGTGTGGCTGAGTGGAGGCTGCTGAGGAGGGAAGCATGGAAACAGCTGGAGCTTGAGTGCAGCTACGCTGAAGCAGCTGGGGCTGGGGTGCGAGTGGGTTGAAGCAGCTGCAGCTGAAGTGCCGCTGGGCCAAAGAAGCTGGAACTAGAGTGCACTGGGCAAAAGAAGCTGGAACTAGAGTGCACTGGACCAAAGAAGCTGGAACTGGAGTGCGCTAGGCCAAAGAAGGAGGAGCTGGAGCACTGCTGAGCCAAAGAAGCTGGAACTGGAGTGCAGTGGGCCAAAGTTGCTGGCACCAAGTCAGCTGGAGCCTGCGCACAGGCCAAGCGGAAGCAGCTGGAGCCGGGGCGGGGGACGGTCACGCCGAAGGAGCTGGGGGCAAGGTATGTTCCAGCCAAAAGAGCTTTTTTTTTCCTTCTGCTATTTTTGCATTTAGTGTGCTCTTCTCTTCCCACTGTCTTAAGGTGGAAGTTGATTTGAGATCTTTCGTATTTTCTTTTTTTTTTTTAATTTTTTGTTTATTGCGGTAACATTGGTTTATAACATTGTAAAAATTTCAGGTGTACATCATTATACTTCTATTTCTGCATAGATTACATCATGTTCACCACCCAAATACTAATTACAACCCATCACCACACACATGCACCGAATTATTCCTTTCACCCTCCTCCCTCCCCCCTTCCCCTCTGGTAACCACCAAGCCAATCTCTGTCCCTATGTGTTTGTTTATTGTTGTTATTATCTACTACTTAATGAAGAAATCATACGGTATTTGACCTTCTCCCTCTGACTTATTTCACTTTCCATTATACCCTCAACGTCCATCTATGTTGTCACAAATGGCTGGATTTCATCGTTTCTTATGGCTGAGTAGTATTCCATTGTGTATATATACCACATCTTCTTTATCCATTCGTCCCTTGATGGGCACTTAGGTTGCTTCCAAGTCTTGCCTATTGTGAATAACGCTGCAATGAACACAGGGGTGCATGTACCTTTACAAACTGGTGTTTTCAAGTTCTTTGGATAAATACCCAACAGTGGAATAGCTGGATCGTATGGTAGTTCTATCCTTGATTTTTTGAGGAATCTCCATACTGTTTTCCATAGTGGCTGCACCAGTTTGCACTCCCACCAACAGTGTATGTGAGTTCTCTTCTGTCCACATACTCTCCAACACATGTTGTTTCCTGTCTTGTTAATTATAGCCATTCTGACAGGCGTGAGGTGATATCTCATTGTAGTTTTGATTTGCATTTCCCTGATAGTTAGTGATTTTGAACATCTTTTCATGTGTCTGTTGGCCATCTGTATATCTTCTTTGGAGAAATGTCTGTTCAGGTCTTTTGCCCATTTTTTAATTGGGTTGTTAGTTTTTTTGTTGTTAAGATGCATAAGTTCTTTATATATTTTGGAGATTAAGCCCTTATCAGATGTATGGTTTGCAAATATCTTCTCCCAATTGTTAGGTTGTCTTTTCGTTTTGTTGATGGTTTCCTTTGCTGTACAGAAGCTTTTTAGTTTGACGTAGTCCCATTTGTTTATTTTTTCTATTGTTTCTCTTGCCCAGTCAGACATGGTGTTTGAAAAGATGTTGCTAAGACCAATGTTGAAGAGCGTACTGCCTATGTTTTCTTCTAGAAGTTTCACACTTTCAGGTCTTACATTCAAGTCTTTAATCCATTTGGAGTTAATTTTTGTGTATGGTGTAAGGTAAGGGTCTACTTTCATTTTTTTGCATATGGCTATCCAGTTTTCCCAACACCATTTGTTGAAGAGACTTTCTTTTCTGCATTGTATGTTCTTGGCTCCTTTGTCAAAGATTAGCTGTCCATAGATGTGTGGGTTTATTTCTGGGCTTTCGATTCTATTCCATTGATCTGTGTGTCTGTTTTTGTGTCAGTACCATGCTGTTTTGGTTACTATAGCTTTGTAGTATATTTTGAAATCAGGGAGTGTGATACCTCCAGCTTTGTTCTTTTTTCTCAGGATTCCTTTAGCTATTTGGGGTCTTTTGTTGTTCCAGATAAATTTTAGGATTCTTTGTTCTATTTCTGTGAAAAATGTTGTTGGAACTTTGATAGGGATTGCATTGAATCTATAGATGGCTTTAGGAAGTATGGACATCTTAACTATGTTAATTCTTCCAATCCAAGAGCATGGAATATCTTTCCATTTCTTTGTGTCTTCCTCAATTTCTTTCAGAAATGTTTTATAGTTTTCAGTGTACAGATCTTTCACCTCTTTGGTTAAGTTTATTCCTAGGTATTTTATTCTTTTTGTTGCAATTGTAAATGGGATGGTATTCTTAATTTCTCTTTCTGCTACTTTGTTGTTAGTGTACAGAAATGCAACTGATTTTTGTATGTTGATTTTGTATCCTGCAACTTTACCATATTCGTTTATTACTTCTAAAAGTTTTCTGGTGGATTCTTTAGGGTTTTCTATATATAAAATCATGTCATCTGCAAATAGTGACAGTTTCACTTCTTCCTTTCCAATTTGGATCCCTTTTATTTCTTTCTCTTGCCTGATTGCTCTGGCTAGGACTTCCAGTACTATGTTAAATAGGAGTGGTGACAGTGGGCATTCTTGCCTGGTTCCTGTTCTTAGAGGGATAGCTTTCAGTTTTTCACCATTGAGGATGATATTAGCTGTGGGTTTCTCATATAAGGTCTTTATTATGTTGAGGTACTTTCCTTCTTTACCCATTTTATTCAGAGTTTTTATCATAAATGGATGCTGTATCTTGTCAAATGTTTTCTCTGCATCTATTGAGATGATCATGTGATTTTTATTCTTCATTTTATTAATGTGGTGTATTACGTTGATTGATTTGTGAATGTTAAACCATCCCTGCATCCCTGGAATAAATCCCACTTGATCATGGTGTATAATCTTTTTAACGTATTGTTGTATGCAATTTGCTAGTATTTTGTTGAGGAATTTTGCATCGATGTTCATCAGTGATATTGGCCTGTAATTTTCTTTTTTTTGTGTTGTCCTTGTCTGGTTTTGGTATCAGGGTAATGTCAGCTTCGTAGAATGAGTTAGGGAGCTTCCCCCGCTCCTCAATTTTTTGGAAGAGTTTGAGAAGGATAGGTATTAAGAATTCTTTGAATGTTTGGTAGAATTCCCCAGGGAAGCCGTCTGGTCCTGGACTTTAATTTTTGGGGAGGTTTGTGATTACTGTTTCAATCTCCTTACTGGTGATTGGTCTATTCAAATTCTCTACTTCTTCTTGATCCAGTTTTGGAAGGTTGTATGATTCTAAGAATTTATCCATTTCTTCCATATTTTCGAATTGGTTGGCATATAGCTTTCCATAGTATTCTCTTATAATCTTTTGTATTTCTGAGGTGTCTATTGTAACCTCTCCTCTTTCATTTCTGATTTTACTTATTTGTGCCTTCTCTCTTTTTTTCTTGGTGAGTCTAGCTAAAGGTTTGTCAATTTTGTTGATCTTTTCAAAGAACCAGCTCTTGGTTTTATTAATTTTTTCTATTATTTTCTTGGTCTCTATTTCATTTATTTCTGCTCTGATTTTTATTATTTCCCTTCTTCTACTGATTTTGGGCTTTGTTTGTTCTTCTTTTTCCAGTTCCTTTAGGTGCATTGTTAGATTGTTTATTTGGGATTTTTCTTGTTTGTTGAGATAGGCCTGTATCACTATAAACTTCCCTCTTAGAACTGCTTTTGCTGTATCCCATAAATTCTGGCATGTCGTATTTTCATTTTCATTTGTCTCCAGGTATTTTTTTATTTCTTCTTTCATTTCTTCGTTAACCCAGTCGTTGTTCAGTAGCATTTTGTTTAACCTCCACGTATTTGTGGCTTTTCTAATTTTCTTCCCATAGTTGATTTCTAGTTTCATACTGTTGTGGTCAGAAAAGATGCTTGGTATTATTTCAATCTTCTTAAATTTATGGAGACTTGTTTTGTGGCCTAATATGTGATCAATCCTGGAGAATGTTCCATGTGCATTTGAAAAAAACATGTATTCTTCGGTTTTTGGATGGAATGCTCTGTATATATCTACTAGGTCCATCTGTTCTAGTGTGTCGTTTAAGGCCAATGTTTCCTTATTGATCTTCTGTTTGGATGATCTATCCATTGGTGTAAGTGAAGTGTTAAAGTCCCCTACTATTATTGTGTTACTGTCTATTTCTGTTTTTATGTCTGTTAATAATTGCTTTATATATTTAGGTGCACCTACATTGGGTGCATAGATATTTACAAGTGTTATATCCTCTTGTTGGATTGTTCCCTTGATCATTATGTAATGCCCTTCTTTGTCTCTTTTTACAGTTTTTGTTTTAAAGTCTATCTTGTCTGATATGAGTACTGCTACCCCAGCTTTCTTTTCATTGCCATTTGCGTGGAGTACCTTTTTCCATCCCTTCACTTTCAGTTTGTGAGTGTCTTTAGGTCTGAAGTGTGTTTCTTGTATGCAGCATATATATGGGTCTTGTTTTTTTATCCAGTCAGCCACCCTATGCCTTTTAATTGGAGCATTTAGTCCATTGATGTTTAAAGTAGCTATTGAGAAGTATGTACTTACTGCCATTTTTTAACTTTTTTTTTTTCTCAGTGTTTTAGTAGTCCTTCTCTGTTCCTTTCTTCTTCTATACAGAATTGATGGTCACTTTAGTTTGACCTCTGTCTGAAAACTGTACTCTTTAACTCCCCTCCTCCCTCATTTTATGTTTTTGATATCATATCTAACCTCTTTTTTGTGCATTTGTATCCATTACCCTCTTATCATGGAAATAGATAATTTTTCCTATTTGTGGTCTTCTCTCTTCCCCTTAAATCAGTCCCTTTAACATTTCTTGTAGCACTGGTTTCTTGGTGACAAACTCCTTTAATTTTTGCTTGTCTGGGAAATTTTTGATCTCTCCTTCCATTTTGAATGATAACCTTGCTGGGTAGAGTATTCTTGGCTGTAAGTTTTTTCCTTTTAGCACTTTAAATATATCGTGCCATTCTCTTCTAGCCTGTAAGGTTTCTGCTGAGAAGTCAGCTGATAGCCTTATGGGGTTTCATTTGTATGTAACTTGACATTCTCTTGCGGCTTTTAGGATTCTCTCTTTATCTTTAATTCTGGACATTTTGATTATGATGTGTCTTGGTGTGGGCCTCTTTGGGTTTATCTTGTTTGGGACTCTCTGTGCTTCCTGTACCTGGATGTCTGTTTCCTTCCTTAGGTTAGGGAAGTTTTCATCTATTATTTCTTGAAATAGATTCTCTGCCCCCTTGTCTCGCTCTACTCCTTCTGGGACACCTATAACACAGATGTTAGTGTGCTTGATGTTGTCCCAAAGGTCCCTTAGACTGTCCTCACTCTTTTTAATTCTTTTCTCTTTTACCTGTTCACCTTGGGTAATTTCTTCTAGTCTTTCGTCCAGCTCACAGATCCGTTCTTTTGTATCCTCTACTCTGCTTTTGAGTCCCTCTAATGAATTTTTCATTTCCAGTATTGTATTCTTCATTTCTGATTGGTTCTTTTTTATATCTTCCATTTCTTTGTTGACATTCTCACCAAGATCATCTATTTTTCTCCCCAGATCAGTGAGCATCCTTAACACTCTTAGTTTGAACTCTCTGTCGGGTAGGTTGCTCATTTCTGTTTCACTTAGTTCCTTTTCTGGGGTTTTGTCCTGTTCCCTTACTTGGAATGTATTCTTTTGCCTCCTCACTTTGCATCTTTCCCTGTGCTTGTGTCTACGTATTAGGTAGGTCAACTATGTCTCCTGCTCTTGGATAGGTGACCTTATGTAAGTGATGCCTTAGGAGGCTTCCAGTGTGCTTCCCTCAGTTCTCAACGTTCCAGGGGTGACCCCTATGTGGGCTACGTGTGTCCTTCTGTTGTGGCCTGTTTGCTCTCCCTGTAGGCACCCTGGGAGGCTGAGTTATGCTCCTAGCCAGCTGTTGTAATGCTCAGCTGCTTGTAGTTGTTGTGGGCCATTCAGTCTCTTTATCAGGTGTGGGGAGCCCCAGCACAGTTGGCTGCAAGTTCTAATACCACATTTGTGTTGCAGTATTTCTTTTAAATGAGTAGGCCCCCAGTGTGGCAGGTTGTTAGGCTCAGGGCCTTACAATTGCTGTAAACCTCTAGCCTATTAGGTCTCTTGTCAGCTCTCTGAGGATTGCAGCTGGGTGGGGCTGGCCTCAGGCACAGGAGCACCCAATTGTTTCAGGCTTTGGAAGGTGGGGCAAACCCCCTATGTGGGTCTTTGAGAAGCACAAGTCTTCTGCAGCTGCCAAGCCCTGCTGCCCACAGGTCCACACACACAGTCAACACAGTCCTGCCCCGTGTGCGCGCCCCGTCCTCCCCAAGCAGACCCAGTCTCTCCACGGCAGGAGCCCCACACACTCTGCCACCGCCCCACACTCTCCACCCGCTCCTTGTGCCTGCCCTGCCCCGCTAAAGTCGGCTCAGTTGGCAGGCTGCAGAGAATCCAGTCACCAATCTATGCAGGCCCACAAGTTGCCTGAGGGCTTGTTGTTGGGTGGGGCCAGTCTCTAGGGTGGGCTGCCTGCCCTGGCTGAGCTGGATTAAATCGGTGCTCTAGCGGGTGGGGCAGACCCTGGGCTAGCAGGCCCCAGGGAGAACTCCAGTGGCATCTGTGTCAGCACGCCCACACCAGGCCACAACAATGGCCGCCGCCAATGTCCCAGTCCCTGGAGAGGTCTCACCCCTCACCGAGAGGCACTCAGGGCCTATTAGATGAGTCTCTTTTCACCACAGCACTGTGCACCTTTCTTTCTGGTGATTTTAGGATGCTTTCTGAAACGGGTGAGTTTGCGCGTGGGCCCTTTAAGAGCCGGTTTTAGTTTCTTTGTGAACTGGGTTTTCTGGGGGTACTCCCGAATGTTTTAGTAGCAGGCAAAGTCAGATATTATGCCACTCGTCTAGATTGTGCTGGGTCCACAAAATGCCCACGGTGGGGGCGCTCCCCGGCTCAGGGCCCTGCGCCTCCAGGGAGGGCTGCAGACCTGTGCGCTGCTCCCGGGCGGCCGTGAAGCTGGCGGCTTGTGAAGGCGGCGTCCTTCCTCTCCAGAAGGGAGTCTCTGCCTCTTCTACCTCAGTTAGGATTGTCTGTTGTTGCAGGAGTTCCTCTTATCCAATTTTCAGTTCTGTCTCAGGGGTAATTTTTCCACGAGTAGTTGTAAATTGGCTGTGTCCACGGGAGGAGGTGAGTTCCGAGTCTGCTTACACCGCCGTCTTGACTCCCCCCCCATATTTTCTAATATAGGTGTTTACAGCTAGAAAATTTCCTGTAAGCATTGTTTTAGCTACATCTCATATGTTTTGGTAAGTTGTGTCTTCATTTTCATTCATCTCAAAGTATTTTCTAATTTCCCTTGTGATTTTTTTTTGAACCATTGGTTATTTGAGAATGTGTTGTTTAGTTTCCACATATTTGTGAATTTCCCTAATTTCTTTTGTTATTAATGTCTAATTTCTGTACATATTCTGTATGATTTCAACCCTTTTAAATTTGTTGAGGCTTCTTTTATAGTCTAGCATATGGGCTATCCTGGAGAATGTTTCATGTGCACTTGAGCAAAATGTATATTCTGCTGTGGTTGGGTAGAGTGTTCTATAGATGTCTATCAAGTCTAGTTGGCATATGATGTTGTCTTCTATTTGTTTGTGGATCTTCTGCGTAGTTGTTCTATCCATAATTGAAACTATTATTGTTCAATTGTCTATTTATCTCTTCAATTCTGCAGTTTTTGCTTCACATTTTGGGGCTCTGTTGGTAGGTATATATATATATATATGTTTATAATTGCTATATCTTCCTGATGGATTAACCCTTCTATCATTAAAAACCCCTCTTTATCCCCAGTAACATTTTTGTTTTAAAGTCTGTTTTGTCTGATATAGTATAGCCACTCCAGTATTCTTATGGTTGCCGTTTGTGTGATATATCTTTTCCCATCCTTTTTCTTTCAACCTATTTGTATCTTCAAATCAAAAGTGTGATCCTATAGACAACATATAGTTGGATCTTGCTTTTCTTTTATCCAGTCTGACAGTCTCTACCTTTTGATTGTATAATTTAATTTATTCACATTTAATGTTATTATTGATATACCTGGATTTATACCTGCCATTTTATTTTTTGTTTTCTATATGTCTCATGTATTTTTTGTTTCTCTAGTCCTCCTTTACAGCTTTTTTTTTTACATTAAATTAATATTTTCTAGTGTTAGCATTTTAATTCACTCTGTTTTTAAAAGTTATTTTCTTAATGGTTGCTCTATGGCTTACTATATTCATCTTAACTTATCCAAATCTGCTTCCTATTTATACTAACCTAATTCCAGTGAGATGTAGAAATGTTACTCATAGAAATAGCTTTATTTCCTCTTCCCCCTTTTTGTGCTATTATTATTATATTTATTACCTGTATGTATGTTACAAGCACACCAATACTTTGTTATAATTATTACCTTATATAATTAAGTTTATTAAAGAAGCTGAGAAAAGAAAGGAGAGCAAGTAAATATTTATAGAGTATGTCATATTTACTTTCCATATTAATTTGATTGTTCTGTCAAAAGTCCTCATCACTCTCAAAATGCATTATTTAATCTTTTGCATGGCATTTGTTTATTATTACATTTATCATATATACAGAAGAGGTTATAAAACATATAAGTATAGCTTAAAGAATAATAACATAATGAATACCTGCATATTCACCACTCAGGTTAAGAAATAGAAGCCCTCTGTGTGCCCCCTATTTACCTGTTTCCCTATATCATTTTCCAACTTCTTCCTCAGAGGAGAATGACTTTTATATTAATAATTCTGACTTTTATATTAATAATGTCCTTGCTTTTCTTTATAGTTTTTCCATGTATATATTTTTCCTTAAGTAATATAATGTTTAGTTTTGAATAACTGAGTAGGAAGCCAAACCTAGCTACTTAAGGAAAGGTCACGATAGCCATTATTAGATCAAGGATCCCTAGAGTAGATAAATGAATGCTTCTGGGTCACAGCCTAGTTTTATCTCTTGAGAGTGTACAAGAGCCACTTCTGGGGATGTCACTGTACCTGGGAATGTAGTGAGTAAATACAGAAATTGCTGCTGTTGAGCATCTGGTAGGGGGTAGTGTACACTGGGAATAGAGAGCAAAAATTTCATCAGAACATGATTGCAACACGCCAAATACAAATAAGAATCTGGGTCAGGCTCACCTGGTCATTCTGACCTCAAGTTAAAAAGATGATATAAGAGCAGCATGGATCTGGATGATCCTCAGCTTATCTCCTCAGCTTATCTGTCCCTTGAGCCTCAACTGCTCCAAGTGTTTGAGTTTCCCTGGACATCTTCTGCACAACTGCTATCCTAGACTTTCCCTTCACTATCCTATTGAGAAATCCTTTTGCCTCCCTCTTTCATTGGACCTCCTATTACCTGTATCCCATATCTTTATTTTCTTGGTTTATTCTCTTATTTGGTAGAGTACATTCTCTCGTAGCACATTGAAATAGGGTATATAGAAGGCAAAAAAAATTTTTTAAATCTTGCATTTCTGAAAACATCTTTATTCTGCTTTTACACCTGATGGATAGTTTGTTTGAATATAGAATTCTACACTAGAAATCATTTTCCTTTAGAACTTTGAAGATATTACTCCATTGTCTTCTTGCTTCCCATGTGGCTTTTGAAAAGCCAGACCATTCTCCCTTCTAACTCCTAATCCTTCCAACTCCTAATCCTTTATATGTCACTTCTATCTTTCTCTCTCTCTGGAAGCTAGTCGGATCTATTTTTTGTCCTCAGTGTCTGAAAAGTTCCAAATGATGTGCCTTGGTACCAATACATTTTTATCTTTCTGCGTGGCACTTGGGAGGTTATTCCAATCTGATGACTCATGTCCTTCTGTTTTGGAAAATTTTCTTAATGATTTCATTGATGATAGCTTCCTCCACTCTTCTCTGTTCTCTCTTTCTGGAGCTCCCATTATTCATCTGCTGGACCTCTTTGCGTGGTCCTCTAATCATCTGATCCTTTTTTCTCCTATTTACCATCCCTTTGTCTTTTTGCTTTACCTTTTTGAAGATTATTCAAGTTTATCTTCTAAAGTTTTTTATTTATGCTGTCATGTTTTTAATATCCAAGAGTTCATTTTGTTCTCTTTGTGTTCCTTTTAATGGTATCCTGTTCTTGCTTCGTGGATGCAATATTTTCCCTTATCTTTATGAGTATATTAATGAAGTTCTTTTTGGGAAGTGGGGAATAGTCTTCTTCACTTTACATAACCTGTATTTCCTCTAAGTTTGTTTTTTTTTTTCCTGAATGTTTTGGTCCTTATCTTTTATGTTAGAGGCTTTCTTCAGATGTCTGATAACTCTTTGATGTTTGTTCTATTGTGGGGGGAGGAGATCTTTAGTTCTATTTTGAATTTATTAAGTTTGAGTTGCCAATTAGATATCCAAGTGTATATTTTGAGTAAGGCAGTTAGATATACAACTCTGGAGTTTAGGAGAGAGGTCCAGCAAATTAAATTTTGGTGCGTTGGGGTATCTAGATGGTATTCAAATCCATGCGATTGGATAAGATTGCCTAGTGAGTGGATGTACATAGAAAAAAGGCCTGAACCCTGGAGTATTCCAACATTCAGAGGGAGAGGTCCCCTCTGGAGATATAAATTTGGAAGTCATCAATAGAGAGATGGTATTTGAGGTAATGACTTTCCTCCTTTTGAAGGAAGCTGAGGGAATTATAGTTTGCCATGGTAACTTAAAATAGCCAAATAGCTCAGTGGAGAGCCTGCTGAAGTCTGTATCTTTGACAGGAACACAAGTAACACTTTCCTCCATCTCCCTTTAAATGCTAAACCATACAGCAATCCACTGATTCTCAATCAGGGACCAGTTTGCCCTGCTCCCCACCAGGGGACATTTGACAATGTCAGGGACATTTTGTTTTCACTACTGGGAAGGTTTTACTGACATCTAGTGAGTGGAGGCCAGGCATGCTGCTAAACAGCCTACAATGCACAGGGCAGCTGCCCATAGCGATCATTCAGCCCAAAATGTCAACAGTGCTGTATCTGAGAAACCTTGAGATAACTCTACTTATACAATTTTTTCCTCCTATTTGTTGCAAGGTAGGGGGAAATTTTCTAAAAGTTTCAGTATTAAGGAATGTCAAATGTTTGTGGCCTATTTAAGTTATGCAAGTACTGAGAATAGTGTGAAATTTGACCAGAAACATTTTTGGCTCCAAATCTTTGTCACTGTGTTTGTTTTTTCTTGGTGATAATGTGAGCCCACGCATGGGACTGAGTATAAAACAAGAAACACAAATTGTCCTCTTGTGGCCAAAATTTTGAGGCCTGTGTGAAAAGAGTTGACATATGTTAAATATGACCTTGAAATAAAGTGTTTTTTTTTCCCTTTAGATGGTTTCAGTTACTGAGACAGTTGGCCAAAAATTAAAACACAGCTACAGTCATTCTCATCAGCGATGAGAGTGTTTCTGATATTGTTGGTCTGAAAACGTTCTGGACTGGATTGATGCCAGACCTATCAGTGGCACCAACTGTAATCTAAAGATCCTTTTACATTAAATCATCCTTTTCAGTACCTTGTTCCTTAGTAATTTTCCTATCATTGTTCCTGTTTGATATGATTCAGAACTCAGATGGTGGTTTAAATATTAGCCTGCTGGTCGCAGGTCAGAAGAATGTCTTGCAATAGCGGATATGTCAGCTACATCACTTCCAGGAGAATGTTCACTCACTACTCATACAATTCCATTAGTCCCAACAAAATTATAATGTCTAGCTTTGAAGTTATGAGACTCCTACTTAACCAAACATTATCAAAATCTAATGCTTTTGTGGTAGATCACTTTTAAAAGTTGCTATTGTGAATGAATGTTTGACATCTCAGACTTTCATTAATTTCCACTTGCATCTTACCTTAGAGAACAATTTCACTAACACTTTGCATAGCATGTACTACCTATCTATCCTTTTCATGGAACAAAGAACACTAGTAGGACATAAAGAGATGGCAATATCCTCAGGGTCAGAACAGCAAGATGAAAGTGTCCTTCATTTCCCATTGCATACAAAATGAAGTCTAGATTCTTTAGCATGGCATTCAAGGCCATGTATAATCTGCCCTCAACCTATCTTTCAACATCATCTCCCTTGGCCCATCTGATCATGCGTTCATTTATTCATTCATTTGACAACAATTTGTTGAGAGTCTAAGTGTGTTTTAGGCACTATGATAAGTTCTGGGATGTATCCTCATTGTATATGTTAGACCCAGTACCCGTCTTCATGAAACTTGTAGTCTAGAAGGGAAAACAGACAAGTGAAGAGGCAATTACAAAACCCATCATCCCAACGTCAGCCATCCTGACTATACCTAGAGACTTGTAGTTCAAGATAGGTCTGCACATGCAATTGAACGCAGACTTGAGAAAGCCTAAGACAGCAATATCTTCATAGCTTCCTTGCCCATGTCATGGCCATTGATGGGTCATTTCTAGTCCCAGAGTTCTTGGGACCACCTCAGCATTTGGGAGACTGCCTTGGGATTTCAGACCTGTTCTAAAGTAGATCATACAGGCCTCATGGCCAAATTCAAACCGGACCCATTCCAGGGAAGCTTCAGAACCATTTTCATATCTGAGACATTCCACATGGAATCCAGGATGATAGTCCCCTCCCATGCCCCTTAAATTTAACATGGTTCCCTAGAAGCAGAGCCTGAGACAGGGAGACATTCTCATGCAAGTGGTTTATTGTGAGACTCCTCTCAAGAGAAACCTGTAAGGAGTCAGGGAAGCAGGACAGAGCAAGAGACAAGCTAAGCAAAGACGTGGTTTCAACTGAGGTCTAGCCTCAGCCTGATCCCCTGAGGGGCTCCACGGCATGAATTGTACCACAAGTTTGTTCCACCTTGAGGCAAGGGAGCTAGTCTGTTGTGTCCCCAGAGTAGTCAATTATTGACTGTGAACCAATCCGGGGAGAGAATGCAACTTCCTAGACATTTCTGGGCAAGCTGTCTCCCGTAGCTGAAGCAAATTACTTGGAGAAGGGAGCAATTAGGAAACTTCAGCAGTCAACACTCACAGCATCTGTAGGATGGGTATGCCAGGCCAAGTAGAGGGGATCTGGTCAGGCGTCAACTGCATCTACTATAGCCAGAAGATGTGCAAGACCAGAGCAGCCTCCAAGTATTTTGTGTCCGAGTCCAGCTTGGAAAAAAAAATTTTCCTAGAGATTCCCATTTGGGTGCCTTTTCTACTTTACTCATCAAACTCAAGTTTTTCCACTTCAAATTCCAAAATTACCTGTGGACATTAAAAGCTTATCATTTAAATTCTTAGGTTTCCTTCTCAGTGACCCCACTGTCTAACATTAATAATTAACCTGAAGACTAATTTAAACAAATTCTTCAAGCTGAGTTCACAAAAAGGAGGGCAGTTTCAAGAAAGGTTGTGTCAATGGTTTAAGGCTACCCCAGCCATGGACATTTTAAGTATAGTCTGTATTTTTTTCTACTTGGGAAGAAGTTGGGGACAGGAGCAAACGTAAGTGAAAGATCCCATTTTCAGTGTATTTTAGTTGTAGTTTTATAGAAAGCAGAATTCAATTAATGCCACATGAAATTAACTTTCTACTTCTGAAAACTCCAAGTGAATTTCCTCTTTTCTCTATCGTCCAATGCCATTACTCTGTTTTTTAATATGAGTATTTTGTGGGCTATGCATGACTTGTATTCTAATACTCTGTATTTTTCCCAGGCTGTTCCTCCTGCCCCGGGGAAGAGTAATTTACTGATTGGTATTTTGATTAAAAATGGATTCTTCAAAACACAGAAGCATGATCCCTATTTGCACTTCTTATAGAGGACTCTATTAAACATTCCCCTGGCTGCAACTGATCAAAATCACTTCCATCTGCCTCCTTGAAATCTCGTTCTTAAAATGCTTTCTGGAAGCTCTCCTGGCTTTATCATAGATAATAAAATTTAGAGAAATAAAAAATATGTTGTTAAGCCTAAGAAACATTGCTAATTTGAATTGATTCTCGTAAGTGAAAAACATTTTAAAAATTATATTTTATTAACAGATTGATTCTATAATTTCACTGTTTCAACAGGTATGTTGTCTCAGCACCTCAAGTATTCTATGTTGGAACCTCTGAAAATGTAGTTATTCAAGTTCATGGATACACAGAATCATTTGCTGTGACCATTGCCATTAAAAGTTATCCTGACAGAAGTTTTACATATTCTTTTGGCCAAGTTAATTTATCTCCAGAAAATAAATTCCAAAGCTCTGCAAACTTAACTGTATGTATTCTTCTCGTAGTTTCTTTTATATGCCAAATGTTTCTTTGTAAAATCTACACGTAGATGGTGCATTGATCCTTTTTTACATATGTGGCTAAAAATGTAATACATCACACTATTAAATGAGTTCAATAGTTGATAGGAGATAAGTGCCATATGTTTATACATGTAAGTAAGTGGGAAATGTTAAATAAAAAATCTGATTCTGATTTGGAGGCAATGTAAGGAAATGTGAAAGTTTGAATGAAGCAGATAAAGGTTATTAAGGTGAAAAGATTTGGTGACATGAGTTGAAAACTAAGTGAACCAACACATGTACCTGTTTCAAAATTACATGATGAATACTAGAAAGAAATAATTTTGATACTTAAATTTTATGTATTAGGAGGAAAAATATGTATGGGGAGAGAGAGACATAAATATAGCTTTGACTCTGTTGATCGAAAAAATTCAGAGAAGTGAATGGAGATTATTTTGAACATTTGTTTTCCTAAACTTTATATATGTATGTTTTTCTAGAAAAAATTCATTTTTTCCCTAAAATATATATCGTACGCTTTTTGCACTTTCTCTTTAGACTTGAAACAAACAAATTTTCTTCCAAATAAATTTGTGAACAATGTTCAAGGAAAATTAGAGATGTGTCCACAACCTTATTACTATAAAATATGTTGACCATATGCAATATATTTGAAGAAGACTATATACCAATTACATAATGACCGAAAGACATGAAAATCATCAGCAAAAGAAAGGTTTCAACTTTCAGTATAAGTCCAAATATAATATAAATATAAGAGATATTTTGTTCATGTATACTACCATGTGATGTCACTTAGTCCACTCTCTACTTGACATATGGATGCCCGCCTTCTCCCACCCCTCTGTTGCTGATAAGCTTTTGAGCTTTTCATCTCTTCTTAATGACTTTTAGTTGTTTACTGAAAATTGAATTTTTTTCAGTGATTGTCATTAAATCTGGATCAATTTTTTTAAAGTAATTGTTTCAAACTAAATTTGATAAGAAACCAAAATACAGAGGTGTTCCTGGAGAAAAATATATTTACTGTTTTATTTTACAAAATGTTTATGTATGTTGTATATAAACAATTATTCGAATTATTTTCATAGATACCTAAAAGACAAATGCTTTTATTATCTTAAGATTACTATATAATATTCCTCCATTAACTCTTTTTTTTTTTTAACAGCTGCAACCAAAAGATTTATCTAGAGGACCAAATGTAGTTTCACATGTATATTTAGAAGTTGTATCTGCTTATTTTTCAAAAGCAACAAAAATTCCACTACGCTATGACAATGGATTTCTCTTCATTCAGACAGACAAATCTATTTACAATTCAGATCAGTCAGGTATAATAAAGAGGGAATTGTAATCCCTGGGGGAAAATGGGATAAATCAATTAATGGTATTGGGACAAGCGGCTTATCTTTTGGGGAAAAAATAAAGTTAATTCCCAATTTTATACCATACACAAAAGTAAAGAGCTGACGAACTAAAGATTAAATTGTAAATTATAAAAACAAGGAATCAGCATTATATGAGTATAATTTGGAGGTAGGAAAGATCTTTCTTAGAATGATGCCAAAGGTCCTTTCAAAATGGCTTTAAAAAAAAACTTGAAATGATGTACTATAGAACTTAACGTTTATACAGAGGCTGAATTTTAACTTGGAAAAATCTCATTTTTAATTCTTAATATCATCTCCTTCTACAAATAATATTTCAATTTCATATTAACATTGAAAATTGTGAGCTAAATTACAAAATTCACCTAGCAATGTCTGCCTCCTTATGTTTCCATTTAGAAACGGTTTCAGTCTCCTTTCAGTAAATTCCCTTACAAGTTGTCTCAAGGGCAAGAAGTAAGGTTGAGCTAATGGGGATGTACTGAATGCAACAGCACTTTATGAATGGCCAGTGAAGATGATGGTGATAGTGATGATGCTAATTAGGTGAGATAAGATGGAGATCACCCATAATTTTAGCAACAGGTCAAGGTCCCTGCCAGTACACGTTAACCTGGCCTTAGACACTCAGACTGTTTCTTGGACATCTGATCAGAAGATGACTGTGTAAGGAAGGAGGTCATGCCTGTGAGGCTCTCACCCTTCTACACGCTCAAGTACTTAATTATACCTTGAGACACGCAGATTCTTGCCAGCATCTTCTTTGCCTGCATCTTAGAGAATGCTTCCTGGGGCTCTGTTGACACAACTTATTGCTTATATTTTTCCTCCTCCACTCTATAATAAATTCAGATACCAGTGAGCTACAGTCTTTCTCACCTACCAGTTGTTTAAAAATACAAAGAGTTAAGTAAAAATACTTCTTAATGAGTTGAATCATATTTTAAATGCATAAAGAGAAATATTTAAAAGAACCCATTCAAGAAATTTTTTGTGAAAAGAATTTTTTTTCCACTTTAATATAAAGCTCACATCCAACATCCTACTACGTCTTTCCCTTTAAACTTGGATTTTATGTTTTGGGCTTTCTTAATTTTATTTTTAATTTCATGGCCCTCATGTTATACGGTTATTAATAATATTGTCAGATCACTTAGAGTTGAACAGAGTTTCTAATAATGACAATGTTTTTCTTACAGTAAAAGTTAGAATTTATGCATTGGATGAAGACCTAAAGCCATCGCAAAGAGAAGTTACCTTAACTTTTATAGTGAGTATGCCGTTAATTTAAATCAAAATTTAACCTTGGCATTTTCATTATATGAATGAAGAGTTTTCATTATTATAACATTAGTCAAATGTGGCATTAATTTATTCAATATTAAATAGCATCAAGAATTTATTTAGCATGTATTTGTGGGTACAACCTGGTAATTTTCTACTTCTTTTATTCCAATTGACAATTTTTGTGTGTAAATTAAATGTTAGTTGAAATATATTCTGATGGCCCCATTAAAGAACACCGTTTGGTAGCACCATCTCTCAAGTGGGTCAGTTAATTAATTTGTATCCTCTTGCTGTCTGTGAAACATGGGCAGATGTGATGAGAGTTGTAGAAGCATAAATTGTGGTACCTGTGAGAAGTGCACGGTATGCATTATATCGTCATGACAACCTTATGGGATCAACATAATTCATATCTTCTTTTTATAGATGAAAAGGCTGAGGGTTAGAGAAATCAAGGAACCCTGAGATCATACTGATAATAATTAGCTGAATCAGGATTCAAACCCACGTCTGTCTGTCTCCAGAGCTTCAGCGCTTAGCCTCTCTTGATTTATTTGGGAGATTATGGGGTGTGTCCCTCTGTGAGCATTTGAGTTCAGGAGGCCAGACAAGTACACATAGCACAATAAACCAAGTAAGGGATGATGTAGGACCAATAGCAGACCAGCTTGAAGGGGAGGCAAAGTGGAGATGATTACTAAATTACTTTGGAGGCAATTATGCAAGGATGAGGGCAAATCCTGAGCTCAGTCTTAAAGGAAACCACGGAGAGTTTGACAGAGAGAAGCTGGACTATGTCTCAGGTGATGTGCAGAAAGAGCAGAGGTCTGGAACCAGGAAGAAGCAAGATGTGGAGATGACCATGACAGTGACTTGGCTGTAGCAGACTGGCTTGGAAACACTTCAGGGAGAAACAGTGGCAGCTTTGATGTATTATTTCACATTGGGAGAATTGTGGGGGAAGGGACAGGTTCAGGTGAACCTGTTGTAGAGGTGAATGGCCCCACAGACCCCATCATTCCCTTGTTAAAGTTCCCCATGGAGAAAAGTCATTGAACAGGTCAGAGACCATTGCCATGGCATGTCCTGATATGTTCAGGTTTGATCTCAAAGACAACAGGGAGCCAAGGGAGTCTTTTGGGCATGACGTGACGTTACGAAAATGGTGTTTTAAGAAGATTATCCTGGAAGTCCTGTTCAGGAAGAAGGGAGGTGGAGAAGAGCTTGTTTAACATATCCTAAATATTTACCATTCTACTTATGCCTGTTGAAAATGTGCCTTGGAAATTAGTCTTCGTCAACAAGCCTGATCAGTTGACAGTTATCACCTCAATGCCAAGTCAACATCACATTTGCTTATTTTCAACAAAGTTTCTTAGAACTTAGTGAATATTTCTATAAGAACTACCAATCACGTATTATATTTATGTGTGACTTCTGTATATATAGATTGTTTAAAAAAATAAAACTTGCTTTTCTTTTCACTCAAAGGATCCGGAAGGGTCAGAAGTTGCTGTGGTAGGAAAAAAAAATTATACTGGAATCATCAGTTTTCCTGACTTCAAGATTCCATCTGACGCTAAGTACTTTGAACGATTTGTTGATAAAATGGTTTCTCTTAAAAACAGTGGAGGTAGCTAGGGTTATTGAACAGTCTGATGGAGCCATTTGTGTGTGAATGAAAGATGCTAATGTAAAGAAAGTTTGCTCCTGGCTATTCTTCTCAGGCCCAGTGAGTGTCCTTCCTCTAAGGTAAGGTGGCACCTACTTGGTCTCTTCTGCATCAAGATAGGGATCCTGACATAATACTGCCAGCAGTAAGCACCAAGCTAGTCTGCACTATTCAGTTTAGTGAGCACCTTCCACAGCAATGTCCAGGTAGTGGATACCGCAGGAAACAGACCCTGCTCTGAAAAGGCTGAGCACAATAGAAGACAGAAAAAAAAAATGTATAAATGGAAGATGTCTACTAACAATGTTTAATATTCCCCAGAGGCTTTAGAATTTTCTCTGACATTTATTCCCAGAACTTGGAAGACATTTTGAGATATAATTTGAGACTTTTATATTGTGTAATGCCTTGAAAATGTAACACTTCAAAGTGGTAAGGGAAATGACATCTATGGATCCTCTGCTATGTGCCAAGCACTCTGCTAGGTCCTATATCATTCCCATTTTCAAGATAAGGAAATTAAGGCTCAGAGAAATTTATAAGCTTGTTCAACCACACAGCCTTTAAATGGGGGAGCTGAAATGGGAACCCAGATCTCTCTGATGACCAGATTCATTCTTGCTCTTTCCTTCTACCACACTGCCCTCTAAAACTGGCCTTGAGTTGTAAAACTTCCAAAACTATATATTTGTATCATTTTGATAGTTTAACCAGATCAAATGGTCCTAGAAAAGTAGTCTTGATTTTCTGGTATACTATATAGTATATCATATCTGTTAATGTGATTAAGCTTCAGGATTGGTTCATCAACTGAATAATCATTGCTTTTAAAAATATTTTCTAGCTAAATATATACTATGATATACTAGAGAATGAGTCAGTAACATGAAAATAAATTTCAATGTGTTTATAACTCTTCTTTTTTTGGGGGGGGGAGGAAGATCAGCCCTGAGCTAACATCTGATGCCATTCCTCCTCTTTTTTTTTTTTTTTTTGCCAAGGAAGATTGGCCTTGGGCTAACATCCATGTCCATCTTCCTCTACTTATATGGGACGCCACCACAGCATAGCTTGACAAGCCGTGTCTTGTATGTTGGCACAAGCCCGGGATCCGAACCTGCAAACCATCAGGCCGCCAAAGCAGAGCACACGCACTTAACCGCTATGCCACCGGGCCGGCCCATATAACTCTTCTTAAAATACATGTTTTGGTTTATAATTTTAAAATATCTTTCAAATATGGTATATTAATTAGGTGGTGAATAAATCTGAAGCTGCTGTCAGGGTCATCTAAGCATGGAGTTGTGGTCAAGGACTTTGGAGCCAAATGACCAAGTTTGAATCCCAGCTCCACCACCTACTAGCTGTGTGTTCCTGGGCAAGTTACTTCACCTCTCTGGGCCTCATTTTTCTGATGATAAAAGGGAAATAATAACATAACCTATTCCATAGAATTTTCATGAGGATTGAATGAGTTAACACATGTAAAGCTCTTAGAGCAGTGCTTGGCCTGTACTAAGTGCTCATTTAAATACTGGCTACAATCATTGGGTGAACTAAAGATATATTATTTGGTGATACCTAAAATTTTAAATGTGTTGCTTTCACAGACATGGTTTATGGACAATTAAAGCTAAATACAAAGAGGACCTCACAACAACAGGAACTACATATTTTGAGATTAAAAGCCATGGTAATTTCTCACAAATTACTGAGATTTCCTATGTGCATTTTAAAAAATTATTCTCAACAATTTCGTAGATTAAAAACTCATTAAGGAAGAGGCAGTGAGGAGTGGTGGACAGAGGTGGACTGGGAAACAGAAGGCCAAGGACCTGGGGCTCTTGTTCTGGCTCACCTCAGTTCAGTCACTGAACTTTCTGGGCCTTGTTTCCTCATCATAGTCCTGCAGGGTGTCAAATCCTATAAGAGGGTGGGATTAGATAACATCCTTGCAAGACCCATGTTTCTCTGACTCTCTTAGGAATCATCTAGCTCAATGCCCTCCAGGTGAGGAGAGTCAGACCCAGAGAAATGGGGAGATTGGTCTAAGCTCTCACAACCGCTTTGTCCAGGCGGAGAACAAGAATGCTCCCTCTGAACCCCAAGCCAGTGCTCCTTTCCATCAGCCCTAAAAATTGATAATATGCTTGGAAAATTACAATGTTTGGGAAAAAATATAGTATATTTATTTTGGAAATATTCATATTAATTGTACTATTAATTGACTTATAAAGAGTTCCTTCTGTTCATTTCTCATAGAGGCTTACTAGACTAATTTGTATGCTCTTATATAAATTTATTACCAAGCTATTTAAACAATGTTTTCTCCCCACCAGGTTGATGAGGAGACAGAGAGGTATTTATAATTAGGAAAGAAAGGCAAGCAAGAGTAAAAATTGGAAACATTTAACATACTAAAGCCACAGCAACAGAATACCCTCTGAAGCAATTAAACTCAGCTTTGGAGTTGCTTATTAACACTCTTGGACTCTGTTCCTAGTTACAAAGTCCTTGCTCTGGCTTTTCACCAGTACACTGGAGGGCATTTTTCTCTGACACAGAGAGAAGCACCAAGAACAATGAGACCCTTGCTTTGCCCTTCTACAGCCGGCCCCTCACCACCTGCCCTCGTCACCCTGGAGCCAAGTTTCCTTTTCTCTGAAGGGCAGCCTTTTCCTATTGGGTTCAGTAGCCTGTAGGACAGTGCATGGTCAATAGGTTTGTGAAACCTTGCATCACTTCTTCAATGGATGTAAGGAAAAGACATAGTCCTGTAAGTAGCCAAAAAGTATTATTTGTGAATTATAGCTTCAAAGACATGGAATGTCTGTTCTAATTCTCATTTTTGTAAGAAAGTTATTTTCTGTAGGTAATAACTAGAAGATGTCTTTTCTGCACGAGAGTTTGAGATTTATGCTCATATTTTGGACACTGTATGGAAGACAATTGCTAAACACAAGATGCTAAAAAAGCAAGAAATTTCCAATTTAATAAAAATTTATCAAACACTTACAATATAAGAGGCACTGGGAGGAAATTTTTACACAGGCAAACAAGATCAGGACTTGTCCTCATGGAGCTCACGCTTTGGCGGTAACACACATGCTCTAATGACATCACTGCTGGAGCAGGAGGATGAGATTGATCCCTGATTGGAGGATAAAGAGGCTTCCCAGGGGTACTGATGATTGTGTGACAAGGGGGAAGGATATCTATGTTACTGATGTTGATCTATCTTATTGTACCCAAAAGTTTCTTGCTTGAAATACAGTTTAAACTGTATAATTTTTTTGCTTAGGTTTATATTCGGTGAAACCACACTTCTTTATCTTAATAGAACCAGAAAATTACTTCATTAGCCATAAAAACTTTGAGGACTTCAAGATTACTATAAAAGCTGGGTAAGAAAATTATTATTTTCAGATTCATCTAGCCCCTGAATAGCAAACAGTTTTCATTTTGGGAGTCAAAATGGCTGATTGAGCCATAAGAAACGATGAAATCCAGCCATTTGTGACAACATGGGTGGACATTGAGGGTATTAGGCAAAGTGAAATAAGTCAGAGGAAGAAGGTCAAATACAGTATGATCTCACTCATTAAGTAGTAGATAATAACAACAACAAACAAACACATAGAGACAGGGATTGGATTGGTGGTTACCAGAGAGGAAGAGGGTAGGGAGGAGGGCGAAAGGGATAATTAGTCACATGTGTGTGGTGATGGATTGTAATTAGTATTTGGGTGGTGAACATGATGTAATGCATGCAGAAATAGAAGTATAGTGACGTACACCTGAAATTTATACAATGTTATAAACCAATGTTACTGCAATAAACAAAAAAATAATAAATAAATAAAATCAATTACAATAAAGTACAATAATGTGTTATGATGGGAGAAGAACAGGATTCTCTGGGAGCTCAGAGTAGAAGCATCTTGTCTAGTCTAGAGGGCTCAGGGAAGGATTCCTAGAGGAAGCGAATTCTAAACTGAGACTTGAATGACGAATAGTGGTTCATCAGATGAGGGAAGAGAAGGAAAAGAGCATTATAAGAAGAAGGAACAGCAGGCATGAAGGTCTAGAAGTGAGAGAGAATGTGAGATACTACAGCTGCACTGTCCTATAGGGGAGCCACTAGCCACATGTGGCTACCGAGCAATTAAAAGGTAGCTATAGTCTGAATTGAAATGTGCTGTAAGTGTAGTACTTACTTAGCACACACACATGAAAAAAATAGAATAAAAAAATCTCATTAGCCTTAGTATAAAAAATAGAAAGCAAAATATCTCATTAATAGTTTTTTATATTGATTACATGTTGAAGTGATAATAATATTTTGGGTATTTTGGGTTAAATAAAATATATTATTAAAATTAAAAAAAAAGTGGCTGATTGGTAGTGTTTGCCTGGGGTCCTATGTTGAGAAAGACTCTGAGGTTCAATGTAAAAACTACTGTGATTAATAATATCTGCCATAGTTGTGGGAATTGAGTTCAAGGAAATTTCCTGAAATGTATTTGTTGATTCCAGTCTTGCAATTGTTTTACAATCTTGTAAGCAAAGAATCCTGAAGATTGAATATCATGGTGACCATTCAGATGACTACAACTGCTTAGGTATTAGAAATATGATATGAAAACATTCACTTCTTCTTATTTGTGACCTAGTTAATATTAATCGATCATACAACTTAATTATCAAAAGTGGTTGTAGAATTGATTGAACAGGCCCAGAAACACACTTGGCAGATGAGCTAATGGGAACACTGGCTTGCCCGATTTATATTTAAACACGGAAAGTTCATATTTTTCTTTGATTCAAAAGGCAAATATGGGGCTAAGCTGAAAATAACTTGCCTTCAGTACATGTGGGATGGATGTGATGTTGCCCCTTTTGCTATAAGGAGCATTGGGGTGTGGGTTCCTATTGTTGCCACACCATGCTACCGTTGTGGAAGATGTATGCCATCTTATGGAGACCACGGTCCTAAGCTCACTTCTCCACTAACTTGCTATGAACTTAAAAACTGTGGGAAGTTGAGCAAGTTCTTTTTCATCCCTCTGAGATTCAATTTCCTCATTTGTCAACAGGAATAAAAATACCTACCTTACTTCTGCCTCTGCAGAGTGTAAGAATAAAATGCAATACTGGATGTGAACACTGTTTCAAGAGTAAAAAGCAAATTTCACATGGTTATATTTTATCTATATCTCATTACCATAATTGCTTTATCAAAAAAGGGGTTAATTATATTCTCTTTTGACAGATATTCTTATAATAAGAATGTAACTGAGGCTGAAGTTTCTGTCTTTTTTGGGATAAGAGAAGATTTAGATGATGGTGGAAAAGAAATGATGCCTGAAGCAACACAAAAGACAAAGGTAAGAAGAGATCAAGCTACCTTCACAGAAATGGAGAATTGGGGGCAATTCACCAGAGTATAGAGTTTAAAAATGGGCTTTCACTCCCAAAAGTTCATACAACTAAACTAAACAAAATAAAAGCAATAACACTTTGGGTTTCAGGAAGTTCCACTGATGGAAGCAAATAAGTTACAGTGATATTTGTCTTCCATTTGGAGGCTTGAGTGTGCAAAAACCTGCTTCCAGAGACAATTTTGTCTATTTATGGACATGGTATCCGGGACATGAGATAAGGTTTCATCAGATAGATAGTGTACCCGAATTATAGCCTCAGATTCTGAACAGGGTGAAACATGATTTTGAGTCAGAGATTTTCAGTTCCAACCAGCGTTCTTTTTCCACGATCCTGTAATATGGCCTGAGGCTTCAGGCTTAAAAGAAATGACCTAAATATTAATCAGAGTATATCTCACAGACTCAAGCTTATGCTTTGTGTTACCACTAGCTGTAAGCACAATGTCATTGTCAAGTGAAGATTTTGCAGGTTGATGAAAGCAGAACTTGTTATTCCCTCTCAGTGAGTTCTTCTCTAATACTATAGCTTCTACCTTTTTGTCCCCCTTTTAAAACACAGCTGATCGATGGAGTTGCACAAATCAATTTTAATACTTCAAAGGCAATTAAAAATCTGTCATATGAAAGTCTAAAAGATTTGAATAACAAGTACCTTAATATTTTTGTGAAAGTACAAGAAAGTACAGGTGAGTTCCTAAACTAATCTTTAAATTCATTTCTCACAGCCCTTTCTTATTCCAAAGTTTGGATAGAAATCTGCAACTTATTATTGGTGCACTGTTGGGCAAGTCCAGTTGCCAGATATGCTCTGCCAAAATATTGTCCACCAGCTCCATGCAAGGGAAATGCTCATGAAAGACATCTTTCTGTAGTGGTGACCCCACCCCCACTCCCACATGCAAAGGATAGCCTCCTGTGTCATCAAAAAGAACAGGTAATGCTGGTACCAGAAAATTTTACTTGCAATAAACAAATAAGATGGTAGAATTATTCACATTATGAAAAGCATCCCTGAGTCATTTGGTGTTTGCTTATTATTATTATTAAATTTTATTAAATATATAACACATATCATCTACCACACTGGCTGGTATTTGTTTGAATATTGCCTCGAAAATGAGAACAAGCTATTTCCCATGTGAGTGTCTCTTCTAACAGGATTATCGACTCCTTGAGGGCCTGAGGCTCTGCTTGGTTATTTGAAGAAAAATAAATGAAATAAATGATCTGACAAATGGTCTGGAACAGGATACTGTACTTGAAACTCATGAATGGCAATCTTACCAACCTCCTGCAAACCACACTTTCCCGGTTCATGGAGTGGCCAGGCTCTTCCAGGGGGACCATAGCAATCATCCAGACTTAGGATAATAATTGCATGTAAATGACCAAGGAATGGATGAATGGCTTCTCCTTATCCAAATAAAGAAATACAAAGGGACAGAATGGGTGCCCATGCAGATCGATGTACTACATTGTACTTGCCAGATTCTCAAAGTGATGCATCTTATCCCATTAGGCAGATTCTTCCAAGAAACTGAAGTCACTGATGTCAAATATGTCCTCTCTCCCTACACACTGGATTTGGTTGCTACTCCTCTTTTCCTGAAGCCTGGGATTCCATATTCCGTCAAGGTTAGATGATTAGAAAATCTAATATGGTGCATTTTTAGTCTGTGAAAGGACAGAGGAAAAGGATCTCTGATAGATCTTGCTGCTGTGTGACCCTCAGTGTACACACTTAAATGGAGAGTAGACTGGGGGGGGGGGGTGAGGAATAGGACAAGGCTGTGATACAAAACCACTGTCTAGATCCAGGTCTGGTGATAATGTCACCCAACCCGTGGCTTATGTACAAGCATGTAGCACAGCGCCTTGCTCTTATTAAACATTCAGTAACTATACATTGAATTGAATGTGATTCATATATATGCTGGGAGTGGTTAAAACATAACCTTAAGAGAACCACATATGACTACTGAATTACATTCTACCAAGTTTGTGCTTGGGAATGAAGGAGGGAATTATGTTAGAGTTTTCTTTTTGTTGAAGAATCAGTGTTAACTCTTGAAATGGATTGGGTCCAACAGGTGCGGGTGAAGGACGCCTTTGCCCACTTCGTAGGAGGGATTGCAGTAACTCTGAAAGCAAAAACAGTTGATAAAACTCAGAAGAAGAGAGATCTGGATCCAAGAAAAAGTACAACAAATTATAATGATGGAATAGCTTCATTTGTGGTTAACGTTCCCTCTGATGTGACAACGCTGGAGTTTCATGTGAGCAGAATTCTCATTTGTTGTATTTTCTAATATCACCTCAGTCTGTGTGGTAGCCGGAATGCGGGAAAGATGAGGATATTTTATGCATAAGTCTAGTGAACTTCTCTGAAACATTTGACTTGTGGGCACAGGAAATACAATTTAGTGTACTGAACATTCTATAAAGGATATAAGTGTCAATTTTGTGTTTAGGAAATAATTTTTTCTTCTTACGCTAAACATAGTACTATTCTATCTGGAAAATTGAGAGCAAGAACTGCCAGTGGAATACAAGAATACAAACAGGGTCTTCTCTTGTCCATTTTTTCCAGCTATCATCATCTCTCCCTCAATTCGCATGTGAACTACATTAAACAATAGCCTGCATTCCCTTCTTCTGCTCCCAAATCTCCTCAAACTACCGAGATCTGGCTTCTGCCCCTGCCACTCCCTTGAAACTGCTCTCACCAAGGTTACCTGTGAACTGCTCACTAGGATCACTGGATATTTTTCCGTCTTTGTCTTCCTTGCCTTCTCTAAGACATTTGGTGTGGTGGACTGTTGTCTTTTTCTTTAAACAATCTATTCTAGCCTCTGTGCCTCCACATTTCTTTGCTTTTTATTTTTCTTTTTTGTTTTCTTCTTTGTAGCTTCCAATTTGGACCAATAATCCCTAACTTTCCCTCTAAATGGGGATGACCCTCAGGGTTCTATTTAGACCCTCCTGCCTTCTTAGGTGACACGTTTTTATTTGACATATTTCCTCTGTGATTCCACATGCTCCCATAGCTTATGCTGAAGACTCATCCTAAACATTCAAGATCCTTATAGATCTGGCCTTCTCCATATCTTTTTCTTGGATCTGTCAAAGAAGCATAAACATTGCTTTGTCCAAAACTAACAACCACCTGCCAACCTCAAACATAGACCTCCTTCCAGTGCCCTGTTTCAGTGAATGGCCCCACAGCCACCCAGTTATTCACTCCTCCCAGTCACTCTCCTCATTGTGGCAAAGGAGATAGAGTCATCTTTCTGAGACACAAATCTGATCTTGATTGACCTTGTTCCCCTCTCCAAAATCATTGCTCACCACTCTTCCCATCGCATCTCAAGCTCCAGCTACACTGAGCAGTTTGTAGCTCCCTAACGGCCTGCTCTCTATTGCCACAAGGCCTTTGTAACTCTAACTCTACCTCAGACTCTCCTTCCCCAGTTCTTTAATTCCCTAACTCTTACTTATTTGGGGGTGAGCTTTTAAATCATGTCCTCCAAGGAGCCTTCTCTAACTACCCTCTGCGAATAGGGGTATATATCCCTTACCCCATGAAAGTCTCATGGATTTCAGGTTTCCTGACGGCAAGAGCTGTGTCTATCTTGTTTACCTTTGTGTCCTCAGCAACTAGCATAGTTCCTGACACATATTAGGGACCACTAAATATTGATTGGCTGAATGCATATATCTCTTTCCAAACCTAAACAAGAGCCAAATGTCATAGTCTCCCTTTTCTCTAATAGCATAAACCATTTTTCCTCTGTTCTTGTTATCAAATTACCTTCACCAGCAAATAATCTAGTTCTTCAGCTTCAAGGAAAACATAGATGTTTCCAGCCTCTTGTTCGAGAACTGGTGCAGCATGGCACGTATATTTATAAGAGTTCCCTATGACCCTGCACTTTACCCTCAAGAACAGATCTCGTTTACTTTCCTAAATCCTTCTCCCTGACTCTCTCCTGAGAAGTGGTGAAATTATTCATCACCATTTCCATTCACAACCAACATCTCTACTAGCTTTTAAAAATTATTGCCACATCTCTCCCACGTTTTCCCTCTCCCCAAATTCGTAGTTCCTGTTTCCTTCTGCCTATGGCAGAAGGAAATGAGTCAATAAGTTGGTATGTCATTTAAGAAAGAAGGCCAACCCTAGATCTAGGATCTTGTCTCTTTTTTGACTTCACTGGACTCTTCTACAGTAACCTAGAATTTCATTATTTTTTTAATCAACAGCCTTTCTGTAGTCACTTGATAACATAGCTTACCATGATATTAAGGCAGTTGAATGCCCCTCTGCTTCTTCATAAGATGTTGTGAATCCTGAAGATTTATAAGGTATATGGATACAGACATACATGTCAAACACTTAGAACCAGACCTGGCGCTAAGTGAATGCTAGAAAAGTGTTAATGGTTACCAACACCAACATCACCATTATCATCATCATAATCCCTGATGCAAAGTTAGGCATCATAAGTTTTACATTTTGTGACACTATCTTCTTTAGGTCAAAACTGATGACCCAGACCTTCCAGAAGAATATGAGGCCAGCAACAACTATCAAGCAGTGGCCTACTCATCACGCAGCCAAAGTTTCCTTTCCCTTAGCTGGACAGACAGTTACAAGAGTTTGCTTGTGGGAGAACATCTGAGCATAACTATTACCCCTAAAAGTCCATATGTTGACAAGATTACACACTATAATTACTTGGTAAGTTCAATAAGATCTTACTAGTCCCCTACTTGCTACATTTTCTTTACTTATGCAAATAATCCTTTAAATGACTTCTCATCTGACACAAAACAGTACTCAATTGATATTTAGTGAATGAATAGATGAACTCACATAGCATTTTATAGTCTATAAAGCACATTCACAAACATCCTCATAACAGAGCCTCACAACATGTCTTTGAGCTCGGCAGGCAATGAAACAGATTGGAGAGGTTGAGTGACCTGCCATGTTCCTAAGTAGTTGGTGGTATATTTAGGATTTTGTTCAAGATCTTCCGACTCCTAGACTGATATTCCTTCCATGGCATGATGCCAAGGGTTTGATCAGAGCCTTCATTCAGTCCCCAGACTAGTCAGTGATCTCAGCAACGTTTCATGGCCAATCAGAGCATTACCAAGCATTGGACTGCTAGGCCTGGCCCGCATTCCTTAAGAACATGCCTTATTTTCAAAGGGAAGAATTTAAGTCCTGTGCTCAAGAATGGATGCAGTGATTCCAGGCATCGTTCATTGCTGTTTAAAAGACAAACTAGCAAGCACGGCAGCATGATATATTTGAAAAGTCATGGGCTTTGAGTCAGCAAGATCAGGGTTCACTTCCTAGATAAATCCATGTTCAGAAACAAACCTTTGAATGTAAACAGCTCCAAACTATCTTCTTTTCAGTGACTGATAACATCATCTTGTTTACTAGGTCATTTGTTGGAATAAGCAATAACCTTATTGATTCTGAGAGAGGCACCTTTTAAGCTAATGAGACAGTTTACATCTATGAGCTTTGATTTCTATAACTACTGAATGGGATTAATAAAACAACAATATACAATTGGGAGGACTGAATATGTTCTTGTTTATGTGCCTAACACATAGTAGACGCTCAATGGACATCAATTCTCTTCCTCTTTCTCACCTGCCTAACTACTAGCCCAACTAAAAGCCCATTCCAATGCGTATTTGTTACTGTGTATTTTTAGGTTTCATCTAAGGGCAAAATTGTACACTTTGGCACAGAGAAGAAACTCCCAGGTTCATCTTACCAACTTTTAAACCTTTCTGTGACTCAGCACATGGTTCCTACAGCCCGTCTCCTGGTCTATTATGTCGTCACAGGAGATCAGACTGCGGAATTAGTGTCTGACTCGGTCTGTCTAAATATTGAAGAAAAGTGTGGCAACCAGCTCCAGGTGAGCCAAAATACTCTCCCCAGCCCAAATTTCTCCTGAGTGACTGTTTAATCTCACGCTAAGATATTTTCTTTGTCAACTGATTTTAGATCCATCTGTCTCCAAATAAAGAAGTACATTCCCCAGGCGAAGCTGTATCTCTTACTATGGAAACTCAGTCAGAATCATGGGTAGCATTATCGTCAGTGAGCAGTGCTATATATGGCGACCAAGAAAGAAGCAAAAATTCCTTGGAAAGAGTTAAGTAGGGTAAATGTTGTGGTTACTGATGGTTGGCTCGGCTCGGGGCCAAGTGGTCACCATGGTTCTCTAAGGGTTCTGTGGGTTAGTCATGGGAGAAGAATAAAGGACAAAGATGTGACTATACCAATGTCTGTCTTCTCAGCTAGATTTAAGGATAATAATACCAACAGCAAACATTTATTCAACACTTACTGTATGCTGAGTATTATTGTAGGACCTTTAAATCTATTATCTTATTGAATATTTACAACAATCCTATGAGATGCCTATCAATAATAAAGATATTTAAAATGCCTTGAGCACTTACTAGTGGAGTTCCCATGTTATCCATGAGGAAAACTAAGACACAGAGATATTAGGTGACTTAGGGCCTGAGTGGAATCTCAGCGCAGAGTAGAATCAAGTGAACTTGTTTGGTCTGAGTTACCCCTTTTAGTTATCCTTTTAGATATATAAAGGATAGTTATCCAGTTAATTTACTCTCCAATTTATTTTGTATTATATGAACACAATTTACTTGGGAATATCCTCAGTGAAATGCTAAAATGCAGTTTTCTCTGGGAATAAACTAAAATGTAATTAAATCCACATTCAGAAACAAACCTTCAAATGCAACCAGTTCCAAACTATCTTCCTCTCAGTGACTGAAGACATCATCTTGTTTACTAAGCCATTTGTTCACTCAAAGAATTCACTCATTCACTCAAAGGATTTTTTTGTTTTGAGGAAGATTGGCCCTGAGCTAACATCTGTTGCCAATCTTCCCTCTTTTTTCCTTTTTTCTACCCAAAGCCCCAGTAGATAGTTGTATGTCATGGTTGTACATCCTTCTAGTTGCTCTGTGTGGGATGCCACCTCAGCATGGCTTGATGAGCAGTGAGTAGGTCTGCACCCAGGATCCGAACTGGAGAACCCCAGGCTGCCCAAATGGAGCGCACACACTTAACGGTTACACCACCAGGCCAGCCCCCACTCAAAGGATTTTTTATTAGTTAATTCAATGTATGAAGCCTCAAGAAAGGAGAGTGTAAATTGTTTTCTAAGAACTTCCGTATTAAAGTTATATGCTTAAGGCTTAGCTCTTGAGTGAGTTTTGAATAGCATGTGTTTGTAAACTCTTGAGGTGAAAACTAGGGAAACAAAGAAAGGTTTGGAAAACTGGAGAATTAGACTTTAACATTTAATAAGTGAGTGACTTGCAACTAACATTATCCACAAGTCAGGTATTCCCTATAACAGCCACTGAATATTGTTTTCTAGGGGGATGATTTCCATTCTGAACAGGTGCTTCGATCTTTAGATAAAAGCTACCAGGACTGTGGAGCAGGTGGTGGCAGGAATAATGCGGAAGTGTTCTACTTAGCAGGACTCACTCTCCTCACCAATGCAAATGCAGATGACTCCCAACAAGATGGTAATTGTTTTCAACCAACTAAACGTGAATATTTTTCTTACAAAAATATACTGCTTTTCCTGGACCCACACTCATTCTCTCTCCAAATCCTCACTGATCCCACAGCATAATTTTTTTTAAATTAATTTTTAAAAAGTTTTTATTTTATTGTGGTAAGAACAGTTAACATGAGATATACCCTATTAACAAATTCTTAAGTGTACAATGCATTATTTTGACTATAGGTACAATGTTATACTGCAGATCTCTGTAGCTTATTCATCTTGCTTAACTGAAACTTTTATCTTGTCTATTAGTAACTCCCTATTTTCCCCTCCTCCAGCACCTGGAAACCACCATTCCACTCTTTGATTCTATGAATTTGGCTATTTTACATATCTCATATAAATGGAATCATGGAATTTGTCTTTCTGTGACTGGCTTATTTCACTTAGCATAATATCCTCAAGGTTTATCCATGTTACTGCATATTGCAGAATTTCCTTTTCTTTTAAGGCTGAATAGTATTCCACTATATATATAAATATATATATATATACACATGTACACATGTATACATTTACACATATACACACACAATGGAATACCATATATATGTGTATATGTATACACATTTTCTTTATTCTGTATTTATTCTGTATTCTTTATTCGTTCATCTGTAAATGGATATTTAGTTTGTTTCCACATCTTGGTATTGTAAATAGTGCTGCAATGAACACAGGAGTGCTAATATCTTTTTGAGATCCTGATTTCAATTCTTTTTGGATAAATACCCAGAAGTGGAATTGCTGGATCATATGGTCGTTTATTTTTAATTTTTTGAGGAACTTACATACTGTTTTTCATGGCGGCTGGATCATGTTGCATTCTTACCAACAGTGTGCAAAGGTTGAAATTTCTCCACATCCTCGCCAACACTTGTCTTTTGTGTTTTTTTGATAATAGCCATTTTGACAGGTATAAGGTAATATTTCATTGTGGTTTTGATTTGCATTTCCCTGATGATTAATGACATTGAGTATTTTTTCATATACTTGTTGGCCATTTGTATGTCTTCTTTGGAGAAATGTCTATTCAAGTCCTTAACCCACTTTTTAATTGGCTTATTAGTTTTTTTGCTATTGAGTTGTAGGAGTTCCTTAATGTATTCTGGAGCTTAACCTTGTATCGGATATATGGGGTTTGCAAATATTTTCTCCCTTTCGCTCTGTTGATTGCTTCCTTTGCTGTGCTTTTTAGTTTGATTCAATTCCACTTGTTTATTTTTTGTTTTTGTTGCTTGTGCTTTTGATGTCATATCCATGAAATCATCGCCTAAACCAATGCATGATGCTTTCCCCCTGTGTTCTCTTCTAGGAGTTTTAGAGTCTCAAGTCTTACATATAAGTCTTTAATCCATTTTGAGTTGATTTTTTGTATATGGTATAAGAGTTCAGTTTCATTCTTTTGCGTGCAGATACCCTGTTTCCCCAACACCATTTGTTAAAGAGACTATCCTTTCCTCATTGTGTATTCTTAGCACCCTTGTTGAAGATCAATTGACCATAAACTCATGGACTATTTCTGGGCTCTCTATTCTGTTCCATTGGTCTACATGTCTGTCTTTATGTTAGTACCATACTGTTTGACTGCTGTAGCTTTGTAATATAGATTGAAATCAGGAAGTGTGATTCTTCCAGCTTTATTCTTCCTTCTCAAGATTGATTTGACTATTTGTGGTCTTTTGTGGTTCCATATGAATTATAGACTTGCTTTTTCTATTTCTGTAAAAAACACCCTTGGGATTTTGATAGAGACTGCATCAAATCTGGAGATCATTTGGGGCAGAACAAACATTTTAACAATTTTAAGTCTTTCAGTCCATGAACACAGGATGTCTTTCCATTTGTTTTTGTCTTCTTTAATTTCTTTCATCAATGTTTGTAGCTTTCAGCATTCAAGTCTTTCAGCTCCTTAGTTAAGTTTATTCTTAAGTATTTTTTTTGGTACTTTGTAAATGGAATTGTTTTCTTAATTTCCTTTTCAGATAGTTCATGGTTATCATACAGAAATGCAATTGATTTTTGTATGTTGATTTTTCATCCTACAACTTTACTAAATTGGTTCATTAGTTCTAACAGTTTTTTTAATGGAGTTTTTATGTTTTTTCTATATATAACATTATGTTTTCTGCAAACAGGGAAAATTTTACTCCTTCCTTTCTGATTTAGATGCCTTTTATTTCTTTTTCTTGCCTAACTGCTCTGACTGGAACTTCCAGTAGTATGATAAATAGAAGTGGTGAGAGTGGCCATCCTTGTCTTAGAGGAAATGCTTTCAATTTTTCACCATTAAGTATGATGTTAGCTGTGGGCTTTTCATATATGGCCTTTATTATGTTGAGGTTCTCTCCTTCTATTCCTAGTTTGTTGAGAGATTTTATCATGAAAGGGTGTTGAATTTTGTCAAATGCTTTTTCTGCATCTATTGAGATAATTGTGTAGTTTTTTAGCCTTTCTTCTGTTAATGTGGTATATCACATTAATTGATTTTCTTATGTTGAACCATGCTTACATCCAGGAATAAATTCCACTTGGTCATGGTGTATGATCCTTTAATGTGCTGTTGGATTCTATTTGTTAGTATTTTGTTGAGGATTTTTGCACCTATATTCGTCAGGGGTATTGGCCTGTAGTTTTATTTTCTTGTGGTATCTCGGTCTGGCTTTGGTATCAGGGTAATGCTGGCCTCATAAAATGAATTTGGCAGTGTCCCTCCTATTCAATTTTTGGAAGAGTTTGAGAAGGATTGGCATTAATTCTTCTTTAAATGTTTGGTAGAATTCACCATTGAAGCCATCTGGTCCTAGGCTTTTCTTTGATGAGAGGTTTTTCATTACTGACTCAAACTTTGTACTACTCATAGGTCTGTTCAAACTCTATTTTTTTTATGATTTAATCTTGGTAGGTTGTATGTTCCTAGGAATTTATCTATTTAATTTCTTTTAGGTTATCCAGTTTGTTGGCATGTGATTATTCATAGTAGATTCTTATGATCCCTTTTATTTCTGTGGCATCTGTTGTAATGTCTTCTCTTTTGTTTCTGATTTTATTTATTTGAATCTTCTCTCTTTTATTCTTAGTTAGTCTAGCTAAAGGTTTGTCAATTTTGTTTATCTTTTCAAAAACCAACTCTTAGTTTTATTGGTTTTTTTTTTCTATTTCATTTATTTCTGCTCTAATCTTTGTTGTTTCTTTCCTTCAGTTAATTTTGGGCTTAGTTTGTTCTTCTTTTTCTAGTTCCTTGAGGTGTAAAGTTAGGTTGTTTATTTAAGATCTTTCTTCTTCTTTAAATTAGGCATTTATTGCTATGAACTTCTGTCTTAGTACTGCTTTTGCTGCATACCATAAGTTTTGGTATGTTGTATTTTCATTTATCTTGAGATATTTTCTAATTTCCTTTTTGATTTCTTCTTTGACCCAATTGTCCTTCAAGAGTTTGTTATTTAATTTCCACATATTTGTGAATTTTCCAGTTTTCCTTCTGCCATTGATTTCTAGTTTCATTCCATTATGGTCAGAAAAGATAATTGGTATGATTTTAATCTTCTTAAATTTGTTAAGACTTATTTTGTGACCTAATATGTGATCTACCCTGTGTGCCTTTGAGAAGAATGTGTATGCTGCTGCTATTGGGTGGAATTTCTGCATATGGCTGATAGGTCCATTCGGGCTATAGTGTTGTTCAACTCCTCTGTTTCCTTATTGATTTTCTGTCTGGATGTTCTATCCATTACTGAAAGTGTGATATTGAAGTCTCCTACTATTATTGTATTGCTGTATTGTATTGCTGTTTGCTTTATATATTTAGGTGCTCTGATGTTAGGTGCATGTATATTTACAATTGTTATATGTTCCTGGTGAATTGACCATTTTATCATTATACAATGTCTTTCTTTGTCTCTTGTGACAATTTTGACTAACATATATTTTGTCTGATATCAGTATAGGCGCTCCTGTTCTCTTTTGGTTCCATTTGCACGGAATATCTTTTTCCACCCCTTCACTCCTACAACACAATTCTGATAAGCTAGTCAGCACTCTGCATAAAACCCTTCACTAGCTTCCAATTACCTCTACAGGATAGAGTCTATCTTAGGTGGGATTAAACTGCTTCAAGATCTTCTCCTTTCTTGTGTTCCTTCTTTCCTCCTTTAAAGGCCCTGTGTTCAAACCTCACTTGTCTCCTTGTAGCACCTGAGAGAGGCCCTTCTACTATCACCTCTTTGCCTGTAGTGCCTTCCTCCTCCAATTTGCCATAAAAGCTCAAGCTTCACCTTCTCCCTGAACCCCAACTCCCAAGCTGGCCTTGGAGAACTGACCTCTCCTCTTATATTAGTTTGCTAGGGCTGCCATAACAAAGTACCATAGACTGAGTAGCTCAAACAACAGAAATTTATTTTCTCAGTTTTGGAGGCTAGAAGTCCAAGATCAAGGTGTCAGTAGGGTTGTTTTTTCATAAGGCCTGTCTCCTTGGCTTACAGATGGCCACTTTTTCCCCTGCGTCTTCACAGTCTTTCCTCTGTGTGTGTTTGTGTTCTAATGTCTTCTTATAAGGACATCAGTCATATTGGATTAGGACCCACCCAATGACCTAATTTACCTTTAATTACCTCTTTAAAAACCCTATCTCCAAATACAGTCACAATCTGAGGTCCTGGGGTTAGGACTTCAACATATGAATTTGTGTAGGGACACAGTTCAGCCCCTAACTGTTCCCTTGTACTCAGTATGGCATTATAACATCAATGGAATGAACCCCTATCCCATGTCTTTAGATTTTTGAGATATCCCTTGAGTCTAGCAACAGGATTTTACTGACCTTCCTGTTCCCTGTCTGGAAGAGAGGAGGCACTCACTAAATATGTTTTAAAGAGATGAACAAACCACCTTAAAAATGTGTGCACTTTATCTCATCATATTTGAGCTTCTTGAGGTAATACTCTTGCAAAGAGCAAATAATAATACCGCTACCAAGACACATGCTCACTCTACTCATGTACATGCCTGTACGAAGAGTATATATAGATCAGAATTGTTGTGGGAAATAGAACATGATCTTTGATAAAATGTGCTCAGTCCAATTCTGTGAATTGATAATTTAGATAATTTGACAGAAGCATTTATTCTGAGGGATATTCTCCGTTTTTTTTTAACAGATGGATTGTTTAAGAAAATTCTCAGATCAAGAAGAAACTTGAAAGAGGAAATAAAAAACTTGAAAGAGGAAATAGAAAACCTAGGTGCTCCAAAGTTTCACATTGTTTTCAGAAGTTATGGTGGAATAACCCAGGATCTGCTACATTTTCTCATTCTAGCTAACTGATGTAGAGCAAGTGAAAAAGATCTGTGGGCAATTTCAGCTTTTCTTTTCCATAGGGGTAAAGCAAACTGGGTAAATTAACCCACATTTATTTAGCATAGTCTTAATCTAAAGGAAATAGGTCACCAGCATATTCATTCTCTATAGTTATACTAGAGTCAGTTTTTAATTATCTCATAGATTTTACTCTCTGTCAGAGTAGCTAGTACAGCAGTTAAATGTATGGCTTCCATTAAATTCTCAGAAAAGCTAGGTCTGATGAACTTGAGGATGAAATAATAATAGCTAATGCTAATTAAGCACTAACTATGTGCCAGGCATTGTGGAAGCCTCATAATCAGATTTTGTCATTGAACATTCATGCCAATCACACGCAGAAGGTACCTGATGAAAGCATCAAGGCACAGAGAAATTAATCATAATTAACATGCCCAACATCAGGGGGTAGTGAGTAGCACAGGCAGAATTCAAACCCAGGTCAGATTGATAGCAGAGCCCACTGCGCTGGTGACCACTATGTTCTACTGAGTGCTACTTCTTTTCTTTGGTGTATTGATATTCAGGACCTATCCAGATTATTTGGAAGATGGGTCTGAAAGAAGCAATTTTTATATACCACTTAGATTTCAAGTGCACCATCAATAATTTTAGTTATTGGAGGAGTTACAGATACCGTTTCTTAATAATAATGATGATGACATTAGTCAAGTTTTCCCATTTCAGTAAGTACTTGCCAAAATAGCATGTTTAGAAGGCATCACATAGAGAACAATGTTTTTAGAATCAGAGACTGGGCTTGAGTCTTGGCTTACTATTTATAGCTATGTGACCTTAGCCAAGTTACTTAATCTCCTGGAGCCTCAGTCTCTTCCTCTGCAACATGGAGACAATTTCTGCCTTGCGGAGTTAGTAGAATTAAATGAGATCACGCAGGTGAAGCACTTAGCTCAGGAGGAACTCAATAAACAGTAACTTGTAATGCTTTATTCTTTTTAAAGCCCGCTTACCAAAGCCATACTCTGACCTAGGCTAGACAGAAATTACAATCATTTAATGATGGCAAAGTGAGTTTCTGAAAACTGAACTATCTTATCAAGTCCAAATGACTGGGCAAGGTGGGGCTGCCACAGGCGTCAGAGCTTCCATTCTGTGGTCCAGTGGCCTTTCACCTCATAATGCTGCCTCTTGGCTCCAGCCCTGGCTTTGCCCTTTAGCAGCTGTGGCCACTTGGACAAATCTCTTTCCTTCTTTGCATTGCCATTTCCTTATCTCTAAATGCCAGAGAAGGACATGATCAATTCTAAAGTCCCATTCAGTGGTTTTTGAGAAAACAGGAGGACAACCTAAGTGAAAGCTCTTGATCTTTTTTTTTTTTGATGAGGAAGATCAGCCCTGAGCTAACATCTGATGCCAATCCTCCTCTTTTTTCTTTTTTAAATTTTCTTTTTTTATTTTTGTGCAGAAGATTAGCCCCTGAGCTAACATCCGATGCCAATCCTCTTCTTTTTGCTGAGGAAGATCGGCCCTGGGCTAACATCCGTGCCCATCTTCCTCTACTTTATATGGGACGCCGCCACAGCATGGCTTGGCAAGCAGTGTGTCGGTTCGCGCCCGGGATCCGAACTTGAGAACCCGCAAACCTCGGTGCGCTGCAGCAGAGCACTGTGCACTTAACTGCTTGGCCACTGGGCAGGCCCCAGCTCTTTATCTTCTAGACACCCACGCAGGCTTCATACTAGTTGCAGCTTGTCTGTCTTGGCCAAGTGAGTGTCCAGTGGAAAGTGACTATATGAGGGTTTTGAAACCAATCATATCCCATGAAAACATGGTCTAAATAAAAAAGTCTCGGGGATGTTTACCAGAGAAAGGGTAAGACTTAGGTGGTCATGATGACTGTCTTCAAATATTCAAGGAACTTGTAATTATGTGATTTTTTTCCTGCACAAGAGGATTAACTCCATGAGTACCAATAAGGATACAAGTAATAGGAGTTAGATTTCAGTTTAGAAGATGTCAGGAAGAATTTTCTAGCAATTAGAGCTGTCTGAAATGGAGCAGGCTGCCTGGGGAGGAAGGAATTTCCCATTGTGGAGCTGTTCCAGCAAGGCTGGTCGACCACTGGTACTAGACCGGGTGCAGGCAGGGGGCACCAGGGAGGAAGCTGGACCACAGCCTCTAAGTCCAGCCTCAAGATTTTGAATCTCTACTTGGCTAAGAGTAGTTGTATTATCATCTCAGCCTCCAAGTTCAAACACCCCCTGATCCGGAAGTGCTGTTACGATGGAGCCTATCGACAGCAGGAGAGCTGTGAGGAGAGAGCTGCGCGGATTACCATTGGCCGGAATTGTGTCAGAGCTTTCTCTCAGTGTTGCAACCTGGCACAGCAAGTGCGGAGTAATATTTCTCACCACCCTCAACTCTTGGGACATGCAGGTACATGTAAAAAGTCCTACTCCATGTGCAGTGCAGTAGGAGGGTGCCCGGCAGAGTTTGTGCTACTATGGGAAGAAGTACTTCCGAGCTTGGTTTAGTGTAGAAAAGATGAAGTATAAACTCTTGCAATTCGGCTCGAAACAGCAGAGCGAGCAGTGACAGTAATACTAGTTTGGACACCACTAGTCCCAGCTTTACCACTAACTCACTGTGTAGCAGCTACGGGTCATTATTTATCGTCCAAGAGCTAATTTGTAAAACGAAAACATTTGACTAAATGATTCTGATATGCATTTTGTGCGTATGTCACTGGCCACACGTGATACTTAAAATCTTGCATAAAGATAACAGTATAATTTGAAGAATCAAAATATCATTCTTGATTCTGCCACAAAGCATAGCCAACAAGAAATATTAGAAGTAGAAGGAATTCCAATAATCATATGTAGAAAAAGATTTTCCTTTAGTTCAGTTTCAGATGGTTTGCCTGGAAAATAGTGATGAGTACAATTTATTAAAATTTTGTTTAATTTTAATGGCCTACTTTTCAATCTATTTTCTTTGGTTTCATCTGAATTCTACTTAACTGTGTGACTGTGGAGATCACGCAAGTTAAGGCAGAGAATAACCAAGGAAAATATGGCAATTTTAGTTTAAACTTGTACTTTAAAAAGTCAATGACTTTTTAAAAATTATTTTAAAAAGTCTTTCATTTTAAAAATTTTTCCAGTTTTATTGTGATATAATCGACATATAACATTATATAAGTTTAAGGTGTACAACATAATGATTTGAATTGTGTATATATTGTGAAATGATTACCACAATAAGTTTAGATAACATTCATCACCTCTCATAGTTACAAATTTTTTTCCTTCTTAAATAACTTTTTAAAAAAAGGATTTAATAATTTTCTGTTGCCTTTCCATGAATGTGTAAAAGTGTATACAAGTAAGCTCTGAAAAATATTTTAAAATATAAAACATCTTAAATCCTTGATAATAGTGATATTGAGGGGAAATCCTCCTATAACTTATGAATGTATATATTTTCATGATTTAAAAAAATATATGAATAATATAATCTTCAGGCTTAAAAAAAAGCCAAACAATAAAATTTAGAGAAAAATCAATCAAAAATTTAAGAATAAGCATTAAAAAAATCTGTCGGTTTTCTTACACTCCTCTTGCCAGTGTTAACCATTGTGAACAGATTTCTACAAAAATGAGATCACACTACATAAATGGGATATATATACTTCTGCAATGTGCTTTTTTTTAATGTTAGCAGACTATCACAAAGTTATTTCCATGTCAGGACAGAGAAAGCTTCCTCATTCTTTTTAGTGATTATCCAGTGTTTGATAATATTGATATGCCTTTAGTTATTTAACCATTCGTACATCAATGGGTGTATTAGTTTCCTAAGGCTACCATAACAAATTACCACAAACTTGGTGGCTTAAAACAACAGAAATTCATTCTCTCACAGTTCTGGAGGGCAGAAGTCCAGAATCAATGTGTCAGCAGGGCCACTCTCCCTCCAAAGCCTTTAGGGAAGAATACTTCCTTGTCTCTTTGAACTTCTGTTGGCTCCTGGTATTCCTTGGCTTGTAGATGCATCACTCCAGTCTTTGCCTCTGTCTTCACGTGGCCATCTCCCCTGTGGTTCTGTGTCTTCTCTTTTTCTTTCTCTTATAAGGACACCTTATACTTTATATGCAATAAGGACACCTCATAAATATTTAGGGCTCACCCTAATCCAGGATGATCTCATTTCTCAATCCTTAACTTAATTACATCTGCAAAGACCTTATTCTCAAATAAGGTCGCATTCACAAGTAGCAGGAGCTAAGATTTGGACATTTCTTTTTGGAGCCACTATTCAACCACCTATAGTGAGCATTTAAGTTGTTCTCAGATTTTCAGTATTAGAAACAGTCTTGCAAAGAAAAACATTATTTCGCATCTCTCTTTGTGCATATATGTATTTTTTTTCTGTAAGATAGATATTATTGTCATACGTAGGATCGCTGAATCAAAGACTAGGCACATCTACAAATTTACATATATTTAAAAATTGCCCTCTGAAAAGATGGTACCAATTTCCACTCCCACTAACTGTGTTTAAAGCCTATTCCTTAACCCCCTTGCCCAAATGGGATATTATCCATCTATAATTTTTGCCAATCTGATAAGCCAAAAGTGGTCTCTCATTTTATTTAGCAAACTGATTCCATGTAAATTGACAATCATTACATATGTCTACATATGTTTGATGGCCAGTGATATTCCTCCTATGAATTAACCATTTATACCTTTGTCTATTTTTGCTTTGACTGGTTTTTTGCTTATCATTTTATAGGCTTTGTTGTACATCATGGAAACCAATCCTTGTGTGTTACATAAGTTGCAAATATATATATATATAACATACACACACACACACAAACACATAAAATATGATAAATATGTTGCAAGTGTTTTCTCCCAATCCATTGGTCTTTTAACCTTTGTTTATGGCATCAGGAGTATTTAATATTTAGGTGGTCAAATCTGCCTAGAGCTTCTAGGATTGGTGTCTTCATTTGAAAAGCTTTCCTCACCCGGAGGTTACAAAAACATTTCCCTATATGTACTGTTGTTAAGTTGTATCCTCTCTCCTTCTTGATCAGACTTGCCAGAGTTTTTTCTATTGTATTGGTCTTTTCAAAGAAACAACTTTCAGTTTTGTTGATCTGTAATTGTTTTCTATTTTATTGCTTTTTCCCTATATAGTCCCTTAATCTCTTCCTTCTACTTTTTTTGTTTTGTTCTTCTTTTTCTAACTTTTTTTGTGTGTATGAGGAAGATTGGCACTGAACTAACATGTGTTGGCAATCTTCCTCTTTTTGCTTGAGAAAGATCGTCCCTGAGCTAACATCTGTGCCAATTTTGCTCCATTTTGTATGTGGCAAGGTGTCCCAGCACTGTTGGATGAGCGGCGTATAGATCTGCACCTGAGCCAAACCTTGGAAACTTGGGCCCCTGAAGCAGACCGTGTGAACTTAACCACTACGCCACCAGGCCAGTCCCTTTTTCTAACTTTTTAAGTTAATTATATTATTTTCAATATTAAATTGTTGATTAAGACGTCTCTGTATTTCCTGCGGTTTTTTGCTCTATATATTTCAAAGCTATGTTCTAAGTGCATAATGTTTATGACTGTCTCTTCTTTATAGTAGATAGTAATTTTATGCACATAAAATATTCCTCTTTACTTCATTTAAATGTTGAGTTCTATTTTATCAGAAGTTATTATTTAACTGCTAGCTTACTTTGTGTCAGTATTTGGCTGGTATGTGGTTTTCTATCCATATATTTTCAACTTTCCTATATCATTTGGTGGTGGTGTATAACTTTTAAATCCATTTCTAGACAACTTTTTTTGATCCTTACCTGTTTTGATAATGTCTAACTTTTAGGGAGATATTTTAAGCCCATTCAGGTTTGTTGAGTTTGTACTTATTCCCGTTCTCTTATGTTTTCTGTTGAATATGCTTTCTTATTGTTGCTTTGTATCCTTTCTTGCCTTTTGTTGATTTGCTTTGGCACGTCCTCCTTCTTTACCCTTTTATTGAAAATTTACACTAGTTTTCATTATAAAAGTAATACTGTATAGGAGACTGTGAAGTATAAGGTAAAAATCCCTGATCCCACTACCCACCTGCTTTCTAAGATATTGCCATTGTTTACAATTTTTTATATCCTTCTGGAAATTTTCTCTGCCTAATAGAAACATTTATATCTACATCTCTATCTCTATCTATATGTATTTTGTTTAATGCCTATGGAATCTTACCAATCTGCACCTTGCTTTTTACACAATATATTTTGGACACTAAATCAAGGATTTTATTTCTCTATTTTGATATCACAAAAATTAAATATTTGACTGAATTCCTTAAAATTTTTAATTAAAAGTTAACATCGTGCTTTAACATGTAACTCTATTCTATGTTATGTTTACCCTATGTTTTTATATTTCTAATTTAGATTTATCAAACATATATAAGATAAGCAGCAGTGTAAGCAGCATTTTTTTAGAAAACTGGTTATGGAAAGTATATCATGTTCCTAAAAGGTATTTTAAGACTTTGTTTTCCTTTTCCTTAGGAAATTTTAAAATTATTCAAATATGATGAATAAATGGTCTATCACTCTTCCAAGGGTTTCTTTGATAATTAAGGATAGCACTGATGTTTGATCAAGGTTAATCTGATTGATTGTTGGGTTGATTTTTCCCTCATTAGCAGGATTAATTTCAGAACTAATGGTTTTTGCAGAAGAATGCCATTTCACTTACCTTGAACTTTTACTGAGCATGTAGTTGGGGTGACAGCTGGGCTTTGCAATTCTATATAATTATTTCAGTCTTTGCAGACAACTACTTTGTAACAAACCCTCCAACAATGTGTACCGTCCATTTAAGAATGTATTTCCAGTGTTATTTATATAAATAACAAATAAAAAGAGGCAATATTTTTCTCATATGATAAACACACACTGTAAAATACTGATTATCCATAAGGCTTGGGAAAAGATTGACTTTTGTTCAGTTAACACAACTTGCCTGATGTCCAACAGCCTCCTTTTATCTCCTTGACTCCAGCCTTGTCCACTTCTCTTCTCCAATTTATTCTTCAAACACACCAGCTCCCATGATTATATTAAAATCCAAGTCTGATCATATCACTTCCCACCTAAAACCACTTCTCCAGGACCTACCCAGCAAAGTCTATGTGGATCAAGATGCTCTGGTCCAGGGCTGTTGCCAACCAGCTCCAGCTCATCTCCCAGCAGCCCTTGCCACTCTCCCCTGTTGTGCCCTTTCTGTTCCAAAAATACCTGCTCTTTGCAGTCTTTAGACCTTTTCCTGGAAATCCTCTTTCTTAACCCCCACTCCTAACAAACTCCATTTCACCTTTGACAACCCAACTCAGACATTAGGTTCTCCAAAAGTGGCCCCCAAAGAATTAAATACTTCTCTGCATTCACTCTGTAGAGTCACGCCCCACATAATGGCATTTCAGTCAATAACAGATGGCATATACAGTGGTGGTCCCATAAGATTAGTACCATAGTGCCTAGGTGTGTGGTAGGCTATACCATCTAGGTTTGTGTAAGTACACTCTATGATGTTTGCACAACAACAAAATCACCTAATGATGCATTTCTCAGAATGTATTACTGCCGTTCAGCAACACATGACTGTGGGTTGTACATGGCTTCTATTGGAGCATTTATTACCCTCCATCATAATTTGTTTGTTTATGTATGTCTCTCCTCTTCTGGAGTGAATTCCTTGAAGGCAGACCCTTTGTTATTTCTCCCCATACTTAGTCTTAGGACTGTGCCGTGCACATAATAGACAGTTAGGAAATGTCCACCGAAAAGATCAGTTAACTAACGGACTTTGGTATTGTGCGAATTGCTTTTGTTTCGATCATACTCTATTTCTCTTAGTAGGGTTCACTGAATATAATTTAATTTTTATTTTATAATTTATGATATCACAGTCCTTTCAATTTATAAAAGTAGGGGAATAAAAACAAAACGTGGGAATATATACCAGGTTGAACCATGTCTTAGTCCATTAGGCTGCTATAACAGAAGACCACAGACTGGGTGGCTTGTAAACAACAGAAATTGAAATTTCTCACAGTTCTGGAGGCTGGGAAGTCCAAGGTCAAGGCACCAGCAGATTTGGTGTCTGCTGAGAGCCCGCTTTCTGGTTTATAGATGGCCATCTTTCACTGTTACCCCTGAAAGCAGAAGGGATGAGGGAATTCCCTGGGACCTCTTTTATAAGGGCACTAATACCATCCATGTAGGCTCCACCCTAATGACCTAATCATCCCCAAAGACTACACCTCCAAATACCATTGCATTGGGGATTAGGTTTCAACATATGAATTGGGGGGCTGGGGGGGGCGGGGCACAAACATCCAGTCTATGGCAAACCGTATGTATCTGCCTGTATCCAACATGCTTGACCTACACAACTAACAATTTCATATGGTTCAACATAATAGATGTATAGTTAATTGTTCTGAATATGTAAGAGGCCCTTGTTATCCTCTGCTCTTTTCTTAACCTCATCCCCACCTGTGGTCACTGATTTCCATTTGTTTTCTTGTGATTTTGCCTCAAGAGCCCATATGGGATCAGCCCATATGCTGAATAATAGAAATCATGTTAAGTTGGTTCCAAGTTAATTAAGGCTCACTTGTGTTTGAAAACTATGAAATATTTTATTTTCCAGGCGTCAGCTGGAGTTGATGCTACCTGATTTTCTAACTACCTGGGAAATTCAAGGTATCGGCATTTCAAATAAAGGTAAGCAGCTAGTATGATGTACTGAATTAGGGAACAGTTTGTTCACTGTAAAGTGTTTATCATTTTATTGACTAGCATATTTTAGACTCCCATTGTAACCTAGGATAAAAGAGAAATATCTATGTCTATGAACATATTTGTTCATTTAATGTTTTTATAAGCCATTATTTTGTAACAATTTCAAATTCCCACTTTCCTAAAACCTTTCCAATTTGCTGGAAGTTTGAGGTGGCGGATAAAAACAGGACTCATTCCTGAGTTCTCTCCCAAATTATGGATAGCAGTGCAAACCAGTACCATTTGTAAATTATTTTTAAGAATATTTATTTTATTTTTTGCAATTCAATATTTTTACCCATTAAATGGGTTCCATAATAATTAATGACCTCTTTGCTACATTGAAATATAGGAATGGGACAGACTGCTAAAAAACCTGTGCACTAACAACAACAAAAGAACAACAATCCTGATAAAGTTAAGAAGATATTAAATTCTAACAAAAAACATTACAGTAAACACAGTACTTTATCTTAAAAAAAAAAAAAAGTAAAGGTAGCTTGACAGAAGGTGGTATGAGGGAGGGCTGAGGTGGCTGAGTTATGGAGACAACAAAATGTACAGACATCTGGGGAAACTGATGGCCAAATTGAGCCAAGATGAAAATATGTAGGGTGAATGGGGATCATGTCATAGTGCTCTGGTTCTCATTTGTTGGCTGCATTCAGCTGAGTAATGTGCTTTGTGTTCAGCTGCTGTTACCTGGTGGCAAAAAATATTAAAGTGCTAGGAAAAAAGTGTATGTGAATCAGTGGGATACATTGCTCTCGTTCCCTTATTTATCAGTCATTATGAACGAAGTAACGTTCAGGACTACCTCTGTAGCAGAACAAATTGTACCTAAAAAAAAGTTGTGGGTATGTAATTAATATTTTTACTATAATGCTTTAAAGGAAATTACTCTAGGGCTAATGGAAGTTATTCCATGTTCTGTTTTATTTTAAAAGTTCATGAACTGTTGGGGAAATATGAACACTAGCTGGACATTAAGAAATTATTTGTTTTTGAGGGCAGAGCTATGTTTAAAAAAAGGAAGTTATTGTCTTTGAGAGATATATACTGGAATATTTACAGATAAAATAATATGATGCTGGAATTTGCTTCAAAATAATCCAGGGAGTACAGGGAGAGATGGGTATAGAGGAAACAAAACTGGCCATGAGTTGATAATCACTGAAGCTGGCTAATGGGTACATGGGGGTTCATTATACCATTCTCTCTACTTTTTAAAGATTTTATTTATTTATTTTTTCCCTGCAAAGCCCCAGTAGATAGTTGTGTGTCATAGCTGCACATCCTTCTAGTTGCTGTATGTGGGACGCGGCCTCAGCATGGCCAGAGAAGCAGCGCGTCGGTGCGAGCCCGGGATCCGAACCCGGGTCGCCAGCAGTGGAGCGCGCTCACTTAACCACCAAGCCACGGGGCCGGCCCCCATTCTCTCTACTTTTTATATAGGTTTGAATTTTCCTATAACAAGAAGTTTTTTTTTAAGTTTACAAATAATCATGATAATGAGTCTTTATTATGGCCATTATTTGAATGTTCAAGGCAAAGATATGTCCCCCAAGTATTCCCATGGCTCACTCACATCTTTCAGGCCTTCCCTGGCCAGTCTATCTAAAAGAGGGTCCATCCCTTGTCATGCTCTCTCCCCCATTACCCTACCTATCTTCTTTATAGTACGTATCACTTCCTGATATTTTATCACATATTTGTTTATGTCTCCTCAACTAGAGGGAAGATTTTGCCTGCCTTGTTCAGTGCTATATCTGCATTGGCTAACACTGGCTGGCACATGGTAGACTCTCAAAATATTAATTGATTAGAGAAATAAGCATCACTAAGTAGATCTTTCAAGAAGCAGAGAGAAATATAGAAGAAAAAAAAAAGAAACTCCATATCATATATTTCTTTTCCTCAAAGTAAAGAAAAAACTCCAAAGAAGTTTGGAGAAGATGGGAGCCCCCTGGGAACCTCCTAATCCACTCTGTGCACCTGTCACCTCTTGTAGGTCTGTGTGTTGCTGATGTACTGCAGTTGCAGGTGTACAAAGACCATTTCCTGGCCATAAACAACAATGTTCCAAGAGTCGATTAAAAGGGACAGTTGCCAACATCAAAACTGCAGGAACTTAAGTAAGTAGGTAAATCTGTGGCGCTGGAATCAATGGCTGAGAAATCTGATGGTAAAACCACTGCACACGATTCACTTCACTGTAATGCGGCATGAACCGAGCTCTTAGTGTGTGAAAGGCCTCTGAGTCAGGGAGGGCTCGGGTGAGGAGAGGGAGGAAGTGAAAGACTCTTTCAAATTGTATGTAACTAACGTATTACCAGGGAAGCTGGATGGAGGTTTAGGTGACGATGAGGTCATATTTTTGTTGGGAGATGAGAGAAGTCTTTCTTAAGTAAATTCATAGAAACACAAAGCAGACTGGTGGATGCCAGTGGTGGGGATGTGGGGAGGGATTTGGAGTAATTGCTTAATGGGTAAGGGGTTTTGTTTTGGAGTAATGAAAATATTTTGGAATTAGATAAAGGTAGTGGTTGCACAACATTGTTTATATACTAAATACCACTGAATTGTTCCCTTTAAAATGGTTCATTTTAATATAGTGCCTTAAAGGAAATTACTCTAGGGCTAATTTTATGTTATGTGAATTTCACCTTAATACAAAAAAGAAAGAAAAAGCTTCTACTAGCTAATGATGGAGAGAGGCGTGGAAGGCTGCTCCTCTGTAAAAATAGGAAGATTGGCAGATAAAATCGCCACACCCCGCCCCCCGCAACCTGTTCTGGACATTTGAATCTTGGAGAATGGATAAGATTTTCACAAGTAGAAGTAATGACTTGAATATTTTATGATAAAACTGCAAAGATAAGGAAAGAGAAAACCATGGGCAGTTTATTATGACCGGATTCTAGTAGGCCTGGAGGGAAATGTTCTTTTGAACTTCTAAATTGTTTCAGAAGCAGACTAAATGACCTTCCCCAGTCCTACGGTGAGTTGATGGCAGAACTAAAACTAGAACCTTGGTCTTTTGACTTCCAGGGCTGTGTTCTTTTCACTATAAAAAACGATTGGTTCCAGATGCTCCAGACCAGTAAATTAGTCTCAAGTTAATTGTGCTAAGAGTTACAGTGTACTAAAAATGAATATGGAATCCAGGAATCCAGGAATTAAAATCCCAAATCTCAGTCTGGAATGCTCATATAGTCAACACGTTTGTCTTTCAGAGCTCCACCCAGAGCCATTTTCTTGGGGAACCTTCCATGGGCCCCAAGCCCAAGCTCTGATCAAACTGTTACTTTCCTTCCGATTATTTCTGTAAAGTTTATCATTGCACACTCATAAGCACACTAAATTAGTGTCCGTTTCTCCCACTAATAATATCTAACATTAGTGAAGACCTACTCAAGGTCAGATCCCAGCCTAAGCTTTTTCCAAGAATTAGTTTATCTAATTCTCACCACGACTCTGTGAGGTGGGTATTTTGTTTGTTCCCCCTTTACAGATAGAGAAACTGAGGCACAAAGCAGCTAAGTAGTTTGCCCAAGGTCAAACAGCAAGTAGCAGAGCCAGGACCCAGCCCAGCAGTCTGATTCCCAAGCCCACACACTGAGGCTCCCCAAGAGCAGCGACTGTCCCTGTGTTTGCTTCCTCAGCACTCGGCACAGTGCCTGCCGAGAGTGGGCACACATGAAGTATCGGTCAAATAAATGCATCATCTGGATTCTGGCGTAGGAATCACTCATATTTGGCTGTGTGGCCCTGAGCGAGTCACTTGACCTCTCTGAATTCACCATTTACCCTAACTATCCTGTTTAGAGTTGTACAAAGCCAAATAAGATCATGGATCTGAAAGCAAGTTGAACAAGAATGAATTTTTAAATAAATATAAATGTAGAGGATGAGAGTAGGTGTGCTTCATAAATTACATTCTTCTAAATAATTATCTGAGAGAATCATAGATTTAAATTTAATCTTAGTCAGAAAAGCATTTTAAGAGAGGTTAAGATAGAAGTGCTTTTTTTTTACTTTTTTTAATTGATGTCATAATAGTTTATAACATTGTGAGATTCCAGTTGTACATTATTATTTGTCAGTCATCATATAAATGCGCCCCTTCACCCCTTGTGCCCACCCTCAGCCCCCTTCCCCCTTGTAGCCACCAAACTGTTCTCTCTGTCCGTGTGTTAGTTTATATTCCACATATGAGAGAGGTCATACAGTGTTTGTCTTTCTCTGTCTGGCTTATTTCACTTAACATAATACCCTCCAGCTCCATCCATGTTGTTGCAAATGGGACGATTTTGTCTTTTATTTATGGCTGAGTAGTATTCCATTGTATATATGTACCACATCTTCTTTATCCAATCATCTGTTGATAGACACTTGGGTTGCCTCCACGCCTTGGCTATAGTGAATACTGCTGCAATGAACATAGGGGTGCATAAGCCTCTTTGGATTGTTGATTTCAAGTTCTTTGGGTAAATACCCAGAAGTAGGATAGCTGGATCATAAGGTATTTCTATTTTTAATTTTTTGAGTTATCTCCATACTGTTTTCCATAGAGGATGCAGCAGTTTGCATTCCCACCAGCTGTGTATGAGTGTTCCCTTTTCTCCACATCCTCCCCAACATTTGTTATTTTTGGTTTTGGTGATTATAGCCATTCTCATGGATGTAAGGTGATATCTTGGTGTAGTTTTGATTTGCATTTTCCTCATGATTAGTGACGTTGAACATCTTTTCATATGCCTATTGACCATCTGTATATCTTCCTTGGAAAAATGTCTGTTCATATCCTCTGCCCATTTTTTGATCGGGTTATTTGTTTTTTTGTTGTTCAGATGTGTGAGTTCTTTATATATTGTGGAGATTAACCCCTAGTTGGATATATGGTTTGCAAATATTTTCTCCCAGCTGGTGGGTTGTCTTTTCATTTTGATCCTGGTTTCCTTTGCCTTGCAGAGGCTCTTTAGTCTGATGAAGTCTGACTTGTTTATTTTTTCTTTTGTTTCCCTTGTCCAAGTAGACATGGAATTCGAGAAGATCCCTTTATGACCAACGACTAATAGTGTACTGCCTACATTTTCTTCCAGGAGTTTTATAGTTTCAGGTCTCACCTTCAGGTCTTTGATCCATTTTGAGTTAATTTTTGTGTATGGCGAATAGAAGTGCTTTTTTCATGGCATTATTTGTCTCAATGAGGCATGTTATTTGGTAACCATTCTTGCTGGCTTGAGTCACTTGCCAATGATGGTAGCTAGTTGCCTTTCAGACAGAGGCTCCACATAAATCTTAAATTCTTCCTTGACTCTTTTGGAATACGCTCAATTTTATTTCCTTTAGGTTTCAGCTTTTACAAGATTTGTATATATTATTTATGCTTTCAATTGAGGCCTCAAGTAGAATAAAAGCACACTTAACATTATTTGGGAATTGATTTCCATTTTAAAAACAATAATGGGGTCACTCAATTTTGATTGGCGGTCCTGATTATAAACCCATGAAATAAATAGTTACTTAAAAAAAGAAAGAGGTTATGAAACAGCCGAATCAAAAACAGTGAATTACTCTTATTTATGGTCCCACGTGCCTCTGTTAGAGGTGAGGGCCCTGGAGCAAGCCCTGCAGTACAGAGATCCAAACCTAGGCATCAACCCCAAATTCTGGCGTCACAACCAAACCTTCAGGTTTTTACTCGGCTCCTGGACTCCTTTGAAATACTGTAGCAACTTGAAGTTATGGATTCCCAGTCATTATATGTTAAAAGCTAGTAAAAAGAGGGAGTCATTCAGAGAGAAGTTCATTGACAGCGTTCATTCAGCCCACATTTATTATCACTGACTCAGGTGCCAAGCACTGAGATGGGGATAAGAAGTGACTGCTGAAGCAAACAAGCTACAGAAAAATTCCCAAACACAGACGTGACGCCTAACATTGCTATAAATATGTAAATTTCCTTTTTGCTACAACTGAGGATCATTTTGTAATAGCAAGGTCTGCTTGAGCAAACTTGGCCTGACACTCTGATTTCTACCGACTGACCTTGGGTATTTGCCCTAGCATTGAGTATCTTCTTGGTGGCCTGCTCCTTCCTGGCCACTGATGGCCAGAGAAAGAGTCCCCTTGGTTGAGAACATGCTGGCAGAAAAATTTACTTTCTTTCCCCTAAGATCAACGTCTCAAAATGAAATTTTTAAATATATTTCTTTATGAATTCTGCCTTCTATTGAAATAGAATCCTCTGTATTGCCAAAAATAATAATCTTTGGTAGTTCTGCTAGAATTCAACATCATGTTTCTAATCATTCGATACTCAATATTCATGAATATCAAATGCAAAAGATGAAAACACTTTGTGTCAGAGACTGCTAACCCAGCATTCTTTCTTTCTTTCCCCCTTATTATCAAAACCTGAATTTTAGCTGGACGCATTGCTGCCCAGCTTCCCTTGAAGTTGGGTACAGCCAAGTCCCAAGTCTCCTGAGGAAGTGTAAATTGTATGGGACTTCAAGGGAGGCTTCTCAAAGAGAGTTGATTCAACAGGGGGAGGTCCCTTTTTTGCCCTCTTTTTTACAGCCCTCAACTCAGAAACAATGTTTGGAGCTCCAGCAGCCACCTTGAACCAGGAGGTAACACTGAAGATGGAAGCTAGATGCTAGCATGGTGGAACAGAAAGATAATGGCCCCTGCCTCTGATGACATGTGGAGCTGCTATTTCAGCCTTGGACTTCTTTTATGTAAGAAAGAAATAAACATTTGTCTCATGTAAGCAACAGTTATTTTGGTTGTCTGTTATATTTAACAGAACCTAATTCTAATTAATATAAACTCATTTTTTTTTCCCCTGGCCCTGCCCAGTTCCTCCATCATAATGCTCATCACAGTTTGGTTTAACTGATTGTTTGATGATCTGTCTTCAATGCTAGACCCCAAGCTCCTTGAGCATCCTGACTAGTTCCCCATTGCTGCCCCAGCCCCTAGCTCAGTGTGTGGCACATTTTAGGCGTTCAATAAACATTCGTTGAATGAGTGACTGCAGGAGCACCTAAATCTCAATTCTCTCTCCTCTATTTCCCTTCCCTCTCCTTTATATATCATCCCAGCTGTCAAACTTCATCTGATTAAGCCATCTTTCATCTCTCTCCATCCCTAACGACAACCCAACCATTTGTCTACCTCATCCCAACACCGCACCCCCCACCATTCCCATCCCTCTCGACTACATCCCTCATTCCCCAGCCGGGGATGTCCAGGATGCACTCCACCAATTTCACAAGGATCAAGGACCTGACTCCTAAAAGGGAGGCCAGGATGTGAACTCTGACCTCTCCAAGAATACTTGAGGTAGGGCCCATGTGGTGCCTGGGGTTGGGGTTCCAAGGGCCCTGAGGGGGTCCTGAGAGGCAATTCTGCACCTAAGCCGTGGCCTTACAGCTCTTGGGTACCCCTTAGCCATGGCCTGAGCTGGGGCTTGGTGCAAGGGGCCCCCTCTCACACCACAGAATTTGCCCTCCAGCTCGCCCGAATCCCTGTGGTTTCAGCTCCAGGGTCCATCGCAGGACCTGGCACAGTAGCTGCTCAGATGAGGAAACCTGCCCAGGCAAGTGAAGGGCCTGCCAGAAGTGTCCACATTGAGCTGCTCTGCTTCCTCCCCTGAGAGAGGAGGAGAAAAAAATCCTTAAGAGCCTCCACTCTCACCCTAGCCAGATCGCATCCTTCATCCTCCATGATTTAATTTTCCTAAGGGAAAAATGCAGAGCTCTCCGAAGTGATTCTATGTGGTCGGGAAGCAGGATATTATTAAGATGCTGAGTACACATGATATGGGTTTTGGCATCTGTTTCTCCTTCCTCATATTACCTATATTTTAATTCTAATCTTTGAACTTCTGCCTCCTCTCTGGTCTGGTAAATGTAACACCCTAGTCTCTTTCTTTTTTCTTTTCAGGCTTAAAGAAAAATTGTAGTAAAATATACCTAACATAATGTTTATCATTTTAACCTTTCATAAGTGTACAACTCAGTGGCATTGAATACATTCATAATGTTATGTAACCATCACCACCATCTATACCCAAAACTTTTTATCATCTACGACAAAAACTCTGTACCCATTAAACAATGACTCCCCCTCTTGGTCTGTTTCTTGATTAGGGACCCCGCCACCATCATGGCCATCCCCTGGCCTCAGCCTTGTGGCTAGGTCCTACCTGTTTGCCAGTAGGCCTCCATGATTCAACCTCCTGCCTGGCCTTCTAAGGAATGCATCCCAGGATGACCTACCCATTGTGACATCATTTTGTCAAATCCCTAATACTGGCTGCCTCTCTGTCTTGTCCGTTTTTGAAGGTACCCTGTAGATGCTGGCTACCAAGATGAATGCTCCCTAAACATCTACAGATAGGACATTGTCTGTTCCACTCTTGGGAACTGGCTTACTTTTAGGTCATAACTCCTGCCAGTCTGTAAGTCTACTGAAAGTAACCGGGCTGTTCTGTCCTTCTGAAAACCACCTCCCTCCCAAGCACTTCTGTCTCCTCATCATTCTCCTCCCAGATTTTAATCCCTTTACTCCTCCCCATTCTCCTAGTCCTCAGTCCTTCTATATCTTCAGGAACTTCTCTAACCATCCTAGAGTTAAGGCCAGCAGTTTGATGTTGTCGATTATAGCCTCTTAAAAATTTCTCATCTTCTTGACATTCTTTGATTACTCTGCTAATGCCTTGCCCTGTGTTATTTGAGGAGACTCCATGTGATGGGGTAAGAGACTTGCCTTTGGAGTCAGATATGAGTTCACGCCTGGCTTAGCTATTCCACAGCTGGCTTCATGGGTGTGCAACACATGGTACAGGGCCCAGCACACTTAGTTTAATGCTTTGTTGTTGCTGTTGAAATTATTAATAATTTTATCTTTGAACTTGTGTTTTATAAGCTAAGTCTGATGGGACAGTGGAGCATGCATGTGAGCAGAGGAGATATGGGCAATATTACATGTGTCCACCATTCCTTGCCACCCCATTCACATAGAGCATCTACAATACCCCATGAACACAGAATTCCAGTGGACCCATAATGTACAGAAGTTTAGTGAGACTCAAAATGAGTACAAAGTAAATGTGTAATGTCTGTGACTGAGCAAGCAGGGATGCTGACAACCCCTAGAAGGCCACATTTTCCACTGGAACCAGAACTTGTTTTGAATGCAGAAAGAAGGCAATGGTGTCCTAAGACACACAAATGACTGAGGAACCTCATCATATTCTTCCTTGCTTATGTTACTACCCTGTGTTAGCCAACCACTTACACTAAATATGATGACTTAGAAGGAAAGGGAAAGATATGATAACCCATAGTTCCTCTTCCTTTCAGTCTTTCCTTATTCATCAGCAAAGTTAGCGAGTGTTGGTAGAGTACACGCATATCAAGAAGTAAAATAAAAACAGTTGAGTGAGTTTGTGCAACATTTCCACTGCTCTGATAAGAATGAAATATAGAGGCCGGCCCTCCGGCCATGCTGAGGCCGCGTCCCGCGTACAGCAACTAGAAGGATGTGCAGCTATGACATACAACTATCTACTGGGGCTTTGGGGGGGAAAAATAAATAAAAATAAAAAAAAAAAGGAATGAAATATATATGCATGCATGAGCTATGTAATATGAATTGTGTAATTTTGGTGATTCTACGTATGAATTAAATGCTCTTATGTTTGCATTTAAAACTGGCATTGCATAATATAAAGATGAATGGAAAAAATTCATGACATTAATTTAAAATTTTAATTTTACTTTACTTAGAATGACATTAAATAGCAAAAAAACAAAAAAACAAAAAAACACCATGGGAAGTTGAGAGAGAGACCACAGAAGAAAGAAAAAGTCATTATGTTTCAATACCTTTAACAGCACTTTTTTCCTACTTTTTGAACAAGCGGCTACATTTTCATCTTTCACAGGGATCCTCAAATTGTATAGGTGGCCCTGGCTACTTCCTTCTATGTGATTCTGGGCTTCCTTCCTTCCTTCCTTTTAACCCTTTCTGATCATCAGTTTCTTTGTCTGTAAAATGGGGTAAAGCCAAATCATGCCAACCAACATCAAGTGGCCTCTGTTGCTGGGCAATCGTTTTATTCATTTCTTATTCTCTTTCTATTTAACTTCCGTGAAGATATCTATGAAGTATTCTAGGAGGGGGGTTGTTTATGGATAAATGGGGGAAAAGAAAATTATATAAAGTTTGGGGGCAAACTCAGTCTTTGAGAGGTATGGCAGTGATTTGGGGGGAAAAACACCCATTGAAAGGTTTTGTGATATTTGGCTCTCTTTTTCTATTAACAGAGACTTTTGCATGTTTGTGGGCAGAAAGATACGAGTTGATAAAGCAGGAGAGACAAGATGCTAGAAAGAATAATCATAAGAACTCCTTACATGTTTATATGATTTTCAATGCTCAGGGATATCGCATTTCAGCATTCCTGTGAAGAAGGGAAGGCAGGCGTTGTTATCTCCAGGAATTGAAGAAGCTGGTTCTCAGAAGAGACATAAAATAGGAAGCCAGGGTCTGCCTTGCAAACGTGTCACAGGTTAGCACTGGCTGTCAGTACTAATTACTCCAGCCACTTTGGGATGCTATTAAGATACTACCAGCAGGTGGCGCTTTTAGGTAGGCCTCTGAGCCTACTGTCTTGAAGAACTTAAAGTGTACTTGCAAATTGGCGTATTGATGACGGACGAGCAAGTGCCCATTAGTGGTGGTATCCAATGCAAGGAGCTTTCACGAGAGTTGCATGTTTTAAGAAACAGCTATTCTAGTGTACAAGTTAACTATTGCTGTGTAATAAATTACCCCCAAATTTAGTGGCTTAAAATAACAACAAACGTTAATTGTCTTCACAGTTTTTATGGGCAGGAATTCAGGAATGGCTTAGCTGGGTAATTCTGACTTGGGTTCTCTCATGAGTTTGCAGTCACGATGTTAGCTGGGGCTGCAGTCACCTAAAGGTGTGGCTGGGGCTGGAAGATTTACCTCCATGGTGGCTCGCTCACATGGCTTTGGGCAGGAGGCCTCAGTTCCTTTTCACTTGGGCCTCTCCTTAGGCTTTTTGAGTATCCTTACTACATGGTGGCTGGCTTCCCCCAGAGCAGACAACCCAAGAGAAAGCAAGGTGAGATGGTACCTTGTATGACCTAACCTCAGAAGTCACACATCTTTACTTTTGCTGTATTCTATTGGTCAATTGGACCAACCCTGATACAGCGTGGGAGGGGACCACACAAGGCCATGAATACCAGGGAAGTAAGGACATTGGGGGCCATCTTGGAGACTGGCAACTACATCTAGCCCAGTGGATGAGTAGATGAGTATGGATGAGTAACAGGTATTAGAATTAGATAAGAGAACTTAATGTTGCACAAGAAGTAAGATTGTCTGAAAAAGTGTGGAGACAAAGAAGTGGTTAATGGGCCGAGCTTGATCCATTAGAAGTTCTAGAGTATAGAAAGAACAGTTTCAGTAAGGTTATAAAACTGAGATAAAGGGAGAGGGGCCACCTTCTTTTTTTGTCTCTTTTTGTTTCCTCTGAAGAAAATGTGCTCAACTGCATTCCATCATGAACACTTTTGACGTTATTTTCCACCTCCTCCATACCCTCTACTCTGAAATCTGATTTAGGAACCTGAAGTGGCTTTTTGGGACATGCTATTCTGAACCCACTACTCTGGTGACTTACAAGAATAGTTTGAGCAATAGCTTTCTTCAGTTACCATTTGGAACTTAGATACAAATTCATCGACGCCTGGATTTGAACCACTGTGTTCCCTAGGACGTGGCTTACCCAGCTATTCCCTGGCTCTTCCCACCTCTAGCCTTTTCAGGTAATCTCCCCAATCTGCCAGCTGCCTGGTTGCCACTTTAGCCAATTTTACCCCAGTACCCTGTGAGGAAGGGAGAACCAGACATAAGGCAGACTAGTTCTTCACTTTATGTCAAACTCATTCCCGTCTTGTACCTTTGAACCTTTGCCTAGAACGTGAAGTAGTATATAAATAAGAATCAAATGTGTGGACCAGGCTATAAATTCTTTAAGAGTTTATAAAATGGAGAATCAGTTACAGATAGATAGCTGGAGGAGGTGTCAAAGAAAAGGGAAGACTTCAGCGTGGTTTGGTATCTTTCCCTTCTTTTTCCCCCCGATTTCAATGCAATCAAATACCCATCTCTGCAAGTGACTAGATGTGTTCCCTGAAGCAAATCACTATATTTCTCTGAGCCTTAGTCTCTTCACGGGTAACCTGAGGTAGTAGCACCTTTCAGAGTGGTTGTGAAGATTAAAGACAATTTATGTAAGTTAATTATTACAATAACTGTTACATGTTGATTGGTAGCTACTGTGCTGTCATTATTTGGATAAGCTTGGGATAAAGGTTGGAAACATGTCCTCTCTGCCTGAATCTCATATAGCACCTGTTAAAATGCAGTGGAGTTTGTAGGTCTGGTAGAGATGATGAATTAACATTTACGGCCTTTCTTAATTTCTAGACCTATGCCAGGAAGTAAAAAAAATGTTTCAAACAACATCTTGCATAACGGTCAGAGTGAGGCGGATATTTCTGAGCAAAGACCTGTTACAGCTTATGAGATAAAGTAGTAGGTTACACATAATCTGCTAATGGCAATCAATGCCGTAAACAAGAGAAAACTTTTTAAATGCCTTCTAAAAAGGATTATGGCCTGTGGGAACTTTTTTGTGCTTCTTTGCTCACTAAATTAGAATGTCAGACTCTGAGGATGGTCAGACATCTAATCCCAGACATTCAATTGCCAGCAAAAAAACAAACAAAGAACGTGGAAGAGGCAAAATTCTGCTGGGCTCAATAATAAAGAAATTCTTCCATCCTGAGATTCCTGAGACTGTTGGTGTTGTGTTCTGCCTGGATGCTGCCAGGAGGGTAGAACTGTATGAAAAACAGATTGCTATGATCCTATGCATATATTAAAAAAAAAAAAAAGGAGTAGAAGATCATGAATATGTCTTAAACCAATAATAATAACAGTGACCATTTTCAGGTTCATGCTATATGCCCAGAACTTTACACGTGTGTCATTTCATTCTCCCATCAGCTCTACGAGGTATTATTATTTTGATTTTATAGATGACAAAACTGAGGCTCAAAGAGTTTCAAGTTGCCCAAGATCACATAGCCAGTTAGCCAGAGCCAGGATTTGAATTCAAGCCTGCCTCACTCCAAACCATACTTTTTTTCAATGAAACATCTCAAACTTTTAGAAAAGTACCATGACTGACCTATCAAACACCTGTATAACTACCAATAAACTTTATTGAATTATTTGTAAGATATTGCCATACTGGCTTCAGATGTTCCTTTAAAACAAAAGGTAGTGGATACAGTGGAAGCATATACCCCTTTCCTACCCCAAATTTTTCCTACCCATCCCAGACATAACTGCTATCCTAATTTAGTATTTACTTTTCACGATCATATGTTTATGTCATTATTACTGATATAAATGTGTATAGACAATGACATTGTTTTGGATGTTTTTAAACTTATATAAATATAAATGTTATTATATGCTCTTCATGTCATTCTGCAAGTTGGTTTTATCAGCCAACATTGCATTCCATTGTGTGAATATACAGTAAAGTATTTATCATTTTTCTGCTGTTTTAAGTTGCTGCCAAATTTTTGCTATTACAAATAATGCTACAAAGAGCATTCCTGTATTAGTCTCTTTAGGCGGATATGAGAAAGTTTTCTGAGGTATATACCTGGAGTGTCTATTTTCCCATTATCCTCTACCAGGTTTCTTGCAGTCTGTGGTGAATTCCTGGTGTGATGTTGGGATACCAGGGTCTTGGATGTGGGATACAGGAACAGGATTGTGAAGAAACAAGGGGCTTTTAGAGGGCTTGGTGTTGATAGCCCAAGTCACTCGGGAGCGGAGTTTTAACTTGCAGCTAAAGCAGTGGATCTTGGACACAGAGAGAAAAGAGGCTGGTTCCTCCTTTGGCCTGATCAACTAATTTCAAAAAATTTCAAACTAATTTCAAGCTGGACTTAGGGATGTTGGTAGAAGGGAGTAATAGGAATGGACCGAGTGAAACAAGAATACCTGGGGGAGGTTGTTTGGAACTTTAAGTTAACAGTTTTTAAACCATGTGTCAGGGGACCCCAGGGTTCCCACGGAGCCTCCACAAGGGCCACCTGGGGGATCACACAGGCGGAGGGCAGGGCCACCTCACTCTGTTCACCTGGAACGCCTCTATTCTAACTATTCTACACATTGGACTTCCTTTTAAGACTTTGTTTCAATGAGCTTTTTGTAGCTAAATGTCTTTTTAACACCCACTTAAATATGTAGGAAGACAAATGACTGAGAGATATTTACTTATAAGGTTCCCCAAGTGGATGTAGTTTGTACCCCATGATTCCTTTTCACACTGGTGTTATGGTCGAGCACTTAGACTCTCAGCGAGTCTCATTCTGCAGTGCTGGTATCAATATCCCATACATATGACCCATGTTTCTGAAGACACGTCAAATTGAGGGAATAAATAGGTTACAAATAATAGTTTGGCTGACTGTTTATTACCCTGCTAGGAGCACCTTCAAGTCATGGTGACTTCAGAGAATAATAACAAATAATTCAGCTGCTTGGCTGCAGTGAAGCAGGGGAACATTGAGGCTGGAGAATCAAGTAGGGCCCAGATCAGGAGGGGCCTTGTGAACTAAGTGAATTCTTTTATTTGGTCTTGATCCTGAGGGTAGATCTGAGGTGGCATTAGCAGGAAGGTCAGGTGACCACCAAAGTTTCTGCCAGACCTAGAATCTCCTCTTTCAGAGATGCAGTATTTGTCTAAAGCCAGACTTGAGCAAAACGTTGACATTTTAAAATGTAAAGAAGAATCCATCTTTAACCTGAAATTTATACAATGTTATAAACCAATGTTACTGCAATAAACAAAAAATTAAAAAAAAAAAAAGAAGAATCCATCTTTGAGCCATGTTTAGACGGTAGATAAAACATTTTAGTTAAACACAGTTGAGAATCTATAAATTGTTGAACTTTAGTTCTATTGAGAACCTTTGAGATCCATCATATTTTAAATGTTTTCTACCAGAGAAACATGCCAATGGTTTGCAAATATCATTTATCAACATTGACTCTATAATACAAGAAAATAAACTTCCTTGTACTTAAAATACAAATATCTATGATGATTTGAGTGTTCTTGCTTTCGCCTAAATATCTTTTCCCGAAAATGATGGCAAAAGTACTTTGTTTGTTTTAACTTGACCCATGTTTTGCAACCCAGTTTAATCATTTTACAGATTTCCTTTTGAAATAAATGGGCTAGATGTTCAGACAATAGTGGCAGATTTTTGCCATTTCAATAACATATGCAAGAGACACCGTTAGTGAAAATCATGTATCAAATTTTTCTTTGTGCAACTGTTTTTCTAATGAATTCAGTACTAAAGTGTTGGTAAAATAGAACTTTATTAATTCAAAGCAAGGAATGCCAATGTGACCATAAAAACATCTAAATAATAGAAAAATGTTTAGAGAAATCCATTTTACTACTTTAAAATAGAGTAGCTGTTATATACTAGAGTAGAAATGAGTGCTAATAAAAGGAAGGTAGTAAATAAAAAATTTTCTAGTGAAAATAAAACATCATAAAAATCTTAAAGATAAAATTTTATTTTATTCTCAATTAATTACTAGATTCATTTGTTGTAGGAAGTTTTGTTTTTCTTGAGCTCTTATATTAAAATTGTTAACATCCTCACTGAAAAGTACATCATGAGTTTATTTTTTTAAAAAGAAAGATATTCTGTGTCTGAATGAATGCAAATTTTGAATTTGTGGTGTATGAATTAATAGATATTGGAGGATGTCCATTCCCTGCTAAATACTGAAGTATCTGATTGATTATTTATTTCCTAGAAAATGATGCCAGCATACTAAGCATGAAAATTTCATTGCCAGTCACAATCTTTCCTCCACCTAATGTTCAACTTCTTCTCTAGACTGGGACAGACCAAGAAACTATTCCATAGACCTCCTTTGCAGATCCATCTTATCCTAAGACCATTTCCAGTGCCAACGACTCTACCACTCAGGTCTTCTCTAGAAAGATCACCTTGTGAGCCCTGTCTAAACCAGACCCATTCTAAAATCACCTCAACTTGAAACTGAATCCAGGCAGGTCTCCATCAGTATCAGAGTGGATATCCCAGAGGCATGCTCATAGATGATACAACGTCCGAGCAGTTGCCCGGCCAAGAGAAGGAAGGCCAAAGGCAATGCAACTTACTGGTTTCCAGCTTTGAGCCAGTCATCATAATGCCAAACTCACATTAGAATCCCTTTATTTGTATTAGTCAACATAAATTCTTTAGGTGTAAATCCCTATATCTCCTACCTTTATACCTCAGCATTAAAGGGTGTTTCATTACCAATTATAGTTTTCCTACTTAGAAGTCCCTCTTTCTGACATTAATAATTAACCAGTAAACTAACTTACCCAAATCCTTCAAAGCTCAGTTTATTTAAGAGGAGAGTAACTTCAAGAAGGTTATATCCATGGTTTACTGCTGCCGCCAGCCATGGGCCTTTGGGGCATACTTTGTTTTTTAATCTTCCTGGGAAAAAGTTGGGGACAGGAGCAAACGTAAGTAAAAGTACCCATCTTCATTTTTCAATGCATCTTAGCTGTGATGAGCAAAAAGTAAATTCAACAGACTGTGTTAATTTGAAAATAACTTTCTACTTTTGAGAACGCCAAGTGAATAGTCTCATCTCTGAATGAGAAAGTCAGGGAAGCATTTTAATTTGATGAGTGGCTAACAACATGACAGTTTTATAGAATTGTTATTTATAAAAATTTACATCAGTGGTTACTCAAATTCCTCTTCAAAAAAAGCACAAAATAAACCCAAGATAAAGTTTCTTGCTTATTTCTATTTGGGGCATAGTTTTCTTTGTGTTTTCCATATATTGTACACGGTAAAGCAGGGTTACTTGGGGATCAATTCTAACACTGTGATTTGGAAAACTATTGTTATAATTACTTCCAAATTTATGAGCTAACTCTTCATAAATTTTACTGTTATTATTGAAATACTGTCCATTTTAAACTATGTCAAAAATATTGATCTCATATGTAGAAATAACATTTTAGTACTGAAAAGGAACTGGAGAGTGTCTAATCGAACCTACTCATTTCCCATATAAGGATAAATCCAGTAGGGGAAGTGACTTACCAAAGGTCACACCACTAGAGAGACAGAAGCAGGACTTGTATTAAGGACTCCTCTTTTCCACTTCAATTTTTTTCCATTTTTTCATAAATTTATACAGGCATACCTCGTTTTATTGTGCTTTGCAGATATTTCACTTACAAATTGAAGGATTGTAGCAACCCTGCATCGAGCAAGTCTGTTGGTGCCATTTTTCCAACAGCATTTGCTCACTTTGTGTCTGTAAAATTTTGGTAATTCTCACAATATTTCAAACTCTTTCATTATTATCCTGTTATGGTGATCTCTGATCAGTGATCTTTGATGTTACTATTTTAATTGTTTTGGAACGCCATGAACTGCGCAGATATAAGATGGCAAACTTAACAGATAAACATTGTGTGTTTTCTCACTACTCCACCGACCAGCCATTCCCCCATCTCTCTCCCTCTCCTCAGGCCTCCCTATTCCCTGAGTCAAAACAGTATTGAAATTAGGTCAATTAATAACCCTATAATGGCCTCTAAGTGTTCAAGTGAAAGGAAGAGTCACATGTCTCTCATTTTAAATCAAAAGCTAGAAATGATCGAGTTTAGTGAGGAAGGCACGTCAAAAGCTGAGAAAGCCTGAAAGTTAGGCCTCTTGTGCCAAAGAGTTAGCCAAGCTGCAAATGCAAAGAAAAAGTTCTTGGAGGAAATTAAAAGTGCTGCTCCAGTGAACACACAAATGATAAGAAAGCAGAACAGCCTTATTGCTGATATGGAGAAAGTGTTAGTGGTCTGGATAGAAGATCAAACCAGCCACAACATTCCTTTAAGCCAAAGCCTAATCCAGAGCAAGACCCTAACTCTCTTCAATTCTACAGAGGAGAGAACGGTGAGGAAGCTGCAGAAGAAAAGTTTGAAGCTAGCAGAGGTTGGTTCATGAGGTTTAAGGAAAGAAGCCATCTCCATAACATAAAAGTGCAAGGTGAAGCAGCAACTGCTGATGTAGAAGCTGCAGCAAGTTATCCAGAAGATCCAGCTAAGATAATTAATGAAGGTGGCTACACTAAACGACAGATTTTCAATGTAGACAAAACAGTCTTATATTGGCAGAAGATGCCATCTAGGACTTTCATAGCTAGAGAGGAGAAGTCAATACCTGGCTTCAAAGCTTCAAAGAACAAGCTGACTCTCTTGTTAGGGGCTAATGTAACTGGTGACTTTAAGTTGAGGTCAATGCTCATTTACCATTCTGAAAATCCTAGGGCCCTTAAGAATTATGCTAAATCTACTCTGCTTGTGCTCTATAAATGGAAAAACAAAGCCTGGATGACAGCACATCTGCTTATAATATGGTTTACTTAATATTTTAATCCCATTGTTGAGACCTACTGCTCAGAAAAAAGAGATTTATTTCAAAATGTTACTGCTCATTGACAATACACCTAGTCACCCAAGAGCTCTGATGGAGATATACAATGAGATTAATGTTGTTTTTATGCCTGCTAACAATATCCATTCTGCAACCCATGGATCAAGGAGTAATTTTTACTTTCAAGTCTCACTATTTAAGACATACATTTTGTAATGCTATAGTTGCCATACATAGTGATTCCTCTGATGGATCTGAGCAAAGGAAATTGAAAACCTTCTGGAAAGAATTCACCATTCTAGATGCCATTAAGAACATTTGCAATTCATGGGTAGAGGTCAAAATATCAGCATTAACACGAGTTTGGAAAAAGTTTATTCCAACTCTCAGGATAACTTTGAGGGGTTCAAGACTTCAGTGGAGAAAGTAAATGCAGACGTGTTGGAAATAGTAAGAGAAGTAGAATTAGAAGTGGAGCCTAAGGATGTGACTGAGTTGCTGCAATCTCATGAGAAAACTTTAATGGATGAGGAGTTGGTTTTTAAGGATGAGCAAAGAAAGTGGTTTCTTGAGATGGAATCTATTCCTGGTGAAGATTGTTGAAATGACAACAAAGGATTCAAAATATTACAGAAACTTAGTTGATAAAGCAGCAGCAGGGTCTCCAATTTTGAAAGTTTTACTGTTATTGGACTGAAACACAGGTTCTTTTACCCACCACATAGTAGGGCCAATAAAGAAAAAAACTAAAACACTAGGCTTGTGGCAAGGAAAGAGGTTTACTATTATTGAAAGGCAGCCAGATGAGGAGAAGGGAGTTAGTTAGAACTCAGATCCACCTCCTTGAATGGAAAAAGGTAGGGGTTTTTATCTGGAGTTTTAGGTAGGGGAGGGAGAGCATGTGCTGGGGTTTTAGGTAACAGAGGGAAAGCATATGGCCATGCTGGTTGGCACCTTCCCACCAGCCTGTGTTTGGCCCTGGAGACTGAATTTCTTTCCCTTGACTGCCTGGACTTTTCTGGTTAGCTTTCATCTTCAGCCTGTGTTTGGCCTTGTGAGGCTGAATCTTGATGTCTGGACCTTGACTTCCTGGGAAAGACAGCTCACTCCATACTAAGGAGGGACAGAAAGACCTGGTTAGTTTTAAACAACAGTTGATTATGCTGAATATACACAGCTGCAGTTAGCAAAGCTTATCTCAAAGTTTTTGTTCTCTTCTTCTAGCCCAGGGAAGACTTTTTAACCTCTTCCTGCCCAACTTCAATCCCCACTGTCTTACGATCATTCCTCAATCTTGGGGAATGAGAGGTGAAGACTGCTCTAGCTACTTCCTGCTATAAAAGGGCAAAGATGAGGATCAGAGGAATGAAACTGTTTTACCTTTATTTTAAAATATTTTGGGGTACCAGGTGGGGAGAGCGAGATATGCTTTGCATTACTAATATTTTAGTACTCTGATCAGTGGCTTTGGAACAACACTTAAGTTCACATTTTATAATTACACAGATGACCACACAGATTAGCAAAATGGACAGCCCAAATTATAGTATCCTCACCATAATGGACCTCAATCCTTGGGGAATCCAGGAGAAGAGGCCTGTAAACCAATTAAGGTTAGTGCCTAGAACCTCAGGTGAAATCTGATGTAGCCAAGTAGCCTGCTGTCTATAGTCTAACAAATAAGGTAAGAATATGGGAGTCATTTATTACTTATCTTTAGAAGGCTGTTTTCTGAACAGCACTTTGCAGTCTGTCAGGGAATCACTTGACGATTCAGAGAAGTCAGTGTCTAGAGTATGAAGCCAGCCTAGGTTTCGGTGAACCCAGCTGTGATGTTTTTCCATGGCATGGTTCATGTTCCCTGTGGTGTTTTTCCTATAGTCCCATCCAGCAGGGATGAAGACCAGGATTTCAATAGGACCCAGTCTCTATGGCCAAGATGGTACAAAGAAACATCTGGCAGTGTTTAGCTCCTTAATTTGAGTTCCCTCCAAGTCTTTTGGATCATCTCTAGAACATAGAAAGGGTCTTCCAAAGTTAGGCCTACATTGTGTAAGCAAGTAACCAGATATTCAGTAAGAGGCATTTCTAGAGAAACAAAAAGAAAACCAAGATTAATGGTTGGAGCAAATTATAAACCAATTTCTCATGCCAGAGGATGGTCAGTCAAGAAGATCTCTAGATGTCAGGGGTGAAGCATCCCCTGCAGTTTTAAATATCTCCAAGGATGTCATCAGGCATTCAAGTAAACCTTTTGAGTGGCTTACACAGCAACAGGCATGAGGATTGTCCAAACATGGGCTTCATGGTGCTCTCTCTTAGGTTTATGTTAAGTTGTCTAGCTTCAGTTTGCAGGGCTTCAGAAAAAAGGGTGGTTTTAGTTCTCAATGACTCCAAATAAAAAGGACAGAAAAAACCTGAAAAGGTTAATTTGGAGATCTGTACCAGATATTTGAGGAAACTAGAATTCAGGATACAGTCCAGTTTACAGATAGAAAACAAAAACTGAAGACAATTAACAGAACCAGAATCCAACATCCACAAATATATATTATAGTTCCTGCTGAAACATGATTTGTCTCTCTAAAATCACCCTCATTTTTATCAAAGATAGTCAAATTACGATTCATTGGTTTGCAAAATAAGTCCAGTTTTAATAAACTTGGCCCCGTTATTTACATAAGCACAGCAAGAATGGCAATTGATCATAAAGGCTCTTTTAAATCTGCTTTGCTGGAACATTTTATAAGGAATCTCAGATTGATCTTTAAAGGTCTCTCAAGGCCAGGAAAGCCAGACCAAGGACTTATCATCAGACACCACCTGCAATATCTACAGATTCGTGTGAATTCCTCTCTTCTCAAGGTCCCCAAAATATCCTGGGGTTCTCTGCACCTGCCAGAGAGTGACTTTCCTTACTCACATGGTAAGGTTGCTGGAAACCCTGGAAGCAAGGTGCCAGGCCAATATTTCCAAGAGGCTTTATTCCATAAAGTCCAATCTTTGTTTCTCAAAGCTGTATGGTCATATCTGAGTTTATGCATGTTTCTCTGAAACATGATATTCCAGTCAAAGCCTTGGTAATATAACCAGTGTTTCCAATTGTGTCCTGCTATAAGGAAAACAGATTATTTTTGAACTTATGCAAGTAACTATATTGCCATGAAAATAAGAATACTTACTCATCAAAAGTTTTTAAATTCTAGTGGGATCAGAAAGGAAGAAAAAAGTAAATGTTTCAATTCTTTTTACAAAACTGTAATTTACCAAATTGTTATAAGTCATAGTTAGCTTAAGAGAAAAAAGGAAAAGTTTTCCTTAAACCTGGAAAAACAAAACATTAAAACTCAGCAATATTTCAAATAAAAAGTCATAAAAAATTATAATCATCTTCATCCATTTATTCAGTCCCATGATAACAACTCTTGATCTTCTGTTAGCAGTTTCATGAGGCCATCAGTTTCTCCATTACAGTTCTATAATTTCCTAGCCAGCTCAGCTTCATAATCTGAAAGTATATCAGAAACCTGTATTTTAGAGCAAGTGTCAGCAAGTGTCATCTCTCTGAAGATGAAACATATTTGCAAAAACATCAGAGTAGAACAACAACTGTCTGCCAATGACCAAATACTCAAAATGGCAATTGACAGAGACACTTGGCTATTTCTGTGACATACAACACTTTGAGATAATAACTAGAATTATGACTGACAACCAGGACAGATCAGAAGTTTTGGAATGTTATATAATTTTTTAAAAACACTTATATTAATAACATTTACCCACATAATACAACCTAGGAAGGCTTATTATCATTTATTTGATAATACTTCCCAAGTAATTTAACATACCAAATAAGTTTAATTAGTTCAGTATCTTCCTCTTTATAGAAAGAGAGAATAAATTCTTTGAGAAATCTCAAGGGTGATTGGAAATTTTCAAAGTTTCCTTTTTAAGTTAAAAGAAAGATTTTAATTTTGGGGGAAGTTTGTCAAAAATATCAAAAAGTTTTAAAACACTTGGTCAAATAGGAAACAAAGTTTAGTTATCCATTCAACCAAGGTGACAACAGAAGTGTCAAAGGCAAACAGAGAGTTAAAACAGTCAAAAAAACATTAATAGAGAGATATCAGTCCTTTTGAACATAGGAAGTTATTTTAACAAAACATAAATTTTCTGTCTTTCAGGTAGACTTACTCAAAGGAAAACCTTTTATAGCCTCTTTATCAAGAGCAGACCGAAAGTTCAAGAAAATTATCTTTTTTAAAGAGAAAACCAAATTCTAATATTCCACTAGCTTACTTTAACCAACTTGACCATGCACAAAACTCCAGCATTTTACTTCTGCAAACATTCTGTCTCTTACTTTTTACATTCAGAATTTGTCCCATGCCTTCTTTCCTTTTTTTTCCCCTAGTACTTGAGGACAAATTTATCTTTCTTAACAAAACAAACAAAAATATCTCCACTATTTATCCTTTCTTTACTGACAACATATATTTTACTTTCCTTGTATATACACTTTCCAGAAATATATGCTTTCTCATAGAAAATTCCTCAGCATGCTCAAAACATGTTTATCAATAAACTCAAGCATCTTTTAGTTTCTTTGAGATAAGAAACCAAAGGCAGGCAAATCTATGCTTAGTAATCAACTTCTAATATTTTATCTTATATGGAAATGACCTACATACTCAACAAATTTTTATCATTTAACTTAATTTAGCAAAATTCTGAAGTTTCCAAAAAGATTTTGGAAGCTGTTTTTCAAGCATATATACCACAAAACATAATTATTGTACCAAAAACCTCTTATCAATTTTTAATTTAGCAAAATTCTAAAGTTTCCAAAAAGATTTTGGAAGCTGTTTTTCAAGCATATATATCATAAAACATAATCATTGCACCCAAAACCTCTTATCCATTTTTACCTATCTAAATTATTTGTTCTCAACAATTATGTTTAGATTACTCACAAAAACTTCATGTGCCATTAAAGCAATCAGCCATCATTTTGAGTTAAGTACATACACCATAACACATAATTATTTTTAAAAAGTTCTCCCAAAAACTTTCATCTTTTTCATATCTATTTAGTTTACTTGTTCCCAATAATTATATCTAGATTGCCTACAAAACCCTCATCAGACATCAGACACAATCAGATATTATTCTAAGTTATTATTTTTTGATGACAAATTTTGTAACAGAGATAACATGTTGGATAACATGTTGGATAACCATATCCAATGTTGATAACTCTGAAAACATATTTATTTTAATCAAACCAACAAACTTAAACAAGCTTTTGTTTACCAAAGATCATTTTATAATACGTTAACTTGAAAGACATTTGGCTTAGTTTCCATTACATTCAGAAATAATTTATATAAGCACTTACTTTAAGCCAATTAAATAGACATCCTTTAGACATTATAGTATCTGGAGGCAGACAAATATATAGAGACTTACATACAGATAGACACAGAGATCTTCAAAATTTTAACCGGGTCTCAGGTACAAAACTTAGAAGAACAATTAGATCCATTGCTCCTTGGCAGATGGACCTGCTCAGATGGCTAAAAATATTTACTAAAGATTCTGTTTCTCTTTGCTCTAAGGATCCTTTTTAGAGCTATTTTTGAAATCATTTTGTCTTTTAGAAACTTTTGCATCTTAATCAATGACTGCATTCTATTATGAGAGGTTTTGAATCCTCTCTCTTAAGGGTGACTCTTAAGGTGGACTCATCTGAAACACAGGTTCCCGAGAAGGGCCATTACAATTCCAAATTATCTCAAAAGTTTACTTATTTCCACTTGCTTAGTTTTAGATCAGGAATTTTGGGAGAGTTGAAGTAGGGAAGCTCGGTGAGAGAGGAGATTTGGTTTCTTTTGCTAGCAGGGCTGCTGGCATCTCCCAATCTGGCATGTTTAATTATTGAATTATTTTCTTTTAAAGAGGCAATAAAGTATTCCCGATTTTATTTAGAAGCCTTAAAAGATTAAAATAGGCTTACCATTTGCTGTTTAATTTTATAGCCGGCTTTTTCCAATTGCGTAAGCAAATACACCAGTTTGAGTAAAATGAAATTGCCCCATTTTGGCCATTTTAAAGTGAGATCTCCTTTAGCATGTTTAATTACATTGCCTAAAGGGTGAATTTATATGCTCTTACAATATCAGTCAGGGGAAACGTTCCCCAGTGAGACACAATGTTTATCCCCATAACATAATCTGTAATACAATCAGGCAAAAAAGATGTAATCATTTTATATAAAGTCTATTTAAATATATCAATTTTTACAAAAACTTTATCTTAATTTTATCAACTCTTATACCTCTAATCATAGCTTTCATTAGGATTTCATCAATAAGTCTCAGTCTATAATATTGTGTAGGGGAAGCATTCCCAGCCAGATATAACATCCATTTCAAAAAAAAACATTCAGGCAAAGTTGAAATGACCTCTTCATATAATATGAGCTCAATAAATTTTAATCTTTATAACCTTATCAACCTTAGCAGCCTAACTGTTGCCCCAAACAATTGTTGGTCAGGTTTCTCATTGTGATTTCTGCCTTCTGGATTTTTAAATTTTTTTCTCAAACTGGGGTGAATAAAATGGGCTTGTTTGAGGTCCTTTAATGTTGTGGGGCCAATAGGGGGTCCCTTTAGCCCATTCAACCTTAGGTGGTGTTTTATATAAAACCTTTGTTTTAACCTCATTCATGTCCACTCCATTTATCCCATTTTTATTTTTAATAACTAGCTAAAGATTTCCATCCTGCTGAGATGAGTCCTGTGACTCTTCCCTTTTTGATTCCTCTTTTCTTTCCCCCCTTTTAATATTTGTCTTATTTACCCCCACTGTCTTATATACTGTATTTTTTTTTAAAAAACTTAAAAAAATTTCCACCTTGTTGAGGAGTCCCTTTATTTTTTTCTCAGCTTTTTATTCTTTGTTAACTTGTTTTCATTAGCATCTGTAAGACCATGAGAGGAAGCTGAGACCTCAATTTAAGTTTCATCTTTTTTTTTATAGGTTTATAACCGAAAACATCCCAATTTTGCATTACATAACCCAGAGGACTGCCACTGGGAATCGAATATGAGTTTCCCGTTATGCTGCTGCCCACAAACACATATTCTATACACGCATGCATTTCCACACAAGTATCAAAACAAATGGAACCAAGAATTAGTCTTTTCAAGAAATCAGGGTTCCCCCTGAACGAACTCCAGTAACCTAGAAAAAACCTCTGAAACAGAGGCAAACAAATTATACATTCACATATGCCTACACACACAAATGTCAAAACAAATGGAGCTCAGAGCTAGTCCTCTCTGAGTGAGATCTCTAGTCTCTTCAACAAAGTCAGAGCCCTTTGACTAAACTCCAGCAACCTGGAACAAAACCTCCGAAGCAGAGGCAAACAAACGAAAGGAAAAATAAGGCCCAGTCAGTTTTAACAAGGCAAGTCAACCAAAACAAATGAGGCCCAGAGTTTTCTCCTGAGCAAGATCCCTAGTCCTTTCTACAAAATCGTAGCCCCTTGAACAAACTCCAGTAAACTGGAACAAAACCCCTGAAACAGGCAAACAAGGAAAGGAAAAATAGGACTTGGTCAATTTTAACAGGGAAACTCACCAAAAGGACATCTGTTCGAAACCAGAAGCCAAAACAAACAAACAGACAAACAAATTAACAAACAAATCTAGAGCCTGTTTCCTTGCCACAAGAAAAATGTGCCTAGGGCCAGTGGTGCCAGGTCAGAGTGAAAGTACCAGGGATAGTCCCTAGGGCAAATCACTTAGGCAGCTCTGGACTCCTTCCTAGGAAACCCTGGCCAGCCTGGGGCTGCAGAGCCACAGGCAAAGAGCCTCCTGGCTGGCTCACCAAATTGTTACTGAACCCAAACACGGGTTCTTTTACCCACCGCATAGTAGGGCCAATAAAGAAAAAAACTAAAACACTAGGCTTGTGGCAAGGAAAGAGGTTTACTATTATTGAAAGGCAGCCAGATGAGGAGAAGGGAGTTAGTTAGAACTCAGATCCACCTCCTTGAACGGAAAAAGGTAGGGGTTTTTATCTGGGGTTTTAGGTAGGGGAGGGAGAGCATGTGCTGGGGTTTTAGGTAACAGAGGGGAAGCACGTGGCTGTGCTGGTTGGCACCTTCCCACCAGCCTGTGTTTGGCCTTGAAGACTGAATTTCTTTCGCTTGACTGCCTGGACTTTTCTGGTTAGTTTTCATCCTCAGCCTGCGTTTGGCCTTGTGAGGCTGAATCTTGATGTCTGGACCTTGATTTCCTGGGAAAGACAGCTCACTCCTATACTAAGGAGGGACAGAAAGACCTGGTTAGTTTTAAACAACAGTTGATTATGCTGAATATGCACAGCTGCAGTGAGCAAAGCTTGTCTCAAAGTTTTTGTTCTCTTCTTCTAGCCCAGGGAAGATTTTTTAACCTCTTCATGCTCAGTTTCACTGCCGAGGGTAAAATGCTATCAAACAGCATTGCATGCTGTAGAAAAATCTTCATGAAAGGAAGAGTCAATCAATGCAGCAAACTTCATTCTTATCTTATTTTAAGAAACTGGCATAGCCACCACCACCCTGATCAGTCAGCAACCATCAACATTGAGGCAAGACCTCCCACCAGCAAAAAGATTATGACTCACTGAAGGCTCAGATCATGGCCAGCATTTTCAGCAAAAAAGTATTTTTTACTTAAAGTATGTACATTTTTTTTAGATGCAATGCTATTGCACACTTAATAGACTACAGTATAGTGTAAACATAACTTTTATATGCACTGGGAAACCAGAAAATTCATGTGACTCACTTTATTGCAATATTACCTTTATTGTGATATCTACTTTATTGTGGTGGCCTGGAACCAAACCCGCACTATCACCACGGTGTGCCTATACATAAAAATATGTAAAATATATTATAAATATACACTTAGGACATCATAAATTTATAGCATTCTCCCACCCCTAATCTGATTTTCTCACATGGCTACAATCACCCCATTATCTAGGTAGTTTTTAATCATTCCTTTTTGAAAGACAAGCGGCTGGAGTTCTGAGAGATTGAGATTAAATGACTTCAAATTAGTGACAGAATTAGGACTAGAACCTGAGTCCCATGACACTAAATTCTTCCTACTAAACTGTACTGGCCCTTAATAAGCATCTCCTCTCTTTCTCTGAAAAAAGTGAGAGTACCATTTACAACATGGTAATCAATCAATTTAGTTGATTGATTTATTGATAAATTGAAAGATTTATTGAGCACCTACCATGTGATAGGCACTGGGGATATAGTAGATGGTATCAAGCTTGCATTCCAGTGGAGAAGCAAATAATGAACGAACCAATGAATGAATGAATAAATAAGTTCAGGTAGTTATTAGTGCCATGAAGAAAAAAAATAAAGGAGAGTAAGAGGATAAAGAAATGATGGGGCACTATTTAAAAGTGTGGGTAGGGAAAGTTCTCTAAGGAGCAGGCACTCATACAGAGCTTGAAGGAAGTGAGGGAGCAAGCCATGCAAATATCTGGGGAAAGAACGCTCCAGGTAGAGGCCAAAGTAGAGGTCTTGTCTCTCTGCAAGGTCAGTGGCTCTGTCACTATTGAAAGAAAATAAGAAAATTCTGAAATTTTTTACATGATAGATTGATAGATAAATCAGTAAGGACCAAAATCTGTACGAAGGGTGGTTTCAGAGCCGTCTTTTAGGGACTTGTAAACACTGAGTATTTTGTGTTTCACCACCACCAGCATGTAGACAATTCAAAACTAAAGCAATACTAAATTGAAAAATATAAAACTTCTAAGAACACTGAAATTAGAATAGCTTTTTTTCCCTAGATTTTTCTGATTGCAAAACCCTTGATAAATTCAGCTTAGTATAGCAATTGAAAGTGTTCAGGAAACAGGCTGCTCAGGTTCAGTTCCTAATTCTATAACTTATTAGCTGTGTGACCATGGGCAAATTAATTATCAGTTTCCTCATCTGTAAAATAGGGGTAATAACAAGACCTTCCTCACAGACTGGTTGTAGCAACACAGTGAGTTTAAATACATGGAGGGCTTAAAACCACGCCTAGCACAGAGTAAGGTTTCAGTCACTGTACGTTATTATCATCAAAGCTGAACTTTTCTCATTTTCTGCTGTTCCTGGCTAAGCACATCAGGAATTCAGAGGATGGTTGGAAGTCTGGAGATTCTTTTCTCTCTTTTACAATTTGCCTCTAAGTCGTTCCAGATTAGTGGTGGTGTAGGAGAACTGCCAGATGCTTTAAAGGATCTAATTATTTCCAAGTTAATTTCATTGTTACTAAAGACTTGCTGATTTTTAAAGACTTTTTAAATGTCATAATGTTGACAGAAGCCTGCAATAATTCTGCCAGGTGGGGTGACAGGTGCACCCAAGCCTGTTCGGCCACTTGAATTAGTCATTCACTATGCCCTTTTGGATTGAGACACACTTCTTTTTCTATGTAGCAGCATATGCAGTGCTCACTATTCAAATTAGATACTTTTGTGATGTATAATTAATAACCTAGTTTACATTTGTAAGTTTTCTTTCAATAAAACAATGAAAATTCACACATTAAAAAATTTTTATTTTAAAAACTTGTATAGATTCATTTCCACTCTTGTATAAATCACATGAGAAATAAAATTGATGGAACAGCCTATCGTTATGAACATAGCTTGTAACCTTGACTTCAGTTACAGACACAAAAACTGAGAGACCTGAATATAAATTCTGCCTCATTCACTTGCAAGCCGTGTGACCTTGGTCAAATTAACCTCTTATCACTTGTAAAATAGGAATAATAATAATATCTACGTCATTGGTTTGTTGTAAAGATTAAAAATGTTGTAGGCTGGCCCCGTGGCTTAGCGGTTAAGTGCGCGAGCTCTGCTGCTCGCGGCCCGGGTTCGGATCCCGGGCGCGCACCGACGCACCACTTCTCCGGCCATGCTGAGGCCGCGTCCCATATACAGCAACTAGAAGGATGTGCAGCTATGACATACAACTATCTACTGGGGCTTTGGGGGAAAAAATAAATTAAAAAAAAAAAGTATTGTATGTAAAGTGCTAATACAGCCTCTCATATGTGGTAACTACGCAATCGCTGTTTTTATCGTTATTGGTGTAAGATTGTTATTCCTCAAGGATCTCCATCACTACATCCATTTCTAAATGCATTCCCCCAGCTCACTTTTATTCTACCCTTTTCTTTATCCACTCACTAGTATAACCCAATACTTCTAAGATTACTTCCTTTTAACTAACTTAGTAAAATTAATGAATCTTAACATTTATTGAGTACTAAGTGTGCTAGGCACTTTCATATACATATTCTCATTTCATCCTTACTGCAGCCTCGTAAAGGTGATATTTTCACAGGTAAGTTATTTTCGTCTCAGAGGGTTAGTAGGGTTAGTGACTTTACCATGGTCACTCAGCCGGTAGATGGCAGCGCTGAAATTCAATCACTGGTGTTTTTTTCTTCACTGGGCTAAAATATTGACCCTATTTACATGTTCCAGTCAACACCATTAAAAATCTTCCTTTGCTGCAATAACTCAGGGAAGGTGCTATTATTATTTTTCTAAATGTTAACTAAATCCCTGGCTCTATTTCTGAAGTCCTAATTCCCAGCTATTTCTTCTTGGAAACCATATTGAAATTATCATAGGTCACAAACACATTCTGATTTAAAATTATCATTAAGTTGAGAAAATGTGCCTATTTTAAATGGAATCTCTCAAGTGAGATTAAAAAAAATCCAAAGTATAACAAAATATGTCATATAAAGATATGGATTCTTCTCTTTTCCTGTTTCAACAGGTATGTCATTTCAGCACCAAAAGTACTCCGTGTTGGAGCATCTGAAAATATTGTAATTCAAGTTTATGGATACACTGAAGCATTTGGTGCAGAAATCTCTATTAAAAGTTATCCTGATAAACAATTTACTTACTCTTCAGGCTATGTTACTTTGTCCACAGAAAACAAATTCCAAAACTCTGCAATCTTAACAGTATGTATTTATCCTTCATTTTCTTTATACATAGAGAATATTCTCAATAAAATGTGTTCAAAGTTTGAATATTGACAACATAGAGAGTTGATCATTTATACCACTCTCCACTGTGTGATTATTAGATGATGTCAGTTGCTAATGATAATATGGGTGAAACAAAATTCTGAATAGGAGAGCTGTGTCTGCTTTTTTAGCAATGCATGTAAATTAACATTCTTATTGGAAAATAAAATTGTACTAATGTGAAAATATTTGGAAATGAATTGAGAATACTTGTTTACTGTGAAAATTACCAGTATAAAGAAACAGCTATGAATATGCATATTGATCTGTAATGCATTGCCTACAAAAATCCATGGATACTATTTAACATTTGTTTGTTTAAACGCCAATATTCCACAATTATAGCTTCCAAAATTAATAAAATTATTGATTATTAAAGTGAATAGCTCTCATTGATAACCTGTAGCTAATAGAAAGAAAAACCTGGATCAAATAACTTTTCCTTCTATTAAGAAATTATAGGATAGCTTGGTTAGAGAAGTGCTTGCAACTCATTTGTTATTAAAAATTCTGATAACTAAAAATAACTTTCATACTTACTATTTATTCACTCTAGTGAATAAATATAACCAAAATATTGTTTTAAATTCTGTTATACTTTCAAAAATAAAGAGCCAGAAAATTAAAGATGACTAGACTTAGAAGGGGCTCTGAGATTCATTTACACCAGTCTTTCTCTAAAGTGAATTATTTAAAAAGAAATTAAAATTTGAAATTTCATAAGGAGCTTAACATTAGAATTATATCAATATTTAGAATTTTTAATTTATTTTATAAATGTGTTTTGATTTTATAATTATAAAAAAGTCATAAGCATAAAAAAATTATACCTAGCTTTAGGTTTGTACATATTTAAGTAACATTGTAATAAAAATAATTTTTTATTATATTGTAAATAATAAAAAGTCAACCCTGAGAGTCCTCCAGAACCCTTTATCCTTTAAAAGGGGTCTGTATATTACTTGAGTTTGAGAAACACTGATCTAAATAAATGCTAACCAAATATAGGAATTCTTTCATTAATGTTCTTGATGGCAAATGCTCTAACCTTTTAACAAATACTTCCACTTATTAGGTTTATTAAGAATTAAAATTCATTTCCCAAAAGTGTTATTTTCAACAGATATTCTTATCTGATGCCACTAGCCACGAATGTGTGACTGTCACCTTTAAATTTGTCAATCAAATTTAACTAAAATAAAAAATTCAGTTCATCAGTCACACGAGCCACATTCCAGGTGCTCAAATAGCCACATGTAATTGGTGGTCGCCATATTGGACAGCATAGATATAGAACATTTCCATCATCACAGAAAATTCTATTGAACGCTGCTGATTTAGGTGGTTAATTGAAAAGGTAGATTAAGGCGGGGACTCATAAAAATCAATGCATATCTTCAGCATTTAATTTTATCTTAACATTATAATGTATCTTTATTTGCCGGTTGTTTCATGTTGTGTTAAGTTCTTTTCTTTAAGTATGGATCCACTGGTTGCAGTGTCAAATGTTTATTATGTGTCACACCTTTAACAAATCATCTTTGTTCTACAGTTTCTGTTTCTTTAAAGTGGAGATAGAACTTAAAGACACCTGCAAAGCAATCTGAGCACAGAATATTTATAGATTTTTACTATTTTCCAAACTTTTACAGTACTCTCACACATCTAATTCCACAGCAGTTGGTTTTAGTGATTAACTTCTACCCCATGTTTCCAAAGCCTAAGTTTTCATACAAACACTTTTCTTTCTTTTATTACTTTTTATGTATTAAATTCACATATCATGCAATGTAAAGTGGATAATTACAATCATATACACAAATTGGAAAGCGTGCTGCTCAACCCATGGGAGCAGAAAGATGCAGATAGAACACAAAGTATACTGAACATCAGTCAAGATATTGAATTGAGGGAATGGAGAGCACGGGCTAATCCAGCAAGCTGAAAGTTTGTTAAGAGACCTTCTATAGCAGTAGTTTTGCTAAATGCATATAAAATTTAGGGAACATGGAACCAAAAAGACTTTCAATTGCTTAAAGCTAAATTTTGATTATTATATTTGGCACTGAAGGGCTTTGGGCAAAATTTATTTACTATTTTGGCTCCTCTATTATTTTTTAAATGACTAAATATACATACTCATTTTCTGTTCTAATGAGATTATAGTGGTATTTAGAAAATCAACGTGTTTTATAGTATTAAAATTATTATACTCTTTTCCATCAACATTTTCTTTTACAGCTACAACCCAAACAGTTGTCTGGAGGACAAAACCCAGTTTCACATGTGTATTTGGATGTTGTATCAAAGCATTTTTCACAATCAAAAAAAATTCCAATAACCTATGACAATGGATTTCTCTTCATTCACACAGACAAACCTGTTTACACTCCACACCAGTCAGGTAGGGTATAGGATGCTTCTTTCTCTGGGGGGAAAATTGACACTATATTGTAGAGCTTTTTAACACTTAAGTGGAGACAGGTTTCTAACTTGCTCAAAAGAGTCTCAATTCCCAATGACTTTTACACTTATAAATTCCATTTTAATTTTGTGTATATGGAAATTGCTAGATAAATAATTAAATGGAATTTAATTTTAAACTTGTTTGATTTTAAGTATAAATTTTAAATTCACATTGAAATTACAAAATCAACAATTACATTATCTGCCCCATCAGTTATTTCCAAGTAGAAAAAAAGCTTTTTAAAAATTGTGAAATGTTGTGTTATATCTTATTTATTAAACATATATAAGATGTAATTGAAAATATAATTTTGACAATGGGTAAATAATTTATTATAGAGCCATATTCATTAAAAAAATTCCATTACTTTGGAGCTAATCCTTAAATTCAGTAAACAAATCTACCCCTAGGGGCTCAGCTGTTTCAGCAAAGAATAAATCAGATCACAGAAATATGTGGATATTAATTTTCTAAGGTGATCTACCTAAGAAAGTTCCTGTTAGAAAATTATTTCATATTCATGGTTCTTCTGTTAGAGGGGGAAAGGTCATGATAGCCAGTCAAAACTCTGTGATTGAGGAATGGCTGAATTTATTCCCAATGAACTAAAACACAGAAAAGTGGAAATGCTGCCCAAATATGTTTACTATTTTCCAAACTTTTACATATTTTCCAAATATGTTCATGTGTGTGCAAAATTTTTGATCCCTCCATCTCTCCCTCTTGCCATCATTGACTTTTGAGCACATCAGAGATGGAATTATGAGAAAACTGTATGTGGGAGGGGGAGGTTATGAAGTAACGATATTATTGGTAAAGAACAGGAGAAGGGAGGTGGGACCAGCCAGCTTTGTTGAAAAGCTTTTCACATAGTGCATCCTTGCTAAATGTTGGTTGATGTTGATGATGACAGTAGTGGGGTGGAATGGGCTTACACCATTACCATTTCAGCAGGAGCGCCTGTTATGATCAGCTAAGAAAGGAAAGGCCTAGAGGGGGCGGGATATTGTTCTTGGCTTGGACAGATTATCATTGTCAGAATAGTACCATCTTTTGACTCCAAAGAAGATCACTTGGTATACAAGGAAATAGTCTCTGCGCATAAAGCTTGGGCCCTTTTAAACGTAATCATGCCTAGAAACAAACATATCCCTGCCCTTGTCATCCTTTATTAGGGGATGTTTCATTAATTGGGTCCTGTTGATACTACCTATCACTTAGGGTCCTCAGGCTTTGTCCAATGAGTAGTCTGATACCTAGAGCCTGGGACCTTTCTTAGCTATCAAGCCCTTCCTTAAGAACAGCCTCATTTATTATTTCTCTATCAGGGCTTTGCTGTAAGATGTGTTATCCTCATCTATTCTAATCACAGAGGAAACCTAGAGAACGTCCTTCTAAATATCGACCCATTAGTGACAGGAAGTGAACTATAGGGGTTAAAAGCAGACTCTGGAGCCAAATTGTCTGGGTTCAAATCCCTGCTTGAGCTGTTATTAGCTCTGTGATCCCATACGAATTACTCAACCTCTCTGAACCCCACTTTCCTCATCTGTAAAATGCAGATAATAATAGAACTTACCTAATAGAGTTCTTGTGAGAGTTAAGTGAATTCATACGTGTAAAGCATTTAAAACAGTGCCTAGCACAGAATAGGCTCTAGGAAAGAGTTTTCCATTATTATTTAATCTGTGGAGTAGCACAAAGCCTATTTACACAAAAGAAAAAGAATTACTTAAAAATAATTTTTTAGGGGCCAGCCTGGTGGCGCAAGCGGTTAAATGTGCACTCTGCTGCGGCGGCCCGGGGTTCGCCAGTTCGGATCCTGGGCGCGCACCAACGCACCGCTTGGCAAGCCATGCTGTGGCGGCTTTCCATATAAAGTGGAGGAAGATGGACACAGATGTTAGCCCAGGGCCAGTCTTCCTCAGCAAAAAAAAGAGGAGGATTGGCAGATGTTAGCACAGGGCTGATCTTCCTCACAAAAAATTTTTTTTAAAAAAAGTAATTTTTTAAAAAATTGATTAAATCTTGCTATTTATGGTTCTAATATCCCAATTGACACATTTAATCTGAAGACCCTTGAGAGATTTTTAGTATAAGCATCTTTAGGATAAAGGCTTAAATCTTCAAGGCTTTATAGAATAAGGCTTTAGAATATTGACCAAAACCTTCAATTCCATACAGCCTGTCCTGCCTTCCCCTCCAGCCTCATCATCTACCATGCTCCCCCTTGTCTGTGGACACCAGCCAAATTGACCCCTTTTCAGTTGCTGTCTCACATCACTTTCCCATCTATATTAAGGCCTGTGTACTCTGCCTGGTACATTCATGCCCTTCCTTTGCCTTGTTAACTCCTACTTGTCATCACAGGACCCTTCTAGAGGGCCACCTTCTCTGCCTCTCTGACCGCTTCAATTCTCCCTCTTCTACACGCTCAGAAAGCCAGGCGGTGTCATCTGTAGCACTTCCCACCCTGGAATTTTGCATATACTTGTGTGATTGTGTGTTTGCCTCTCTCCTCCACTCCATGAGAAGACCTTCGTGTCTGATTTGCCTCAATACCGTATCTCTGTGCCTAACATAGTGCCTGTACTTAGAAGACAGGCAATACATTTTTTGAGTTATACTTGACATGCAACATTGTGTAAGTTTAAGGTGTACAACATATTGATTTGATACATTTATATTGCAATATGTTTGTCAACAATACATTTTTTAAAGCCATATCTTTGGTACAAAAAATTTTATTGATCTTACCTCCGATACACCATCACCGTGAAGACAAGATTAATTTTCTAGCCTAAACACAGACTGGGTTAGAAAGTAGACAATAATAATGATAAAATAAAAATAATAAAAATAATTTTAAAATAATAAACATTTATTGATTAGCGCTGGGCTATGCAAAAGCTTTGTCTTATGTAGTTTTCACAACACTATGAAGCAGATACTGGCAGTCCTGTTTTACAGATGAGGGAACCAAGATTTAGAGGGATTAAGTATCCTGCTCAGGGCCGGACTAGGAAATGGCAGAGGCAGGAGTGAAACCACAGCTTTGAACTCCAGGGTTTGTGCTCTTAACTTTTGTGACCTATTGCCTCTGGCGGCTTCCCAGTGATGCTTAGGCCTGGACAGGATGTGTTCATAAGGCAGGAGGAAGGATTCAAGGTGAAAGACAGGAGTGAGGGGAAGGAGAGAGGAGAGTGGGGGTGGGGGAAGGGAATTTACTGAGCATTTTGCTTTGATCTTATAGTCTTAGTGAAACCCGTTTTAGAGAGCTTAATGTGGCTTCTTACAAAGAGCTTTGCATAATACTGACCTGTTAAAAGATTTATGGCACCAGTTCAATTTTATTTTGTGAGTCAAGTTTTGGCCATGAATAGATTTGAGCATCAGCAAAACCCTAGAGAAATTACAAGATGTCATTGGAAGGAGCTAGATCATCAGTCTCAAACAGCTATGAGTTAAAAGCTAAACAGATGTGTTTGTTTAAAAGATGGAGATTAACTGACAGAAAGAAAGGGAAGAGAACTAATCATTATTGGGCCCTTGACATTAGTCTTTTAACAATGAGAGAACAATTGGAGGTTCTGGCTCAATAAATATGACAAAACCATATAATTCAAACCTGCCTTTTGTAACATGGAGATAATTTCAGACCTTGGTGGTTATTATAAGGGGAAGAGTATATAATGTCTACATCAAACTATCTAATTTTCCATTAAAATCTTCAAGTCTAATATGAGACAATATATTATACTCCCATATATTCATATGGTAACATCACTTTCACTACCATGAAATTCTTGATAAACAATTGCCTAATTTTGTACTGCATATGTATTTCAAAAAACTTGTATGTAAATATATCTTAATAAAGCGAACTGTACTTTAAATTCACTAGAAGTAGCTCTTTAAAGGACTCCAAGAGGATTCTCTTTAAAAGAAAAGAATCTTTAGTAATGTATACATCTGTAAACTAATTTATTCTTTCTCTTAAATATGGATTTTTGTGCACTGATTTTTGTGATTGAGGTTTTTTAATTGACTCATCATTTTTAAGGATGATTATTGTAAAAAAAATCAAAATACCCTTGTGTTTAGCAGAGTTTTGATGATATCAATTGTTCTTACAGTAAAGGTTAGAGTTTATTCACTGAATGATGACTTCAAGCCAGCCAAAAGAGAAACTGTCTTAACTTTCATAGTAAGTATGTTATTTATTTAGATAATAATTTAACTCATCTTCAGAACAAGATTGTTCCATAACCCTGCCATAACACTACACAAACTCATTCAATGTTCAGTAAATGGTTATTGAACATCTACTGTAAGTATAACATTGTAGGTCTAAATCTCTATAATAGACGTATGTAAAAAGCTCATGAAAAAATCTCAGCAAGTTATGATTTTGAACAAAACCATTTAAATATATCCTTCATGATTTCTTTCTTAAAGAGCATCAATCACTAAGAATTAATTGAATACCTATTATGTGTGAGATTTTTGATTTGTACAGTTCAAGATAGTTACAATCCGTAGTACTTGCACTTAAGGAACTTAGAGGTGAGTACTCACACATGCGAAAAATGGTGCTAAACTACGAGACAAAGATCAGCAGTTATCAACCTTGGATCAGCCGTGACATTCATAACAGATGATATGCACGTGTGCAATAAACGCCCGTGGTCTTACTCAGTTTGGGTCCCAAGCTTACAAAATTTTTGTAGGAAAATAACTGCTCACCTATCAACAGTAGGTGTATCAGTAATGGTCCTTCACTATAGGCTGCAGCACATTTTCTCCTATCCCCCGCCCAAAAAAACTTATCAGAACACAAGTGAAAAAGAATGATGTACAGGGATAACTTTGAATCCTTTAAATTACAAAAATTATAACCTTTTCGTAAACTTTAACATTTAACTATTTTATAATTAATTACTTTTGAAACATCAGAGTGTTCCAAGATTGTGGTTGCTAACTATTGATATAGACTGTAAACTCCCAGAATTCAAAGAGATTAGGGAGGCCAAGGGACACTTCAAGGAAGAGATGAGATTTGAACTGCGCCTGGAACAATGAGTAGAATTTAGATATGTGGAGGAGAAGTAGGAGGATTGCTAGAAAACGAAGGACAGAGCAGAGAGTCAGAAGTAAGAAGGCTAGGACAGGACCTGTTTTAGTCATACAGAAGAGAGTTAAATCTCTTCTAGATAATTTAGACTAGGATACCCTGGACACTGATATATACTTTTTTTTTGATGAGGCAGGAGATGAAAGAGGGTCCAAAAAGAGGGAGAGAAGTGGCTTAAATGAACCACATTTGCCTTCCACAACATTTAAATGATCTTCTTCCTTCATATTTAATTTGAAGACATGGATATTTGTTAGTAAATATTTCTGTAGATCAAAGATAATATCATCGGTTCATTTTTTTAATGTGGTTTATGTGCTTTGAAGTTGTTTGTTTTTATTCAAAGGATCCCGAAGGATCAGAAGTTGACGTTGTAGAAGAAAATGATTATACTGGAATCATCTCTTTTCCTGACTTCAAGATTCCACCTAGTCCTAAGTATTTTAAATTATTTGTTAATAAAGTTTTCTCTGAAAAGCACATCTGGAACTTTTGGTTATCAGGCAGATAACAAGTCAAATGGAGCCACCTAGTGTTAACAAAGTGTGTCAGTGTGAAGGACAGGAGGATACCCAAAATCTTTTCAAGTCTAACGAGAAGCTAGGCTCAGTTTCTGGGAAAAATATTTCCGATACTTCTCACTAATCTTCGTTACACATAGAAATTAAAATTTGAAAAAGGCAAAAAATAGTCCCCAGGTTTTTTTTTTTTTTCTTCATCAAAACCATCAAGACTCTACCCATCAAGAAATCTAATAGACTATCAGTCGGTAAGGCTGGTGTGGTCCCATGCCTTGCTCTGGGAGTTATAAAAATATTGGTCCTCTGTAGTCTTTGCTGCATAGATTACCAGAAGGCAGATTTCAAGAGGGAAGGTGTTCTTGGAGTCATTTCTTCCATTTGGCCTCATGCTAAAGGATTTAGGAACATGAGTAAACAGAATCCAATATAATAAATATTTAGTGAACACATTTCTAGTATGGGCTGAGTATAATGGGAATGAGAGATTCAAAATAGAAAGGAAAAATTAAGTCTCTGCCTTCAAGATACTTATAAGAGTAGGACAAATAAGATAAGTGCACCTATAAATGGCTACAATATAACTTTAAAGCAAAATCTTTTTATAGTCATTTTTGCTGTGCCCTGTAGATGGGATTTTGCAGTTAATTCACTGTACTGAAGATTTTCTAGAAATTTGGATGAAATTGAAGGAATTGAATAATTTGGATAACTTTTAAATTGTATATGTCTTTGAAAATACTGCATGCTCTATAGCACAGAATTGATCGTATTATTTTATAGCTATTATCATTTCTCCAACTTCATCTCATGACATTTGCTCCATTTGTCTGTCATAACCAGTACTTTCCCACCCCGGTACCTTTGCACACGTTGTCCCCTCTGCTTAGAAGGTGCTTCACCTTGCTCTTCACAGGGCTGGCTTCTTCTCATTCTTTAGGACGCAGAGTAAAGGCTCCCTTTTCAGAGGCTATCCCTGGATGCACCATCTAACGTATTCCCTCTCTTGCTTTTACTCTCTTGCTTATTTTCTTCATGGCACATATCTCAATTTTATAAGTATTTATTAATTTACTTGATTCCCCATTAGACTATAAACTCTTTGAGGACAGGGGTCTTGTCTATTGCTCACTATTGTATCTCCAACACTTCAACATAACAGGCATTTGATAAATGTTCACTGAATTGATGATGATGATGATGATGATAACTATAACATTAAACTTTTTTGGTTGCATAACCAATAAGCAAGGTAGATACTATTTTTCCCATTTCACAAATGAGGTTAAGTAACTTGCCAAAGTCCAATCTGCTTGCAAACAGAAACGTGGGAATTTGAACTTCCATGGACTATGAGCTCTGTGAAGATAAGGACTCTTCTACCGGCTCATTTTTTATCTCTAGTGCTTAATCCAGTGCTCAATAAATACTTTTAAATGAAGGTCGTTAATGAAACCCAGGTCATTTTCCTGTTTCAACAAATCATACTTTGTCTTCAACCATAATTTCATTTATGTGAAGTGTGAATTTTATGATCTGGATAGGCTTGACCTGTATTATATGTTTCTAGAGACATTCTTACGGATTTTCTACTGTAGTGTGGATTTTAGTATTATGTTAGTAAAATTAAACTCCAGGATTAAGTAAATTCTCAAGTATCATAAGCTCTTTAAATCGAACCTATTGACTACATTAAGATAAAATAGCTGAAAAAAATAACACAATGTATGAAAAACTAATTACTAAACCATTTCTATTATCCTGAAAATGCTCAATTATTTCTATTTATTGCTTAAAAATCTGTCACAAATAAAATATATTACTTAGGCTATAGACATCTTTACTTACTTTTCTCTCTTTAAAACAAGAATTGACTAATTTCCTCTGGGAAAAATATTCGATGACTTCTGTAATTTTAAATATTTTGCTTCCACAGATATGGTGTGTGGACAATTCAAGCTAAATATAAAGAGGACTTTTCGACAACGGGAACTGCATATTTTGAAATTAAAGAATATGGTAATTTCTGACAATTAAGCATTTACCTTTGAAGACTTAGTGTTTTTGCAATAATTCTTTTCGTTGATGAACTTAATGCCGAATCACTTCCTGATGAAGCTGAGGGAGCCTGCTGGTATAGTTAGAAGTACTGGTTGAGGGGGTGGGAGGTTGTTCGGATGCCTGAGCTCTAGTTCCAGCACGCCCTAGTTAGCCTTGAACAAGCACATCAGCTTCTCTGGACTTGTGTTCCTCATCATAGAGCTGGGAGACACCTAGTCCCCTGAGGAGGCTGACTAGCTAAGGTCCTTTCCAGAATTATGATTTTAGGAGAAACTTAATCAGAGATGAGATGAGCGGAATGCAGTAAGACTAATAGATGATTTACTCAAGTTATTACAACCAATTAGTGCCACAACAAGAGCACCTGGATTTCCTTACCCCTAGTCCAGTGTTATTTTCCTTCTGGTTCACAGATCCCTAATATATTTACCTGGAAATTTAAGATATTCTTATTTTTAAATAAATCATATGAATGGACTAGTAATTAACATATAAATAGCTTAATCTTTCCATTTCTTGTCGTTTTTTACTAAAGTATTTGTGTGCTCTGATATCGAATTTAACTTTCTTTGCTTGAAGTCATTTTTTATTCTCCCAGGAGACTCATAATAATATGGAGAATAAATGCACAAATTTTAGCAATTGATGAACAAAACAGTGCCAAAAGAAATTTGTTATAATGAAACTCAACTTTAAAGTTATAGGCTCTCAATAACATATAATCCTAACTATCTCCCTTCCTCCAAATGTTTTTGCTGCTTCCTGTATATATCTAGAATTCATCCACCTCTTACTACCTGCAGCCACCCGTTGATTCATCACCAGGCTCCCTCCTGGACTACTGCAAAAACCTCCTAATTGCTATCTCTACTTCCAAGCTATTCTTGCTTGGTATTAGCCAAAATAATCTTGAAATGCAAATCTCATTAAGTTATTTCACTATTGAACAGTCCCCAATAGCTCCTCATCGTTTTTATAATGAAAGTCGAAATCCTTATTTTGAGCTGGCCCCTGCCTACCTCCTCTTCAGCCTCATTTCACACCACTCTTCCCCTCACTTCCCTCCAGCAGTGGTGACTGCATATGATGTTCCATCTACCTAGAACACTTTTCCCTTCCCTCATTGCCTAAGCAACTCCTACTCACCTTTCAAGTCTCAGTTGAAAAGACATTTATTCAGCAAAGCTTCCCCTAAATTCTCTTTGCTGGGAAGGATTCCCTGTACTTATTTATATCAGTTTTCATAACTGGTTTAGGTGTTTATCTGTCTAATTATTTGCTTATGTCTGTCTTCCCTGCTTGACTGTGAGCTCATTAAGAACAGGGTTTGTATCTGTCTTGTTCACTAGTATATATCCCTGTTGATAAAAGTGTGTCTACTACATGGCAACTATGTATTAGATGAAAGAATGAAATATTTCCCTCCACTTCATATCCTGGAGAGAACATACCTGCCTTGATCTTTAATAACATAAGAATGCAGCCCAGAGCAACAAACTGCATTGCTCTCTTACATCTGGCCTTCACCATCTAGGAAACACATGAGCCATATCTGAAACCAACTCTCTCATGTACTCTCGTGTGTCAGTCTTTGCCCACAATATCAGGGACACGCAATCACCCAGTTTTCTGTTAACTGTTGTTCGGTTTAATAGAATTAAAATCCATAAGCTCTGGTACATGGTCTGAGTTGGTATAAAGCAAAGCCAGTGCCCTTTTGACAGGTGACATTGTTTTCTCTTGGGCAATCAAGATACCAAAGAGACAGAAAAAAACCTCCTTCCTTTCTGTCCTAATTTCTAATTTTGCATGGATGTTTTCTTATAGTTACTTGTAAGCTCTCTCTTCTTGACAAAAGTCAGAGTTTTATGCTGGAATTTGGAGACTGGAGACAAGAAAGAGAAATGTTAAATAAGCAAGAATTTTCCTTTGCTTTTTTCAATTTAATAAACATTTGTTGAGCATATGTTTAAGACTTATGAGGTGGGTGAGGGGGGAAATATACAAAGATAAATAGAGACTAGTCTGTTTTGTTTTCAAGGAGCCCATAATCTAGTGGAGGAAATAATCAATTGTCTGTAATAAGGGCTGAAATCAAAGGATAAGCAAAGTGCTTCTGGTACAGAGAAAATGGATTGACCTCTGATTGGCAGAGTGGGAGGCTCCCCAGAGATGTTGTTGTTGATGATGATGATGATGAAGAAGATGATGATGATGATGAAGGTGATGATGATAATGACCAGGTGGATGTTGTGTTGATGTTACAGCTTGTCCAACTATACCAGAAAGTATAATTGGTTGCCATGCTTTAGAGGCTACTCTAATTTGAACAGTAATATTGCCTTTTTGTTTTTATTTTCAGTGTTACCGCATTTTTCTGTCTCAATAGAACCGGAAAATAGTTTCATTGGTTATAAGGACTTTAATAATTTTGAAATTACTATAAAAGCAAGGTAAGAAAGTTATTTTTCTCCCCAGATTATCCACCTAAATTGAGTGTCAACTCTGGTTGGTGATAGTTGCCCAAAGTGAGATCTGTGATTTTTTTCCCAGCTTTATTGAGATATAATTGACATGAAACATTGTGCAAGTTTAAGGTGTACAACGTGTTGATTTAATACTTATATATTGCTAAGATCTGTCGTTTATTGGCAATGTCTGCCATGACTTTGGAACTGACTGATTGAGGAGACATCATGCCTGTAGTTTATTTGCTCATTCTGATTTTAGCTGATTCTGATTTTAGCTTTGTTGGTTATTTACCAGCCAAAAAATCCTAATGATTTAAGTTCTGTGTATATGTTTAGGAACCAGCATAACTAGGGATATTGGGACTGAGATATGAAGCCTTCACTACTTGTCATTTTTTAATGGCTTAGTCAGCCAGCTAATGCTGTGTAACTACTTCACAACCCAAATGCTTAAAACCACAACTGTTTATGAGTCAGCTGGGCAGTTCTGTTTATCTGGACCAGGCTGATGTCAGCTAGACTCACCCATGTGCCTGCAGTCAGTTGGCAGGTCAGCTGGGGTCTGGCTGATCTAAGGAGGTCTTACTCACATGTCTGGCAGTTGGCTGGCAGTAGACTGAAGCTACAAGGATGATTGGACCATGTGTCTCTCATCATCCCACAGGCTAGCCTGTAGCGGCAGCACTGCTCAAAGAGAGAAAATGGAAGCATAAAAGTCCTCTTGAGGCCTACGCTTGGGACTGGCACACCATCACTTCCATCACATTCTTTTGTCCAAAGCAAGTTATAAGACCAGCCCAGAGGAAATAGACTCCCTTTACACCCTTTGCATGCAAAGAGCTGCAAAGGTGGTGGATACATGGGGAGGTGGAGAATTGAAGTTAATTTTGCAAGCAATCTACCACAAAAGCTTAGGTCGTTTAAAAATGACAATATAATGTAGTTATTAATAACAATAACCAATTTATATAACTCTATGTGTTGGCACTTTTCAAAGCACTCTGTATATCTTAGCTCATTTAATCTTTATGAAAACTCTATGAGGTAGATACTATTACTATTCCCATATTGCAAACGAAAAAACAGAGATACATAAGTGTTAAGTAATTTGCCCTAGGTCACACAGCTGATAAGTCACATGGCCTGTCTGGTTCCAGAGTCCATGCCCTCAAATGCTACCCCATACTGTCTTTCTTACTAATGTTTATCCCTCAAATAGAGTGTTTGTCACCTAGTTTAAACCAACATAAAAGGCTCACTTGACAGAGCATTATAGAAATTGGCTTCTTTTAATGGAGACATTTACTTTATTTGTTCAAATTATGAATAAAGAAAGTTAACTCTTGCTATAGTAGTGTTTGCTCTGCAGAAAGTTTTCTTTATTCGTACTTTAATTCTAAACTAAAAAGAAAATATGCAGTTAGAATTTTAAAAAATAACTTTTTTCATATAACCGTGAGATTGGACATGCTGCTTTTAAAGATGCAAAAGAAAATAGGAAGCAACTCCCCACTGACATCAAAAATCATCGAGGAAGTGAGGTGTCCTGTAGGAAAGGCCCCTGGACCTGAGTCATTTGATCTCCTAAAGATCAGTTTTTTCATCTAGCACACAGTAATAAAAATCTGTCCTTTGGCTTTATTTTATTTATTTATTTATTTACTTTTGGTGAGGAAGATTAGCCCTGAGCTAACATCTATTGCCAATCCTCCTCTTTTTGCTGAGGAAGATTGGCCTTGGTCTAACATGTGTGCCCATCTTCCTCTACTTTATATATGGGATGCCTGCCATAGCATGGCTTGATAAGCAGTGCGTAGGTCCATGCCTGGGATCCGAACCTGCGAACCCCAGGCCACCAAAGACGAGCGCATGAACTTAACCACTACACCACCAGGCCAGCCCCCATACTTGGCTTTGTTATTGTAGCTTTATGAGGATGAAATTCAATGGTGGATGGAAGACACTTTAAAGTGGATAGAGTGCTTTATGTAATTTCAAATTGTTACATTTTATCTGAATTTTATTATTGTAACCATGTTAGCAAAACAATTTTATGGCATTATTGTTTGACAGATATTTTTATAATAAAGTCGTCACTGAGGCTGAAGTTTTTATCTTTTTTGGAATAAAAGAAGACTTAAAAGATGATCAAAAAGAAATGATGCATAAAGCAGTGCAAAACACGGTGGTAAGATGTTAAGACACATTCGCTCATGCCTAAAGACGTATCATGAATGCTAGAGACGGAACATTACTTGAAAATCATCTAGTCCAATTCCTTGTTTTATATAGATGTAGAAATTGAAGATTAAAATCCGCCATTGGCCTCTCACTGTCGTTAGGATCAAGTCCACTTTCCTCGGCGCCAGCCCCACCTCCAGCCTACCTCATGCCATTTTCCCCTTTTCTCTCCTTTGTGTTCATCCCTCCAGTTTCTCAAACTTACCCTAGTCTCTCTTGCCTCCAGGTCTTTGCAGTGCTTCTCCTTCTGCTTGGGAATGCTCGTTACTTTTTCCCCTCCTGCCTCTTCTTTGCCTGGCTAATTCCTTCTCATGCTTTAAGTCTCAGCTTTAATACCCTTTCGCTGGGAAGTCTCCCTGACTCCTCTAAACTCCTGCCTCTTCCAGGTGCCCCCTTAGGCCTTGAGCCTCTCTCAGCGGAGCATGTTTCACACTATATTACAGTGGTTCTCAACCAGGGACGATTTTTACCCCCAAGGAGACATTGGGCAATGTCCAGAGACATTTGTGGTTGTCACAACTGGGGAAGAGGGTGCTACTGGCATTTGGTGGGTAGAGGCCAGAGATGCCGCTAAACTGCAATGCACAGAGCAGTGCCCCACAACAAAGAATTATCCTGTCCAAAATGTCAATGGTGCTGAGAACAAGAAAACCTCCTTTATTGTAATGGTTCATTTACTTTTCTATCATTCTCTACACTAAACTCTTTGTGGATCTGAATTGTTCCCATCATATGGCCAGAGCCAGCATGCTTCCTGTCAAATAATAGGTGCTCTATAAATATTTGTGGGCAAACGAATTCATTGGAGAGTCACTTGTGCATGGTTAAGGGCTGTAGTGGTTGCTGGAGCCAAGACTAGAGCCCTGGTCCCCTTTTCCCTTGTTCAGCGCTTTTTACATTATACCACAGACGATAAGGGCTTGTGTCACTCTGCTCGCTGTTGCATATTCGTGTAGTTTTGCATCATCAGTTATTTAGCCTTTGCCTTTTCAAAACACAGTTTTATTTATTCAAGATATAAATTAGATGCCTCTTTTTAATGCAAGATTCTATGTTAGACACAATGCTATGCTAGAGATTTAAAGCTAAATAAGACAAAAACCCCTGGCCTCAAGGTACCCAATTTTAGAAGAAAAAATAACGCAAAATCTATTTTACTGTTGTGGTTAATAATGAAATAATATGATATCATTAGCCCCATATCCCATTCCCCATTGTATGCTTTTAAATTGGTGTTTAAATATGTAAGCAGTGAAGTACAAATTAAATATCATAAAACCCAACAAACTATCAGTTAAGAGCAAAAGCTGAGAGGCTTAGAAGGATGGATGGTGACTTGGAAGTCAGCTACCACAAAAAGACCTCTTGAACCATGCGATGTTTAAGACTCTTGCATGTCTATAATTCCCTACAAATAAATTAGAAAATAACATTCGGACTTAATTGTGGACTCACAATTAAAATTAAAATTAATCACAATTAAAACATCATTCATTTTACTGACGATGCTTCCTCTGACATTTGCCTTCAATTTAGAGGCTAGTAAAAGCAGATTTTGTTAATTTTTCCTTGTAAGTTCTTCCCTGAAATAACTCTTTCATTTTCCCCTTTTAAAAAGTTGATAAATGGAATTGCTCAAGTCACATTTAACTCTGAAACAGCAATTAAAGAACTGTCCTATGAAAGTCTAGAAGATATAAACGAGAAGTACCTTTATATAGGTGTGACAGTCACAGAGTCTACAGGTAAGTTTCTTTTTTTTTTTTTAACTTTCTCTTGCGAAACATTTAGACAGCATATTAAAGGTATAAATAATTTCTACAGTTCTTTCATATTTTATTTTATTTCATAGTTAAATTTTACTCTTTATATCTTTAAAAACTGGCGTTAGAGTATAGCTCTGCCTCCCTCTGGTCATTGCGTCCCTATTTGCCTCAACTGCAAAAATGGGATGTCCCCTGCCCAGTTGATACCCTGAGTGGCTCTGCAGGCCATCTGGCTTGAACATCTGCACCCCAGTGTTCTCACCTGGTGAGAATCAAAATCAAAATGACACTATGTATGTAAAAATGCTGGTAAAGTACCATGCAAATGAAAGATATTACTGTTATCATTTTAGTCTCCTGTGCAATAATAAAATTGAAGCAAATGCCTCCTAAAGCCTTTTTCAGGTGTAATATTCAGGAATTCTATCTAAAATTGGAGGTAATAATGTTTCTAAAATGGGTACAATAATAGTATACACCCCACAGGGCTGTTGTGAAGATCAAAAAGTCAATATATGCAAAGCACTTAAAACAGTACCTGTCACATAGCAAGGACCTTATAAGTGTTAACCCTTCTCCTCCTCCTCCTCCATTTCCTCCTTTTCTTATTTCTTCTCCTCCTCCTCCTCCTTAGGTCCACCTACCACTTTCTTAGCATCCTTAACATCTTGTCTAGTGCTCTCAATCCCACTCCAGTGGTTTTTTAATAGTTATTAATCATTTTTCCAAGTTGGGTCAAATTGTCTTACTTCTAGTACGTCTTGATTACTAATGTTCTTTGTGCTTTCAGGTTTATATTGAACCCCCAACTAACCTTGAACTAATCATTTAACCACATTGAGTCTGTTGGGTGAAATGAGAGTCAGACCAGATGATCCCTAAGGCCCCGTCAACCTCTTTGAATTTGTCCTTCTAGGGTGGCAGAATGAAGAATTGAGGTCATTATCCAGTTATTGAGCACCTTGTATATATCAGATGCTCAATAGATGTTGGAGAATAATGGTAACTTTATATTCCTTCCCTGACTATTGGTTTTGACTTTATTTTACTGTTTCTTTCTTACTTTTTTTCTCAATTTATTTCAAATTAATTCACTTTAGACAATATTTACAAGATGTTCAGAGAGTGCTGCTAATCATGCAGGCTTACAAATATGAATGATGTATAATCCCAGCACTCACGTGGCTTATAAATTAGTACCAGCTATAAGCCAGGTAAACAAACAACTCTGTTACAAGAAGGACTTCCGTTTGTGCTCTAAGCAAAGTACTTAATGCTATGACCTTCATAAGAGGGTGAGCTCCTAGATGATTGTTGAACAACCAGGAACGGTGTCCTGAAGATTATCAGTCTTGAAGGATAAGTAGGGTTTTGAGGCAGGGATCATAGACAGGGTGAAATGGGGCACCCTCCAGAGAGGGCACATAACAACGGTGGAAAGCAAAGCTTGATCTTTGAGAATAGCAGATTATCCAGTTGGCTGAAGTACAGGGTACGTATGGGGGGTGTCAGGGATGTAATATTGGAAAGCAGTTTGGGAATACTAGAGTTTTGTATGTTATTCTTAATAAGCTTAAGTTTTGCTTAAGTTTTAGCTGGAGGGTAACACTATTGGGCTCTGCCAGTGGACCCTCAGGGTTGTCTCTACCTCAAGCACTGTTTTCTGTCTTCCTCTCCATTGCTCTCCATATCCCTGAACTCTAATGGTGAACCCCCTGTAAGGCTCAGTCTCTGGCCTACCCTTTTCTTCTCTCGTTAATCCTTTGTACACACACAACTGAAACTCAGACCACTGACAAAAAGCGATATCTTCGCATTCTTCCTCAGTCCAGTCCTATAGCTCTATTTCCACGAGGGGTATCTCTACATACAAGCCTTGTCCATAAGGCTTTGGAAACTCCTGAGATCTAAGCTGTTCTCTGCACTGCCCCTCTGAGCCATGACCCATGTCCTACTTACCAGTGGTAAATGAATGAGTGCAGGAACAGAGTGAGTGAATGAGTAAGCACGTGGAGACAGAGAGAGACAAAATACATACCCATACAGATCATTATACTCCTGAAAAACGTCAACATGATCCTTGTCATTTCTTTAGGTGGATTTTCTGAAGAGGCAGAAATTCCTGGCATCCAATATGTCCTCTCTCCCTACACACTGAATTTGGTTGCTACCCCTCTTTTCTTGAAGCCTGGGATTCCATATCCTGTCAAGGTAGATGAAGGGGGGAGAGCTGCTGAATATGATGGTCTTTTTCTGTTTACAGAAAACATGGGGGTGGCAAACACAGGAAAGATGCTGAAGAGGCAAGCACGGAGGGAACTCATTGTGTGAAACCTGCCCCTCCTGTGGGTGCAGACAGGGGCGGGAAACTGCAGGCCAGCTTCAGCTCAGCAATGATTTCAACCCTTAGGGCAAGTGTCGGTATTTAGGTAGACAGCCTGTGTTAGGCATTCCCTAAATAAGCAATGCATTAAATGATATGTAAATAAAACCCCATACATCTATAGTTTAAAAAATACTAACATTTAAAATTATTTGGTGGCAGGTTCTTGAAAAGCCTTAAGATAGAGATATCATTCGTTGACGATAAACCCCTTTCTCTCACCATTTTTTACTTCTTGTGTGTCTCTGAGTTTGCATTCCTGTGCTTTTCGCTCTGTATTCTCTTCGTGTATAACTGTCTGATCTCGTCTCTCTGTATTGTTCTCTGTCCTTTCCATCTTGACTCTGTCCCTGACTCTCTTTTCACTGTCTTTTTTTGCTGCCTCCTTACTCTTTAGTATTTTCTCTCCTTCCTCTGCTTTTCCTTTTTTAAATGCTGATGGTATGAAGTTAAAACATTCATTTGATTTTTTAAAATTATATTTTATTATATTTATAAAATGGAAATTCTGTTTCCTGTCCTTAATTTAGAAAGCTAGAGCAGAATGTTTTATTTTCTTACTCTTTGAAAACGTGTTGCTTTTAAAAATCAACTTTAGTATAATTAAAATGTGTTACTTGTTACTCACTGTGGGTCACTGGATTTTAAGAGAAAAAGATTTACCAAGCCCAAGCAAGCTTTGGACATGCCTGTAGCTTCTTATATACATATATAATATATATAATAATATATATTACTACATAATCTGTTGTTGTTAGTGCCCTTGAGCCAATTCCGACTCCTAGCGACCCTGGGTAAAGCAGAGCAGAACCCGTTCTTTTCAAGCCATCCTCTCACCTTCCAGCGCTCTATCAGACAATGCTCTGCTGCTAGTCATAGGGTTTTCATGGCCAGTTTTTTTGGGAGTGGGTGTGCCCAGGTCCTTCTTCCAAGTCTTTGTTAGTCTGGAAGCTCTGCTGAAACCTGCCCACCATGGGTGACGCTGCTGGTATTTGAAATATCTGTGGCATAGCTTTCAGCATCACAGCAGCACGCAGCTGCCACAGTATGACAACCACAGATGGGTGATGTGGTTCCCTGACTGGGAAATGACCCCGGGCAGCAGTGGTAAGAAGGCCAAATCTTAACCACTAGACCACCAGAGCTCGCTATTACTGTATAATACATATGATAGCATATAATATATTATGGATAATATATAGTAATATATAATATATCATAAAAGATCATAAAATATGTCATTATATAGAATATATTTATATTATTTTTAAATATCTTTGGGGGCCAACCCTGTGGCATAGCGGTTAAGCGTGCGAGCTCTGCTGCTGGCAGCCCGGGTTCGGATCCCGGGCGCACACCAACGCACCGCTTGTCAGGCCATGCTGTCGCGGCGTCCCATATAAAGTGGAGGAAGATGGGCATGGATGTTAACCCAGGGCCAGTCTTCCTCAGCAAAAAGAGGAGGATTGGCATGGATGTTAGCTCAGGGCTGATCTCCCTCACAAAAAAATAAAATATCTTTTATATATTTCATATCACATATGAAAATAAAATATATCTTTGTGGAAATTATGTATGACCATAAACATGGCGATGCAAGGTAGAGGTTAAGGGAAAAAAAGATGCGTTTATTGCCTTTCATTTCCAAGAGAATCATTCCCAGAAGCGATTGCCTCATTTTCTCCTTTATCCAGTCTTAAAAGCAGTTGAAGAAACACAAAAGTTAGATAGCAAATCTTATCACATCTACTTGGTGGACTTAACAGAATGATATTTATGTTCTTATTCTGTTTGATATACAGGGAATCCATTAAAAATGATTTAACTAAATAGAATTAAATCTTTCTATAAGCTGAGAATACGTGTCTGTTTACTGAATTAAACATGAATAATTTATTCTTTGGTGGGGAGGAAGGAAAACTATTTCAGAATTGTTATGCTTTAAAAGAAGTGATGAGCTGTTGACGTGGATTTGGACTATTCTGACAAACAGGTGCAGGTTAAGGATTCGCTTGACCAATTGGTAGGAGGGGTCCCGGTGACCCTGAGTGCACAAACGGTCGATGTCAACCAAGAGACCTCAGACTTGGAGTCAAAGAAGAGTGTAACACGTTCCAGTGACGGAGTAGCTTCATTTGTGGTTAATCTCCCATCTGAAGTGACGGTGCTGGAGTTTAACGTGAGCCGAATTCTCCTGTTAAATTTTCTAGGACAATGTGTACTTTTGACTGTGTGTTTTGGCTAGTGTGCAGAACAGATGCGGCAGATTTTATACATGAGTCCAGTGAACAGTTCCACAATTTTGCATCCAAAAAAGGGGCAATCTGCTAATCCATTGAACGGTCCTTGAGAAAGATAAATCTATCAACTTTTTATTTGGGAATCATTATTTTCTCTTACATCAGTAAGACTATATTAGAATCTAGAAGCTTCAGAATAGGTATAGCAGTGGAAGTCAGTGGTAGGAATATTCTCTTTATTCTCCCTGTCATTTTTCATGTCTTTTCAGGGCCACAAAAGGGTCAAATGAAGAAGCCTCCTTTTTCTCTAGCCGCATGAACAACTCCACCTTAGAGCTCACTTAATAGTCTTCTCTCTCAGCAAATAAGTTTAAGTTCCCAATCCCAAATAAAAAATGAGTAAGTTAATGATGCACATCAATGACTGCAGCGTGCGCACATTCACTATCATCTCCTGAGCGCTTAAGAAGTGCTAGGCATTGTGCTAAGAGCTGTATGTGGAACACATTTAATTCCCATTTAAGCAGCTCTATGAGTTAGAGAATATTATCTTTGCTATTATGCAGCTGAGGAAATGGAGGCTTCTAACCTCTCTTGTGATTAAATAACTTATCCAGATTTAATAAATGGTGGCCCTGGGATGCAAACCAATGCATATCTCATGCCAGAGCATGAGCTACGAACTCATTTGCTGTCAAAGGTGGACATTGCTGCTATGATATCATTTCTGCCCCACTCCATGTCTATAAGAAACTCCTCTGTGCCACTACTTCCAATGAAACTGGGCCAGAGAGTCTCTGTGATGTTCATCCGCAACTCCTGTCCCCCAGTTCTCAAAACCTCTCCATCACTACCTTTCTCTTACTCCAATTCCCGCCATCCCAACCCATAAGGAAGAGGAATCCCCAACTTGCCATGACTTTTCAGGGAGGCTGCCAATGTTTGTTCCAGGAGCATCTCTTTCTCTTTGCTTCACCAGACTTTCCCACCATAACCCATAATCCCATATTATCCCAATTATTGTCCATAGTCCTTCATAAAGTTACTTGATACCACAGCTGTACAAACATTGTAGTAATGGAGGATTTATTTCTTTAGCATGTGGTGTTGTGAAATTTAGAAATTTAGAAAGCAAAGAAAGGAGTTTAAAGGGTATGTTCACAGAAAACACTACATCATAGTCCACTTGTCCTTTTTGAAATTTTCCTTTTCAGGTCAGGACCGATGACCCAGATCTTCCAGAAGAAAATCAGGCCAGCAAAGATTACCGAGCAATAGCATATTCATCTCTCAGCCAAAGTTACCTTTATATTGACTGGACTCAAAACTATAAAACTTTGCTCGTGGGAGAACATCTGAATATTATTGTTACCCCCAAAAGTCCATATATTGACAAAATAACTCACTATAATTACTTGGTAAGTAAAATAATGATAGATTTACAACTATCTATTCCTCCATCTGGAACATTTTCCTTTGCTTATACAGAAGCATTAGAATGACCCCTTACATTTGTTTTTACAAAGCACTTTCAAGAACATCATCTAATTTGCTAATCAGGTTTTCAAAAACCTTTGCGATAGGGCATGATTTTGATGACCACTTCACAGATGAGGAAACTGAGGGACAGAGAAGTTAGAAGACTCTCCGTGGTCACTCAGCTTGGAAGAGGAAGATTTTGATTTGAGCTGGGAACCTCTGACTCCTTGTCTGATACACCTTTCACCAACCAGAGCCTGATTACTCCGCAGAGAAAGCCTGATTAAATTCTCACATTACCTCTGCTGTATTTCTGGCCAAAGATTGCACACCTTAGACCTATTTCCAATATGTGCATTTCGTTGGCATAAATGGGGGACCCAAATCCTGCTCTTCCGAGTTGAGTCATTTCATGTCTGCTCCAATTCTACAGCTGAGCAACCTCCCTATTACGTAATTTTTATTAAACAGAAGTGGCCAATCAAGCCTGTTGGTGAAACCAAGGAAAGAATGTGCAAAACATGATAAGGGCTTCCCAACAATTGCCAAAGAAATAGAACGAATTATTCCAATGGCTAGGCCAAAAAGGTGGTGATGGCTTTTTCAACATTTTTGAGGAAGAAATTAAAAAATAAATGAGAACCATAGATTATAATAACTGATAAAGAATTGGGGGCCCTGTTTGGGGATTACACATACCAAAACCACGTATGCAATCCTGCTCTCTAAGGATAATTTAAGAGATCTTTGAGGACATTTTGGCTTCATGTGATTTGTAAATTTTTTTTAACATTATGCCTCCAATTTAGAACCTAATCCCTGGCTTTAAAATTTAATTGCAAAATAAGATGCAGTCCACCTACTCATCTATTTTTTTTTTTTTAAGACCGGCCCTGAGCTAACATCTATTGCCAATCCTCCTCCTTCCCCCCCGCCAAAGCCCCAGTAGATAGTTGTATGTCATAGTTGCACATCCTTCTAGTTGCTGTATGTGGGACACGGCCTCAGCGTGGCCAGAGAAGCGGTGCCTCGGTGCGCGCCCAGGATCCGAACCCAGGCCGCCAGTAGCAGAGCGTGCGCACTTAACCATGAACCCACTGGGCCGGCCCTCTATTTTTTTTTTAATCAATAAAACAAAGGAGATTTTAGTGACAGTACGATGACTTTAAGCAGATTTGGGGTCAAAATTTAGCTCTCTGATTTCTAATTTAGGTGATTTTGAACTAAAATCAATATGACATTTAGTTAATTCCTGAGCCTCAGTCCCTTCATCTGCACAATGGGGATAATATTGCCATCCTATTGGTTTATTGCGAGAATTAAAGGAGTTGAGTATACGTAAAAGTTCTTGGCACGTAGTAGGCCCATACGTGTTGACTTTCTTTTTCTTTAACATAATTTCTACTCCAGCTGTGAGCTCCATCCTGAAGCAAAGGTTTTGTTTTTGTAGTTATTGTTGCTACCACTGTTTATTTTTAGATTTTATCCAAGGGCAAAATCATTCACTTTGGCACAAGGGAGAAACTTCCAGATTCATCTTATCAAAGTATAAACATTCCAGTGACCCAGAACATGGTTCCTTCAGCCCGTCTCCTGGTCTATTACATCATCACAGGAGAGCAGACAGCAGAATTAGTGTCTGACTCAGTCTGGTTAAATATTGAAGAAAAGTGTGGTAACCAGCTCCAGGTGAGTCACGAATTATAAGTCACAATCAAATTTTCTTCTGAATAAAGGAGACTGTAAACGCAGCTACCTGTGAAGTTTTGTCTCATACAATTGGCCTTTTCTTTTCTTTTTCAAATGACCTCTTAGGTTCGTCTGTCTCCAGGTACAGATGTGTATTCTCCAGGTCAACGTGTATCTCTTAATATGGCAACTGAGTCAGATTCCTGGGTGGCTTTAGCAGCAGTGGACAGTGCTATATATGGAGTCCAAGTGAAAGCCAAGAAGCCCCTGGAAAAAGTTAAGTAGTGCGTGGTCTTGGTTACTGGTGCATGCTGTGGCTCTGTGCAGTGCTTCACAAAGTGTGGCCACCAGGGTAGATTGTGGGGGAAGAACTGAGGAAAGAGTAGGCCTGCTTTTCTATAATCTACTCAAAACGGTGATTCTTAGGAAGGTAAGCCGTCCTCAGGTTAGTCCCCAAGGGACAGGCCAATCCTTTGTTATTTTTCCAAGTGTAGAGTTAAGCGTTTTAAAAACATATGACCATGATAGCAATAATATTCATGGAGCGAAGTACCATCATGTGGGAGGGTTTGGGGATTTGAGAGAAGGTGCTTACACTAACAGCACAAGAGAAGACTGGATAGGCAACCTCTGGAGGGGGGGAGTTTGTTTACTCATTAAAATCTGTGGTGCAGAAGAATTTGAAAATGATGCAATGCCCCTAAGTTCCCCTTTATCTCCCCTATGCTCTGCTACTATTTTCGAGGGTTGAATTTCTTTGAACCAAGAAGACAGAACTGAGAAACTATAAAGTTAAAAACATTCAGAAAAGAAAAGACTTTTGGGGTCAAAATTAAAACTGGAATAAGCCCCCCAAAACAAGTTCTCACTCAGTTAGAATCTAGAGCCCTAAAACACAAGAGATTGTGCTCCTTTTTTTTTTAGCAACTTAAAAAGTAATTTTTTTGTTAATTCACTCATTCATGCATCCACTCATTTATTCTTTTTTGGAGGGGGAGGGGACATTATATTGATTGCAGCATGCATTTTATGTATAAAATGCCATGGGTTGGTTTCTAAGAATCACCTCATCAAAGCTCAAGACTTAGTTCTTGATTTAATTTTGAATAGGTATGTATTTATAAATACAAAGGGACAAACTAAAGAAATTTTGGGAAATTAAACTTGGGAAATTTGGTCTTTGGCCCTATGGTAAATGAGTGGCCTGTGTATTTCACAAGTTTGTTATCAAGTAACAGTTCATATCTTTAGTTCTTTAGAGGGATGGTTTATACATCTGAATAGGCTCAACATTTCACCTTTCTGGACAGGTGTTTCAGGTGTTAGAGAAGAGTGACCTGGGCTGTGGGGCAGGTGGTGGCCGCGACAATGCAGATGTATTCCACCTGGCTGGACTCACTTTCCTCACCAACGCAAATGCAGATGACACCGAAGAAAATGGTAAAACGCTCAGCATTTTTTGTTTCTTTTTCAAGTTGACTACTGAAATTTACATTATTATTTGCTCCCAGACCTCCTTTTTGTCCATCCTCCAAGAATATTCTCTACACTGATCTTAGAATGACATAGCTACATAACTCCCCTGTATAAAACGTTTTATTGGGCTTCAAGATAGAGTACAAATTCTTTAGTGTAGTACTCAAAGCCTTTCATGATCTTCTCCCTAGCTCTCTCCAACTATCTCTCATCCTGCTCTACCTTACCTTATGTTTAATCTATACAGAACCAAGGGTAGCTCTTGGGTGGCACTATGCTATTTTACACCTTTGGGCCTTTCCTCATCAGGACTGCTTTCTCTTTTATTAGCCTGGGGAAGCTAGTGTAAGAATCATCTCCTCTATGGGGCCACTTCCTCATATAGAACTGATCATCACCTCCTCTTTTAATAGGGAGAATATTGTAGAGACTAGATCTATTTATAAGTAATATAATAGCAGTGCATCATTGCACATTCTTACTCTTGGCGATACATCTTTTCTCAACTACTGCACTGTGAGCTCTTTAAGGGTGAGGACCACATCTTAATCATCTTCTTTCTATGGTTTTAAAATTGTTCATAATTATACTTGATACCATTATTTGTAATAATATAGCACAAATGACAAACAATAAAAATAGTATACCCAACAAAAACTTTGCTAACTCTAAGTGCTTAGGTATTTCTCTGTAATCAGTGGATCAGAAAGTTTTCAGGATTCGAAACCAAACTCAGATCAAACAAGTCAAACTATGTGACACTAGATCATGAGCTCCTCTAAGATAAAACAAGTCATATTAAGATGTGTAGTACACAATGCCTAGTTGAAAGCAGGCACTCAATATTTGCTGAATGAATGAATGACTTATGAATGTTTTAAAAACTTCAATAATTTCATATAATTTTCTTTTTTGAGATTTTATTATTTTTTTCTGTCTTCTTTATCCTTTTTTTTTAAACAGATGAGCCTTGTAAAGAAATTCTCAGGCCAAGGAGAATGCTGCGAGAGAAAATAGAGGAAGAAGGTACTCTAAAAGTTTCATATGATTGTGAAGAGGTTATGATCATAGCATTCAAAAAAACTGGAGAAAACTAAACATTATCTAATTTCCCCTAATTCAAATAAAATAGGTGAAAAGAAAGATATATACAGACGTCTAGCTCACCTCCCTCAGAAAGATTAATCCAAATAAATCCAGCAGTTCATTTGCCATAACTTTAATCTAGGGAAAATAAGTGTTTATTATTTCTATCTCTAAAGTCTAAAAGATTAACTTTTATTTGTCACAAATATGTCCTCTCTACAAACTTTAGCAATTAAAATCATATTTTATTTTGACAAAATCCATGATTTGATTAACTTTGGGGTGTACCTGGAAATCTATTTCCTCTATTTCATATATTTAACAGTTAATAGTATTTTGGATTATTCTTTGGGAAATAAGTCTAATAGAAATTATTTTAAAACAATTATTTAAATGGAAATGTGATAACTGGCAATGTTACAAAAGCAATACATTGAACTGAGAATCTGTGACCTGAGTTCAACTAATAGCCACACTTACAGTAATATAATCCTTCCATTTGTATATGAGTTATTTTCATTCTAACCCTTGTTCTAAGTTCTAATGATATGAAAAGAGAGACACCAATTAATCTGAGAACTTAATGATGAAGAATGATGCCACTAGTGAAGGTCCACAAACCATATCATATAAGAAATGTTTGAAAAAATAGGATATTTAGCTTGAAGAAGGAAGTACTTGTAAAGTAATGACAGCTATCTCCAAATATTGGAAGTCTTCTCAGATAGTTAACTTATTTTACTCAAAGGGTGCTGAACCCAAGGAGCCAGTTTCAAGAGTTAGTTCATTGAGCTTAGTTGCAGGAATCCCTTTAACCATTTAGTGTGATTTGGAATGGACGACCTTATGAGGCCACATTCTCCCCATTCCTAAAGTAGTTCCAAAGAGGGGCTGGTCAGTCAACTAGCCATGGATATTGTGGGAGAGGCGGTTGTATGGCAATAGAAAGTAGATATCCTTTGAGTTTCCTTTTAAGCCTGAGATGTTATGACTCTATTCATAATCAAATGCACTTGTATTATTACCACTTCAGCTTCCAAATACATACATGTAAAGGTAAAGAGATGTTGTTATGATGGAGCCTTTCTTAATGAACATGAAACCTGTGAGCAGCGAGCGGCACGGATTACGATAGGCCCAAGATGCGTCCAAGCTTTCAAGATTTGCTGTACCGTTGCAAAACAGATCCGTGCTAACGAGACTCATAAAGGCGTGCAATTGGGAAGGCTACGTAAGTTTGACATTTTCTATCAGAATTCTGCCCAATATGAAGAATTTTGTGTAATTTTATGTTGCTAAGAAAGGTGATTTTCATGTTCTTTGAAAATAGAAAGTAGAAAAGATAATTTATAAATGCCCATAAGAAAAAACATCTGTTATCATTTTTGGGAATCAAAAGAGAGATGTATAGTATATATGTATATATATACACACAGAGCAGAGTGCGCTAGTCTATAGTCAAGACCCATGGCAAGTTTAAAGCTGACTAATTCTATAAACTTGAATGACTAGTTATCCTCTCTGAGCCTTAACCTCATTTTTAAAGGAAGAAACTTGGCCCAGATGATCTCCCATATGGCTTTGAGTTCTAAAATTCTATGGTTTTGTGATATTACAGCCATTAAAAATTCTGTTTATACCTATACTGACCAAATATAGCAAAAGATTTCTAAATCTAGCCTAATGTTAAGCGTACTTATGTAAAAGTTGAAATCTTATTTCAGTTTCAACCACAATATATGTTGTCAGAATTTATAGAAATCTCATTAATATGCTTTTAGAACTTTTAGGACTTTTGTTTCATTTCTATATAGTCAAAACAAAACAAGCAGAATGACAGCTCTTGTTTCATAATCTGATTGTTTTGCTTAACAGTATGTCTTAAACATTGTCCATTTGAATGGATATATTTCTGCAAACATAAATTCTTGTGGCTATTTACCAAAACCACATTATTGAATATATATAGGTTGTTTTCAGATTTTTGCTTATTACAAGCAGCATTTTCGTGAACAACATAGCACATATACTTTTCATTGTCCAATTTTTCAGCTATAATCGTCTGGTTTAGCTTCACCTGCATGGAACTCAGTCTCTACAGCTCCTTCCTCTCTGGTCCTCTGCCCCTCATTCTAAATAGCTTGGCCTCCCAAAACTCCCATCCATCCTGCAACAACTCTGCAAGGGTCTGCATGGCTTCCTCTCTCTGCCCTGTATCCTGTAAACTGCCTCCAGACAGTAAACCTGGACAATTTTAGAGTTCACCTTATCTGTCTCCCTTCTCTCAGGGATCCTAGTCCTGGGTCACTTATGCTCTAATGTCTGAAAACTGTCTTGTACAGTGTGTCTCCTTTTCTATTTTTTTAAGGCAGAGGGTAACTTCAGTCCCTATTAGTGCATCTTGGACAGAAGAAGTTCTGTCCATTTTTATTAAAGGAAATATAAATAAATTTCTGAGCTAAGGCACAGAATCACATAAATCTCCCTATTTTATAATATAAACACAATTATTACAATTAAAAAAATGCAAATAACTTTGTAGACTGATCAATATCTTGTATAATCTCAAGAACACTAAACATTTAGCAATTTGAGAAACAAATCATTAATGATATTTTTATGCTTCATTTGTTTTGTCAGTGCTGTTAGTGGAGAAATCCTAAGGCCTTTATAGTTCTATTTTGAAATCACTAAGCAAAATATTTAATTGAACTTTCAGAAAGTGCTTAACTTATAGATTAATATCCATATTTTAAAATTCAGCTCTAAGGAGAATTTGTTGTTTTTCCCTAATCAAGTATACTTGTTTCCCCAGAAATAAAGACCTTGTTACCAGTAACAAAGCCAGAAATAAGGAGCTATTTTCCAGAAAGCTGGTTATGGGAAGTTCATCACGTCTCCAAAAGGTATTATACCTCTTTGACGTTCCTCTGAAAAATGTGGGAAAATGCAAATATTATGGCCAAAAAGCTGGAAACTACCCATTTTCCAATAGTTTATTTAAGAGTTAAGACGGTGATACCACTTGGTCAAATTTTGTTCTATTTTGCTTCTTTTTTTTTTTTTTTTTAATGTGTGCTTTGCTCTAGTAATTGGTTCCAGGGCATGATTAACTCTTGGGGAAGAAGGTAATTAATTTCATTCCACTTCAGTAACCCTTTACTGAGCACAACTCTGTGCTATACACTACGTCAAGCAGTCGTTTTCCTCCTGAAATATCTGTACCATAAAACAAACATTGATTAATAAGAAGAAAGTTTCTTTTCCTGTTAAAGTCCTTTACTCAACACAATTTTATGGAATGCCTAGTTTGTACCAAACACTGAAAACAGTGATGAACAGTGCTGAGTCCCCGAGCATTACCCTTCCCCTGGGGGCTCTAAGCACTAACTTTCCAAGGAGCCGTCACAGCACTGAGTTCAGGGCCTGGCATCTGTCTTCTAATGGGTCTCCTTGTCTCTATTTTTGTCCCTCTAATTCTTCCTCAACAGTGTTGTCCATTTCATCTGACATTGCCCCTTGGCTAGCACTTCCTCTTGTAAGCCTTCCCACCACGTCCCCTACCCTACAAGTGATTGGATGGATTACCCCTCCCAATTAACCTTGTTGCACATAACACACAGTATTATAATGGCCTGTTTACCTGTCTTCCACATGAAAATGTAAATACCTCCAAGACAAAGACTAAATTCAAATTACTGTCTTATATCTAGGACCTGGCATAGGGTCTGGCTTGTAGAGGCACTAAAATAAATGTGTTTAATCAATGATACTGCCTCTGAACTTTTAAAATGCTTTATTGGTGCAGTTATAACAGTGAATTGCAATTTATTTACTTAACTCTTTCTTCCACTAGACTGTAAACTGCTTGAGAGCAGAACTATATCTTATGAGTGCTGTATATTCAGTATTTAGCACTATGCCTGACACAAAGTTGGTGGACAATTACCATTTATTGAATGAAATTAATAAATATGTAAGCTTAATCTTAATTGGAAAATTTTAGTTATGTCAACTTTGTTATGGCAGTGTTGACATGCATTACTTTGCTTCCCTCTTTTAGAACATACTACACATAATTTCTTCTTTGTTTTGTATGTTTTGAATTTGCAATGTTTCCAAGGCATCCTTCTGAATTTAAATTCCTATCATACAAGTGAAATATCTAAAAACATGGAACAAGTAGGAGAGTTACTGAATATATTTTTCTTGCTTGATTTTTCCTTAATGCCTGATGTGATTTTGTTTTGTTGTGATTTTTTTTCTTTCTTCTAAAGTAGTATGAAGCAAAAGTTCTGTTAATGAATGCTGTCAAGCTGACTTAATCAGCGTTCCCCTGTATTTGAATATCAACATTTTAACTTTCAGAAACCAGTTGCAGTTTGTGCTACCTGATTCTCTAACTACCTGGGAAATTCAAGGTGTTGGCATTTCAAATAGCGGTAAGCAAGCTTCAGTTATATACTCATTTAAGGAGTGACTTGATTAGCAAATGTAGTTTTGTTTTTTTGTTTTTTTAAATTTGTATTTTATTTTATTTATTTTTTCCCCAAAGCCCCAGTAGATAGTTGTATGTCATAGTTGCACATCCTTCTAGTTGCTGTATGTGGGACGCGGCCTCAGCATGGCTGGAGAAGCCGTGTGTCGGTGTGTGCCCGGGATCTGAACCCGGGCCACCAGCAGCAGAGCGCGCGCACATAACTGCTAAGCCACCGGGCCGGCCCGCAAATGTAGTTTTTTGTTATTGTCTATTTAGTTTACCCAGGACTTAAGTGGTATCACTTTTTAAAATATTCTTTTTAATGTATTACAAAAAGACTTGGATATGCCCATATCTTTGACCATATAGAGATTTCTCCTTTGTTCTTCAATTAGCCATCATTTTATAAATGCTGATGTCAAGGCCCCATTTTCCTTTATTTTTTTCTCAGTGACTGGGAGCTTGAGTAGAGTTAGAAACAAATGTGTGACTTCTCTCCTGGGCTTATGCCCTTTTGTGGTGATTTAGTGCAGATACTTTATAAATAACTTCAGAGGTAGCTTCGTTTGTTTGTTTGCTATTGTTTTTACAAAATCTTGGCTTCCATAATCAAAATTTTATACCCATTAAATTGAGCCAACAAAGAATATCTAAAAAGAGATTTGGTGCTTTACTTGATAAACATTCTCTTGCTTTATTTAGAACTAAATGTTCATTGGACAAATGAAGTTTTCTGTTAATACCAATAATTATTGAAATAAAGATCAATGAGTAGAAAATTCAGGGACATGAGGTGACACTGCAGAGAAAAACATGATCTAATATTTATTTTTCCTTGCAGCAAAGCAAATGTGAGATATGTTAGCACTAGTAAAGCATTATAGGAATTCCCTAATGTGCTTCTACTTTGCTTTCACTTTGGGCTAAAGGTATATGTGTTGCTGATACTCTCACGGCAAAGGTGTTCAAAGATTTCTTCCTGGAAATGAATATACCATATTCTGTTGTGCGAGGGGAACAGATCCAATTGAAAGGAACTGTTTACAACTATAGGACATCTGGGATGCAGGTAAGTAGGTATTTATGATGTGTTCAAATACATAGAAAAAAGAATTCTCTAATTTTATGAGAATTCTATTAATGGGATTATTGCATACACAAAAAATAAAAATTCAACTCAGTTCAACAATATAAACTGAGCACTTACAATGAGTGTTGTGCTAGATGTGCAGCTTAATAAGTGAAGGGATGAAGAAAGGAGGAAGAGTTAAGACAAGTATTCATACAATTACAACTTGAAGGACACAAGGCTGTAAGATAATCAATGTGCTGGGACATTAGGGAAAGATGAGTTCACGTGTAGTTCATTTATCCCCCTGGACTCTGAGTTCCTTTATCTCCTTGCCTCTAACAACCCTTTCCTTTCCTCCATTTTAGCCATTCACAGTCATCTTCACTTTGTAGATCTTGTCATCTCCTCTGAAATCTTGATTTCAAACATCTCACCAACCGACCACGACCTCCTTCCTATCCTTCCAACTCATTAACCCTGTTCCTTCATAGCTACAGCTCTGCAGCATCGTTGAAACCTCCAAACCATTGACTCCGCCACTTTTTTATTGTCTATGAGCCCTCTGCTATCTTTACTTCATTCCTGGTCCAGGTTAGAATTCATAAGCCACCATTATAATCACACTGATTAAAATTATGCCAACTCCTTTGATCCTCTCTTGCTCTAGGGTACACTCTATGAAAAATTCCAACCACGGTTGGACCCACCATTTGTCTTCTTTTTGCCAGCATACCTCTAAAGAGAATTATACAATAGGCTGACTGATTTCACTTGAAAATCACAATCACGAAACTTTTTATGGGAACTCAGTGTGGTCCAAAAATCTAACTATATTTTTTAAAAAGCTCTAATTTCATTCTTACAGATGAGTATTTCAGTGGTCTCCAAAAATTTTGCTTACATACTTCCTAGTTTTTTTTGGAAAAACTGTATACTCCATTGACACATTTTTTAATTGGTTATCTAAAATTTTTCATCTTAAGTTCAAAACCACGCAGGTCTATGACTTTGGGAATATTTCGTTGTTGATATTTTTAAGATAAAGAGGTTATATCAAACTTTTAAATGTATACAGCAGAATCTAAATACCATAGCAATCCATTTTTAAATACCCAAATAAACTCTTATTAACAACAGATTATATGTCATTTCTTTTTCTCTGTGAACTCATATTTCCATTCCACTCTCCTGATGCTATATATTTTACGCTTGAATGTTTTCTATTGATCTCCCTATCATGTTTTGATGCAACAAAAATATGTACATTTCCATTGAAATTGAAATATTTTTTAAATTCTATGATTATAAGACTCGGAGTGTCAAATAATTGCTTGTAAGTATAGGTAAAATTATATTAGGATTTTGATAGGTATTGTCCTGTTGAAAAGTGACCTGCCAACATATTGAATCTTTTACATCTCTTTGTCCTTTGGCTTTATGTACTAGATCAGGGGTCAGCAATCTATGGCCCAAGGGCCAGAACTAGCCTGTTGCCTTTTTTATGGCCTGTAAGCTAAGAACAGTTTTCACATTTTTAAAAGGTTGGAAAGAAGAAGATTTCACAGTATATGAAAATTATATGAAATTCAAATTTCAGAGTCCATAAGTAAAATTTACAGTCACACTCACTTGTGTAGGTATTATCTATAGCAGAGTTGAGTAGTTGTGACATAGACCATACGTGGTGTTTTCATTGCATTGCGCTACTGCTCAGAGCACTACAAATTGCAATGACACAATTATAACTTGACAGTGTATTAAGTGACATGCATCTCACTGTACTGCCATGTTTAATTTAATTTTTAAATGATCAGTGCATTTTCATTATATCAAAACAAGAAACAAGAATATCTGTGATATCTCAGGGTTAGTCCCTATTAATTACCTTTCCTCTTGTGTATATGTTATATTTTCCTATTTCTTTATATCTAGTAATTTTGGATTGACACTTGGAATTTATTAATAAAATGTTATAGAGTCTCTGGATTCTGTTATGTTCCTCTGAAGAGCTTTCATTTTGGTTTGTGTGTTTTAGCAGGCAGTCAGCTGAATTCAACCCCAAGCTCTGAATTCTCATGTCAGTTCTTTTAGCATTAGCTGGGATGCTTAGAGTCTGTGCTGTGTGTAATTCAAGGGTTGGCCAAGTTTGAACAAAGTTTACACGCTGAACTTGGAGCACCTGCACTTTTCAGCTCTGGTGGCTGCCCAATACTCTGTCTGCTGGTTTTTTAAGCCAGTGAGGCAGCAGGTTCTACTGGGGGGTTAGCCACTCCTTAAGGCATAATGGGGCCTTCCCTCAGGTTAAAGCTGTAAAAAACAGAACTCTCACTGAGTACGATTCCCTTCCTCTTGAGTGTCACCTTCTCTTCCACTCTCTAGTGACTTCAGATAGTTTTTTTTTTTTAAATATATAGTCTATCTAGAGCTTATAGTTACTATTTGCAGAAGGATTGTCCAATAGGAACAACTTGGCTATTACTGAAAACAGAACCACTGCCATAGTTTTTTTTTTTTTACTTGATATTTTGTATCAGTTTCAAAAGTTCCTTTCTAATCCAATTTACTAAGAGTTTTTATAATGAATATGTATTGAATTTTATCAAATGACTCTCTTATATCTGTCCTTCCCCATCCTTCCCCTGCTATCCTCAGGGAATCATTGGCCTTGGGGGACCTAACAGGCTTCTTTAATTCCTGCCCCACCCACCCAGGTTGTTGTGTTTCCCAAGAAGATAGTTAAGAGGGAGAAGGAATTTTCCATTTTTGGGAAATTCCTCAAATTAGTTGTTGAATGTTGGCAATGTTTCTTGTTTACCTGCTTGATTTATTCTGGATCTTATGGATTTATTCTTTTGAGTACAGTTCTCAATTCTATCAGTTCACTAGATTTTGGAGGGAAGATGAAAAGTATTCACTATTTGAGCCAGAAGTTGATAGGTACTATTATTATCCCCACTACAAAGATGAGGAAATGGAGGGTTAAAGGGGTCTTGCAACCTACTCTCATCAGTAAGATGTAAGTAAAAGGGGGTAAGAGGCAGACCCAAGATTTAAACCTAGGTCTTTCTGGAGGCAGAGTCTGGTTGTAAAATAGGGTACAAGTGGGAAATTAATAAGAGATAAGACTGGAAAAGTAAGTTGGGGGCATGTTGGGCAGGGCCTTGAATGCCAAGAGATGGAGTCTTCAGTCTTTCATAAAACCATTTGTTGAATACCAAAGGCTGAGCTAAATGATGCAAAGATGAATAAGGGACAAGGTGCCTGAGCCTGGGGCTCCCACTGTCTAAAATACAAACAGGTAAAGAGATGGTGTAACAAATGCAATCCTGACAACATGAACAAAGCACTTCAGTAGTTTCACGCCTGATTTAGTACGTAAGAGTCTCAGGAAGACAAGACATTTCTGAGCCAGGACTGAGATTTCCAGACATCCCTCCACTTTGCTAAGCAATACGGCAACTTGTGTGTGTGTTTTCAAAAATCTGAATTGAGCTTTCTCCTCTGCCTTAGAATCTGAGGGATCACTGTAACACTGGAAAAGTATCAGGGGAGAGTTTGTGTCCAGAGGAACACAGTTAGGGCATACTTTCCTTATCATAAAGTGTTTTGAGGTAATTGTTCACTGGTGATATTTCAGTTCTGTGTTAAAATGCCTCCCGTGGAGGGAATCTGTGCGTCGGGGAGCCCAGGCATCGGCCGTCAAATGGGCAGGCCCTCCAGATGTCAGCCCCAGAGAATAGAGGGTTTGTCCAGTCACTTGGTGACCTTCAGCTTGCTTCCTCTGGAAATCGGCCTCCACAACATCAGCTTTTCACTGGAGACTTCATTTGGAAGAGAAATCTTAGTAAAAACATTACGAGTGGTGGTAAGAAAAACATGCTTTTTCTGATTCTTTTAGAAAACACTTTCTTCATTCTGAAAAAAAAGTTATTGGCAACTTATGCTTAAGTGATTTAGAAAGAGAGACAGAGAGAAAGAAAACAATAATGTAAATGCAACAAAATGTTAACATTTGGAAGAATCTGGACAGAGGTTATCTCAGATTTTTTTGTACTATTCCTGTAGCTTTTCTTTAAATCTGAAATTATGTTTAGAAAATTTAAATAAAATAATGATACTTCCTTATTGTAGAAAATAGGGAATACTGAAACCACAGAGAAGAGTATAAAAATCACCAATAACCCCCACACCCAGAGATACCCAATTTTAACAATTTGGTATACAGCCTTCCAGGTTTTCTCCCCCAAAAGTGTGTCTTGAAATATATGTGCCATACATGATGCTAGGAACTAGAGTTACAACAGTAATAAGACGCAGCCCATATATTTATACTTTAGAATTTACAGTCTAGAAAATTTTCTTTATTATAAATGAGTAAACAGGCCAAAAAAGGAAGAAGACTATCATTTATTAAGTACTATTTACCCACACAGTCTGTTGAGTGTTTTCATGTTATCTTATTAGGATTAAGATGAGATTCTTGCCAAGAGTCACATGGCTAGTTAATGACAGAACTGGGTCTTCCTAGGTCTTCATTCTCTGAGTTCTGTTTTCAGCCATGAAATTCACTTCAGTAAACATGTACTAATTTATTTTGGGCAAGGCATGTTCTATGTGTCCTTGCATGGTGGTTCTATGCACAGACCCTGGAACTGGGCTGCCTGGGTTTGAATCCTGGCTCCACTACTCCCTAGCAGTGTGACATTGGATAAGTTTCTTTCTTTCTCTTTTTGTTTATTTTATTGAGGTCATAATGGATTATAACATTGTGAAATTTCAGGTGTACCTTATTATTTATCAGTTTCTGTGTAGACTGCATTGTGATCACCACAAATAGTGATCATGCCCGCCCCCCAATCCCCCGTCTCCTCTGGTAACCACTAATCTGTTCTCTTTGTCCATGTGTTTGTTTATCTTCCACATATGAGTGAAATCATGTGGTGTTTGTCTTTGCCTGGCTTATTTCGCTTAACGTCATACCCTTAAGGTCCATCCATGTTGTTGCAAATGGGACGATTTTGTCATTTTTATGGCTGAGTAGTATTCCATTGTGTATACATACCACGTCTTCTTTATCCATTCATCAGTTGATGGGCACATGGGTTGCTTCCATGTCTTGGCTACTGTGAATAATGCTGCAACGAACATAGAGGTGCATAAGTCTCTTTGAATTGTTGATTTCAAGTTCTTTGGATAAATACCCAGTAGTGGGATAGCTGGATTGTATAGTATTTCTATTTTTAATTTTTTGAGAAATCTCCATACTGTTTTCCATAGTGACTGCACTAGTTTGCATTCCCACCAGCAGTGTATGAGGGTTCCCTTTTCTCCACATCCTCTCCAACATTTGTTATTTTTTGTCTTGGTAATTATAGCCATTGTAACAGGTATAAGGTGCTATCTCATTGTAGTTTTGATTTACATTTCCCTAATGATTAGTGATGTAGAACATCTCTTCATGTGCCTGTTGGCCATCCATATATCTTCTTTGGAAAAATGTCTGTTCGTATCCTCTGCCCATTTTTGACAGGGTTGTTTGTTTTTTTGTTGTTGAGTTGTATGAGTTCTTTATATATTTTGGAGATTAACCCCTTGTCAGATAATATGATTTGTAAATATTTTCTCCCAATTGGTGGGTTGTCTTTTCGTTTTGTTCCTGGTTTCCTTTGCCTTGCAGAAGCTGTTTAGTCTGATGTAGCCCCATTTGTTTATATTTTCTTTTGTTTCCCATGCCTGAGTAGACGTGGTATTTGAAAAGATGCTGCTAAGACCAATGTCAAAGAGTGTACCACCCATATTTTCTTCTAGCAGGTTTATGGTTTCAGGTCTTACCTTCAAGTCTTTAATCCATTTTGAATTAACTTTTGAGTATGGTGTAAGATAATGGTCTACTTTCATTCTTTTGCATGTGGCTGTCCAGTTTTCCCAACACCATTTATTGAAGAGACTTTCCTTTCTCCATTGTATGTTCTTGGCTTCTTTGTTGAAGATTAGCTGTCCATAGATGTGTGGTTTTATTTCTGGGCTTTCAATTCTGTTCCATTGATCTGTATGTCTGTTTTTGTGCCAGTACCATGCTGTTTTGATTACTATAGCTTTGTAGTATATTTTGAAGTCAGGGATTGTGATGCCTCCGGCTTTGTTCTTTTTTCTCAGGATTGCTTTCACTATTCAGGGTCTTTTGTTGTGCCATATAAATTTTAGGATTCTTTGTTCTATTTCCATGAATAATGTCATTAGTATTCCATTTGGGATCACATTGAATCTGTAGATTGCTTTGGGTAATAAGGACATTTTAACTGTGTTTATTCTTCCAATCCATGTGCGTGGAATATCTTTCAATTTCTTTATGTCATCTTCAATTTCTTTCAATAATGTCTTATAGTTTTCATTGTATAGATCTTTCACCTCCTTGGTTAAATTTATTCCTAGATATTTTATTCTTTTTGTTGCAATTGTAAACGGGATTGTATTCTTGTGTTCTCTTTCTGCTAGTTCATTATTAGAGTATAGAAATGCAACTGATTTTTGTAAGTTGATTTTGTACCCTGAAAATTTGCTGTAGTTGTTGATTATTTTTAACAGTTTTATGATGGATTCTTTAGGGTTTTCTTTATATAGAATCATACCACCTGCAAACAGCAAGAGTTTCACTTCTTCCTTTCCAATTTGGATACCTTTTATTTCTTTTTCTTGCCTAATTGCTCTGGCCAAAACCTCCAGTACTATGTTGAATAAGAGAGGTGAGAGTAGGCACCCTCATCTTGTTCCTGTTCTCAGAGGGATGGCTTTCAGTTTTTCACCATTGAGTATGATTTTGGCTGTGGGTTTGTCATATACGGCCTTCATTACGTTGAAGTACTTTCCTTCTGTACTCATTTTATTGAGAGTTGTTATCATAAATGCATGTTGGATCTTGTCAAATGCTTTCTCTGCATCTATTGAAATGATCATGTGGTTTTTATTCCTCCTTTTGTTAATGTGGTGTATCACATAGATTGATTTGTGGATGTTGAACCATCTCTGTGTCCCTGGGATAAATCTCACTTGATCATGGTGTATGGTCCTTTTAAAGTATTGCTCTATTCAGTTTGCCAATATTTCATTGAGGATTTTTGCATCTATGTTCATCAGCGATATTGGCCTGTAATTTTCCTTCACTGTGTTGTCCTTGTCTGGTTTTGGGATCAGGGTGATGTTGGCCTCATAGAATGAGTTAGGAAGCATTCCATCTTCTTCAATTTTTTGGACTAGTTTGAGAAGGATAGGTATTAAGTCTTCTTTGAATGTTTGGTAGAATTCTCCAGAGAGACCCTCTGTTCCTGGACTTTTGTTTTTTGGGAGGTTTTTGATTACTGTTTCAATCTCTTTAGTTGTGATTGGTCTATTCAGATTCTCTATTTCTTCTTGATTCAGTTTTGGGAGGTTGTGTGAGTCTAAGACTATCCATTTCTTCTAGGTTGCCCAATTTGTTGGCATATAGATTTTCGTGTATTCTTTTATAATCCTTTGTATTTCTGTGGTGTCTATTGTAATTTTTCCTCTTTCATTTCTAATTTTATTTATTTGAGCCTTCTCTCTTTTTTTCCTAGTGAGTCTGGCTAAGAGTTTGTCAATTTTGTTTATCTTCTCAAAGAACTAGCTCTTAGTTTCATTGATCCTTTCTACTGTTTTTTTGGTTTCTATTTTATCTATTTCTGCTCTAATTTTTATTATTTCCCTCCTTCTACTGACTTTGGGCTTTGTTTTTCCTTCTTTTTCTAGCTCTGTTAGGTGTGGTTTAAGGTTACTTATTTGAGATTTTCCTTGTTTGTTGAGGTGGGCCTGTATTGCTATGAATTTCCCTCTTAGCACCACTTTTGCTGCATCCTATAAGAGTTGGTATGATGTATTTTCCTTTTCATTTGTCTCCAGATATTTTTTCTTTCTCCTTTGATTTCTTCATTGATCCAATTGTTGTTCAGTAGCATGTTGTTTAATCTCCACGTATTTGTGACTTTCCCAGATTTTTTTTTGTAGTTGATTTCTAGTTTCATAGTATTATGATCAGAAAAGATGCTTGATATGATTTCAATCTTCCTAAATTTATTGAGGCTTGTCTTGTTTCCCAACATATGGTTTATCTTTGAGAATGTTCCATGTGCACTTGAGAAGAATGTGTATTCTACTGTTTTGGATGGAATGTTCTATATATATCTATTAAGTCCATTTGGTCTAGTTTTTCATTTAATTCCACTATTTCCTTGTTGACTTTCTGTCTGGGTGATCTATCCATTGATGTAAGTGAGGTCCCCTGCTATTATTGTGTTGCTGTTAATTTCTCGCTCTAGGTCTGTTAACAATTGCTTTATGTACTTTGGTGCTCCTGTGTTAGGTGCATATATATTCATAAGTGTTATGTCTTCTTGGTGGAATGTCCCTTTTGTCGTTATATACTGCCCATCTTTGTCTCTCATTGCCTTTTTTATCTTGAAGTCTGCTTTGTCTGATATAAGTATGGCAACACCTGCGCTCTTTTATTTGCCATTTGCTTGGAGTATCATCTTCCATCCCTTCACTCTGAGCTTATGTTTGTCTTTAGAGCTGAGATATGTTTCCTGGAGGCAGCATATTGTTGGGTCTTGTTTTTTAATCATCCAGCTACTCTGTGTCTTTTGATTGGAGAATTCAATCCCTTTACATTTAGAGTGATTATTGATGTATGAAGGCTTAACACTGCCATTTTATCTCTTGTTTTCTGGTTGTTCTATATTTCCCTTGTTTCTCTTCCCATGTATTTCTGACTGCCATTTCAGTTTGGTGATTTTCTATGATGGTCTTCTCATTATTTATCATTTGTGTCTCTGTTCTGATTTTTTGTTTAGTGGTTACCATGAGGTTTGTATAAAAGATCTCGTAGGTGAGATAGTCCATTTTCTGATAGCCTCTTATCTCCATTGGCCTAAACAAGTTCCATTCCTTTCCTCTTCCCCGTCTAAGTTACTATTGTCACAAATTATTCCATTTTGTGTTTTGAGTTTGTGATTAAAATGAAGTGTTTATAGTTATATTTGATGCTTTCCTTCCCCTTATCTTTAATGTTATGACTAACTGTTTGATAACCTGTTCTGATAGAGAGTTGCAATTTTCTGATTTTGTCTGTCTATTTATCTCCTTGTTCAAAGCTTTGTAAACTTTTCCTGTTTATTTCAGGTATGAGTGCATTCTTGATCATTTCTTGTAGGGGGTCTTGTGGCAACGAACTCTCTCAGCTTTTGTTTATCTGGGAAACTTTTTATTTCTCCATCTTATCTGAAGGATGGTTTCACTGGAAAGAATATTCTTGGCTGAAAGTTTTTGTCTTTCAGTATTTTGAATATATCATTCCACTCTCTCCTAGCCTGTAAGGTTTCTGCTGAGAAGTCCGCTGAAAGCCTGATAGGGGTTTCTTTGTAGATTATTCTCTTCTGCCTTATTGCCCATAATACTTTTTCTTTGTCACTGAATTTTGCCAGTTTTACTAATATATACCTTGGAGAAGGTCTTTTGCATTGATGTAATTAGGAATTCTATTGGCTTCACTTACTTGTAATTCCAGTTCCTTCCCCAGGTTTTGGAAGTTCTCAGCTATTATTTCTTTGAACAAGCTCTCTGCTCCTTTGTCCCTGTCTTCTCCCTCTGGAATACCTATAATCCTTATGTTGTATTTCCTAATTAAGTCAGATATTTCTTGGAGAATTTCTTCTTTTTTTTTTTTTAAGTCATAGTTCTTTCTCGTCCTCCACCTGAAGCATTTCTGTATTTCTGTCCTTTAAGTTACTAATTCTATCCTTCATAATGTCAGCTCTGTTTTTAAGGTTTCTAGATTATTTTTTTATCTCGTTTATTGTGTTCTTCCTCTCCAGCATTTCTGTTTGGTTTTTTTTTTTTTTTTTTTTTTTTTAGAATTTCAATCTCTTTTGTGAAAAATTCCTTCTGCTCATTAATTTTATTCCTGAGTTCATTGAACTGTCTTACTGAGTTTTCTTGTAACTCATTGAGTTTCTTTATGATAACTATTTTGAATTCTCTGTCATTTGTATTGTAAATTTCTGTGACTTCAGGATTGATTTCTGGAGACTTTCCTTCTGATCTAGAGTGTTAATGTATTTCTTCATGGTGTTTGATGAAGTGTACCTTTGCTGGCGCATAGTGGTGGCATCTGGTCGCAGATTCCACCTGCCACCACTGGTGGGGGGGCAGGAGCTGTGTTTTCTGAATCCATCATGTCCGTTGCAAGTTGTGCCCATCTGCTGGAAGTTGTGCCAATAGGGCTCATCTGCCCACTGGCCACCAGTTTGGCAGGTTACACATGCTGGCACAGGCACTCTGGTGTGGATCCACTGCTCTGGCTGACCAGCCGAGCTGGTGCACCAGGTGGGAGCAGAGGGACACTTTCTTTCATGTGTGTGAGCCTGCTCTGTACTCACTGGCAGCCCACCTGGGCTGCTGAGCTTGGTGGGCGTGCCCACATGGTAGCTGAGCTCCCTTGGTGTGGAGTGTTCCTGTGGGCTGGGATGCACTCTGAAAGCAAAGCATTTGCATGCAGGCCTGCCTGTTCCCCTACCTCTTCTTAGAGTTGCGCACTGGCTACTGCGTGCAGACCCATAACCTAGATTGCTGCTGCTGGGGAGCAGGAGGAGATCTGCTCACCTCCTTCCACTGCTTCCTGGGGATCCAGTACCCCCACCTTCAGACGTATGGCTGTGTGGATCTCTCAGACATCCTGTTGTGCTGTGTGTGTATCCTCTATTGGTTAATAAATGTCCTTTTGGTTGTATCTTAGGGGGTAGAGACTAAGGGAATAGCTCACTCTGCCATGATGCTGTCATCACTCCCTGGATAAGTTTCTTGATCTCGGTGTTTGTCAGTTTCCTTATCTGTCAAATAGGAGTAATAATAGCACCTACTTTGAGTATTTTTGAGGTTGAATGAGCTAATATATACAACGAATTTGGATCAATGACATGGCTTATAATAACTTCTATTTAAGTGTTTTCTCTGATGATTGTGCAAATAGCCAGAAAATCTTATTCCTGCGTGTATGTATATACGAGTATTTGTACATACTTTGCCTTCTCCAAAAGAAAAAGGACTTTTTAATTGGAAAAGTGGTCAAGAAAAGTTGATCCAAGGAATTCAGGTAATATAAATTTAGTTATGTTCTTAACTGAATGTTTTCTGCCTTTATTTCAGCCAGAAGGTGTTAAAAGGGAAAGTTATGCTGGTTTTACTCTCGACCCAAAGGGTATTTATGGTAAGCACCATGATTTTGTATTTTATATGTCATCTTTTGCCCTAGAAATTAAAGTGTATATGTAAACTGAAAAACTATTTTTCAAAATGTTAATTTTCTAGAATCAGAAACATACATTTCTTAGTTCATTGCCACTCTTGATAGCATGTGTTGCCCTATAATCTGGATGGGTTTAGAACAAAGAAAAATAACTCCATTAGTTTTAAATGCAAAGCATTGAAATAGTAATAATTGCATGACTTCCCTTATATATTAGTCATTTTATATCCATCACAATAATAATTTATAATATTTTCTTATAGAACTATCAGTCCAAAGAATACCTAAGAAAAAATCATTTACATACTTATTTAACATGTATTATTTGAAAACACAGCAATGCTGGTTAACTACTTAACAAACCCACTCCTCATTGTTCCTGCTTCCTTCAATTGAGATGTTCTGAATCTTCTTAGAGTTAGAATTTTGCAAACTTTTGAGCACTTAGGGCCTAAATACATGTGCATTTATGAAATTTAGAATGTGCTCAGTTAAAAATTCTTTTCAACAAAAAAGACAAACTGCCATAGTTCTTAATAAATAGTTAAAAGTTACCTTACTGTTGCATTGAATCATTTTTCTTTTCTTTCAATGATACAGCAATGGGAAAAAAAGTTTGCTTACAAATCAAGACCACTATACTCAGAGTGCCATTTCCTCTGGGATAGCAAAGAATTAAGACATTTACATTACCTTATTACTTATATTATTTTTACCCTCACAAAAACCCTTTCAGGAAAATATTATTACCTCTATTTAACTGATGAACAAGCCAAGGTATAGAAAGATTAAGTGTCTAACTCAGTGTCACATATAAAGTAAGCTCTTCCTGAACTCCATGCTCTTTCAACCACACTGCAAACCTCTTAAATGTCTTCTGAGCTTGATTTTAATATTATATCCTCAGTCTTTATCAAAGATTAATAAAGAAAGAAGTTACCTGAGGAACGTTCCTGTCTCTTCTGCAAAGCCATGTGGCTTGTCCATTAAATTGGAAAATGTCACTATTTTTTTTAGCATCTGCCACGTGCCAGACACCATACTAAGTGCTGGGAATACAGCATTCAATAAGAGATGGTTCCTGCCCTCAAAGAACTTTCTTAGCCTGACAATGGGAGTTGGAGTCTATTTGTGGTGACTTCTGTGGGCTCTGCCATAAACTTCCTGAGTTCAGATCACAGCTCCATCTGTACTAGCTCTGTGACCTTGAACAATTTGCTTTCAAAGCGTCAGTTTCCTCATCTATAAAATAAAAATAATAATAGACCTAGCATACGGGGTTGTTGTGAGGATCCAATATAACAATGCATTTAAAGAGTTTAGCAGAATGCTTCACATTCTATCAGTAGAATGATAAGTATTATCATTTTTATGAAATAAACCAATGATTACAGTAGAAAAATGCTCTGATACAGGTGTGCTAAAACTCTCTTATTGTGCATAGAAAAAAATGTCTAAGTCAGACTGAGAGGAGAAAGTGGAAAGAATTTCAGGGGATGCTTCCCAATGGAGCTAATCTTCACATTTCCTTGACAAAGGAATTACATATTAGTTATTTTTAGATTTCAGTTCTGAGAACAATTTTCTCTCTTTGGACAAAATGGCATGCTCCCTTTTACTGGTGAATAAGATTTATATAACCTATTTATTTCCTATCTTGTAATGACCAGGAAGCTTACAGTCAAATTTAATGCTTTACTGAAAGAGATTATATAAGCCTAGGGTGTGATAAAAAAATCTTCAATTATTTTTAACTTTCTTGTTAAATTTTAATATTGTTATTGTTAAGAGTTTTTTATTTAACAAAATTCTTTAGAAGTGGGTATATTATAAATAACCTGCAAATAGTCTTCCTTCAAGAACTCTGTGTAAATCTACTAATTTTTTTTTTTAATTTCAGGTGCTGTTAGCAGACGAAAGGAGTTCCCATACAGGGTACCATTAGATTTGGTCCCCAAAACAGAAGTCAAAAGGATTGTGAGTGTAAAAGGTAGATGAACAAATGCCATTTTTATTTCTTATTTCACTTTGTGCTTCAAACGAAAATCGAATATCCTCATGATTATACTATTTCTCTACTCAGTAGCATATGCAAATCCGCCTCTGGGATTACCCTAATCCTACTCCCACCTTCAAATCCCCAACCACTCTTTCTTCTATCTTCTTCCACTAGCCTGATTTAAATGGAGATTCATTCTCCCATGATGGAGAGTGGGGGTGTCATTGACCCAAAGACTTCTCTAAAATGGAGGTGCAACTGCTTCTAGACTTAAAGAACTTTCCATCATCTCAGTGGCCAGTCCTGCTCCAGAGAAGGCTTTATGACCTGCAAATGGCCCCAAGAGAGCAGCACTGCTCTGCTAAAGGACCGGTCCTGGAGGTTCTCTCCCCTCTAGTACATTTGCAGAAGTGGTGTCTTTGGTGGGTTTTCCCTATTTTCCAGCTTTATAATTCAATGACATGTCATCGAAATAATAGAATGTCCTGACTACATTTTATCTCAGGTAAAACTTTGGAATCACATGATGTTAGTACTGGAAAGGACCTTTTTAATCATGTGCAACCCTGTTGTTGGATATATGAGACAGTGTTTGCCCAAGATCACACAGTGAGTTATGGACAGAGCCCTCACAGCATTCACAGTTCAGACTCTTTGTTCTGGTTTGTGGAAGAGATTGATTAATAGGGTTTACAATGTCTAACTCGATCTATTGAATGGCAACTAATTTGCCATGTCCTCTACGCGGTAATCCACCCACTGTATTACATCATCTTACCACCATATTCCAGTGGTATTTTTAAGCCTGATTTTGGTATTTCTTTTAAATCCATCTTCCTAACCAAATCTTTTTTAAAATCTCTCCTCAGTTCTGAGAAGTAATTCAACTGCCTAGATAAGGAGGAAAGAATAGGGATGATTGCTCTTATCTCTACTTAAAATATACTGTTACTCAGTTAAAAGTTAATAGAAATTGATTGTGTTTACTTTGACTTTTGTTTGTTTGTTTCAGGACTGCTTATAGGTGAGGTCATGTCTGCAGTTCTGAGTCAGGAAGGCATTGATATCCTTACCCACCTCCCCAAGGGCAATGCTGAGGCGGAACTGATGAGTGTCGTCCCGGTATTCTATGTTTTTCACTACTTGGAAGCAGGAAATAATTGGAACATTTTTTCTCCTGACTCATTAACTAAAAAACAGTACCTGAAGAAAAAATTAAAAGAAGGTAAAAAAACTCTATTTCACATAGGATACATAAAAATCTTGTGATTTTTAAACTAATATTTAAGTTGTTATGAATTATACAAAAGCTTGATTATAAAAGCATTTCAGGGGAAAAAAATCACAAAGTGGACTCTACTATGTAAATAAATACTATTTCCTGTAGCATTTTGGCTTAACTTGCCAAAATGCCTGGATGAGAGACAAGACACCTGCATTCCAAACTCTACAGAGCACTTCCTTCCTTCTTGAATGAGCTCAGAATGTTCCACTTGATAATTCCCAATTCAAGCGATTCATATACTTCCTTGGAGAAGTTCAATGTTGGCCACAGAGCATATGCTTGCTGCCCGGCACCAAAGGAAGTGTACCATTCCCAGGGGCTAATGAAGCGCTCCTCGAGTAGAAATGGAGATCAGTGAAGCACTGTGTTCTTTTTCTGGTGCCTCTTAGGGATGGTGAGCATCATGTCCTACAGAAATGCTGACTATTCTTACAGCATGTGGAAGGGTGGAAGTGCTAGCACTTGGTAAGTAGAGGTTTTGACTTGCATTTTCATATAGTAGTTGATTAAGTAATTAAAGAATAACAATCTTAATGGAAACTCCATTCGTCCAGTTGCTCAGCCTAAAAGCCTAGTCATCCTTCGCTGCCCTCTTTCTCTTACAAGCCACATCTGATCTAGCAAATACTTTTGGCTGCACCTTCAAAATATATCCTGAACCCTACTACTTCTCACCAACCCCACTGCACCATCCTGGTCCAAGCCTCTCTCACCTGGATTATTGCACTAGCCTCCTCTGATCTTTTACCTTCAGCCCTTGCCCCTCTTCAGTCTATACTTAGCACTGGAGTAACCCTGTTAAAACATAAGTTAGGCCACACCACTCAAAACCATTCAGAAGCCTCCCATCTTACCCAGGGTAAAAATCAATCTTCTTACTGTGATCTACAAGGCCCTACATGATCTGGCCTTGCCTCACGTCTCTGACCACACCCCCTACCACTCTCTTTCATTCCACTGAAGCCCCACTGGCTTCCTTGCTTTTTCTCAAACATGCCAGCCGTGTTTTCACCTTAAGGCCTTTGCATTAACTGCTCCCTCTGTCTGGAGTGCTCCTCCCCAGGTATCAGCATGACTGGCTCCCTTCCATCCCTCAGGTCTTTACCAAAAATCACCTTCTCAGGGAGGCCTCCACTAATCATTTCATCTAAAATTGCATGCCATTCTCATCCCAACACTTCATATCCTTCTCCCCAACTTTCTTTTCTTCTTAGAATTTATCATTAACATTCTTACTTATCTCACTTATTGTCTGTCTTGCCACTAAAATGTAAACTCCAATACATGGACAGTTCCAAGTGTTCCTAGTGCCTAGTACATACCTGGCACATAGTAGGTGCTCAATAAGTACTTATTTGGTGATGCATAATGACCTCCAGAATTCTGAAGATTTGAGGGGAAAACTTTGTGAATTAATTAAAAGTGCATATGGCAGTCTATTTTCAAAAAATACTATCATGCTTTGACAAAATATTTAATAAAAACACAGTGTGCCAGGTGCTTTGTAGTTTCTACTATATGAAGCTCTTTTAAGGAGTTTATAATCTAGAATAATTGACTTTTAGATTATGCCCTTTAACTATTGAGCGTCCCCAGGATTTCATCCTTGACCCTCTTATTTTCTGTAATCTCTCCTTGTGCAATTCCATCTTTGCACATGACTCCCATAACTTCTGTGCAGACGATTCCCTAATCGATGTCTGAAGGCCTAACTTCTTTCCTAAGTTCCAGATCCACATTTCTAGGGGTCTGAGAGCCAAAGGCCCTTCAGACACAATCCATGCCAAATTCATTCTTTTGTTTCTCTGTTCCTTTAATCAGTGCATAGCAAGACTCTGTACTTTGTCCCCATTGACCCAGTTTGCCTCCTCCCTTTCCTTTTGGCTCTATATCCGATCAGTCATCAAGTCCCACAGATTGTACCTTAGAAGTAGGTCTAACCATGTGTGGGTAGCACTTTTCAAAAGACACATAAATCCTCAGAGCACGCCAACCGGAGGATAACAACCAGGAGGTGGGGGTGGAGGTTGATGCAGACTGGAAACCACCACAACAGGAGCTGAGAACCAAATGCTTGGAGAACAGAAATCTCCATGAGAAGATGTGATAGCCTTCAGTAAACACCCAGAGCCTCTCAAGAGTTCTGGGCAAGACCAAGTGGACGGTGTTCAGCCAGAAACATAGAAACACTTGGGACTCAACTCCACAAGTTCCTTGAGAGAAATATATACGTAGAAGAAAATGGCCAGCATCTAAATACTTTCAAAAAAAAAGTTTTTTTGAAAAATACAAGGAAGATACAAAAAGTGCAAAGAATAAAATATTCATTTTAAAAAGAAAAATGAAAACAAAATTTTAAGGTGAGGGAGAGAGTCAAGTGATCTGAGCCTCAAATGCATCTGAGGAGCTCAAGCGTGGGTGGTTCTTGGGCAGCTGAGTGGGTGAGGGAACCAGAGGAGAGGGGTGGAGGTGTCAGAGGCATTGAGGGGATGATAAACTAGATCCTCTCTGATATTCTTTGAGAGATATTAGTAGAGACTGAAATTGCTTTTTAACTCAGTAATCATCATAGTTAAAGCTTCCTTGTGAGGTGGCGACTTCTGCATCAATGGCATGGCTCAAGGGGAAGCGAGCTAAACACTCTTGCGGATGTTGGGGAAGGGGATTCAGACCTCAGATAGGGATTCAGGTAACGTAACTTGTACAGATTTTACAATCTAGAATTTTATGATTTTATTCTTCCACATCTCAGTTCATAGGTCAGTGCCTTGACTCAAAACTATTTGTTTCACCGCTATTGTCTTTAAGTTTAGAGTGCAGTTTTTTGTTTTGGTTTTTTTATCATCAGGCATCAATTTTTAGCTTGTGTGTGGGCTAACAATGTTGCTGCTCACATCTGTTGACTGAATGTTTTTGGACATCTCCCTAAAATCGTCCCTTCCCTTGTGAAATGGTGACAACTTACTTTGGAATTGTATGTTTTAAAATGTTATTTTCTTTTAAAGAATAAACACCGTATGAACTAAAACATGCTGTAAATTGAAAGCCAAAGAGAATCGATGTCTAAATATTTATTTATTTGATTTTGTCTTAAAGGTTAACAGCTTTTGCTTTAAGAATACTTGGACAAGTAAATATGTATGTAGAGCAGAACCAAAATTCAATTTGTAACTCTTTATTGTGGCTGGTTGAGAATTGTCAACTAGAAAATGGATCTTTTAAGGAAAATTCCCAGTATCAACCAGTAAAATTACAGGTGAGGAAACCAAATGTACAGATTAGCAATAGTTTTATTTACAAGGTTGAGTTTTTTCTCTTCCCATTTTAGGAAGACAAAGAAGAGAGGAAAAAATATATGTAACCCTGCAGGAAACTCCTCTTGTGTACAGGCAAAGAATTTGAGACATCTACTGCACTTCAAACAATTCATTATAGGTCAGATAAGTGATATCCTAGACATTTCACATAACAGGCAGTGATGGTTCACAGGGTGTAAGTGCTATAGATCTCAAACAGGTAAAACGCACTCATGTGTCCAGGTACCCTTGATATAGAATCTGTACGTGAAGTTCAGAGCCTTCTTACAGGTCAAGGCTGCCAGGTGTTGTCATGAAAGATGGGACCCTATTTACATCCTGTTTTTAAGAGAGATTGGGGTTAATTTACTAAAAAGCACAAGCGTATGTATACGCTTGAATTACAAAGTAATTTTAATACGTTTCTCTCCAAGATATCACTATAATATCTTCTACTCCTTAGAATATTTCCTTAAGAGTCAACAGTTTTTTTGTTTGTTTTGTTTTGTTTGTTTTTGTTGTTTTGCCTGCCCTAATCCAATCCCTTTTATATCAGGCACAAGTGGCTCTCTGGCTAATAGGGGTCTCATAATGGTGCTCTGTGGCACCAATAGCAGATTAGGACTCACAAGAAATGGGGGCAACTGACATCACCTTGGCGCTTTGAGAAAAGTAAAATACTATAACAATTTTTTTCTTAAGATGCCCACCCATATATCCCTCCATCCTCCTATCCATCCATCTATCCGCATTCATTCAACAACCATTCACTGAGCACCTAATACATGCAAGGGCTTATTTTGGACATGATCGGGGAGGAAGAGTGGGAAGGATGGACCAGAGAGTATCCTTGCCACAAAGGACCTCACACACTGGTAGGAAAAGTGAGGTAAAAATACTAGCAACTCTAATCAAGATATAAATGTGTGGGTTCACTCATTTATCGAATAAATATTAATTGAATGTGTACTAAGTGCTACATGGTAGGGACACAACAGTGAACTAAACAGATGTGTTCACTGAGGCCACAGAGCTTACAATCTAGCAGAGAAGTCAGACATTGAGGAAGTAATTTCAAGTGTGTGATGCATATTAAAAAAAGATAAATATAATTTCATTGAAAGCAGGGGACCTAACCTAGACTGGGGGAGTGGAAACAATAAGTTGACCAGGCTCCTGGGAGGCAGGTAGGAGAGGGGCAGGTAGAGTGTTCCAAGTGGAGCCACAGCATGCCTGGCATTTTGAAGTGGAGAGAGAGGGTGGTTCCTTCAAACAACTGGGGCCAAGAGAGCTAGAGGGTGAGTGTCATGAAAAAGAGCTGGAGAGGTAACCAACCAGAGGGCACTTCATGGAAGGTCTTCTAAGCATCACACTAGAAGGCGGTTGCCCTACAAGGGAAAAATATGGGAGAACAGAGGCCGCATGGTGCTTCATAGAGGAGGTGGCATTTTAACAGGGTCTTGACAGAGGGGGAGAATTTGAATGTGGTGCAGAGGTGTGAAGTGGAGCTTCAGGATGGGGAGGTGAGGGAGAGAAGGGCACCTGAAGACACCCAAGTAAGAAAGACCCAGAGTTTATTGGGAAATGGCAAACAGTCCAAGTGGAAGGCATGAAGGGAGAGAGGGAGATTAGGCTCAAAACAGAGATTAGAACCAGGTCATTTCACTTTAGAGACACCATTTCACTCTCCTTTTTAAACATTGCTTATTTTTAGGGTACTTTGCCTAGTGAAGCCCGAGAGAACACCCTATATCTTACAGCCTTTACTGTGATTGGAATTAGAAAGGCTCTGGGTATATGCCCCCTGATGGTAAGTAAGAGTTTTCTTTCTCCAACACCCATCATCTATTTCTGTACCATATACTGGGGAGGCCACCTTGAAAATAACTTTAACTCCAGAATCAAAGGATTTCAGGATTATGATAGATGTTAGAGACCGTCTAGTCAAACCTACTGATTGACAGTTGAGAAAACAGGCCTGCAAGTAATCTGAATTCAATTGCCCAGTGTCACAGGCTACTAAATTGTAGAGCTGGGACTAGAACAGATAACTTCTGACTGTGATGAGAGAATAATCCGGTGTCCCCAGTTTCCTTCCCTCATCTCTGCTAAGTCTTAGGATGTGTATATGACGGTTGTTCTGTAGTGAGGTACTCTATTTCATGGAACTACTGTGATGTAGTGATGGCATGTTTGTTCTTTCGGTTGTGCTGTTTTGTTTGCCCGGAAGCTAAGGGGAGAAAGGAGAGGATTCTCCCAAGTGAATCAACATAGAAGATTCCAAAGGTTAACAGAGATGATTCTCTGCTCTGGGAAGAGACAGATCCCGGAGGTGAGGTTAAATACCACTGCCTACAAATCGGAAGTAGATTAGACATGTCCTTCGTACTAGCGTACAGAACCAAGACAGAAAAACCCAAGGCAATTTGTAGGACTTGAACCACAAAATAAAGTAATTTTTTTCATTTGTTTCAAGAGAATCATTATTCATACTTAACAGGACAAAAGAATCAAAGAGGACTGGTTCTCAGGGGCCTAGAGGACCAGTTGGCACCTAGCGGTACATGAGTGGTATATAGATGGAGCTGGAGGAGAAGGCGCCAGGCGAGATGTTGGCAGCATTGCACCAGTCTTTCTCCTAACTCTTATCCAAAATAACTATTTTAGTTGCCTCAGGACAAAGTAATAGAGACTGTTTTCCAAGGAATCCTTAGGATCAAAAAGTACATTGGGAGCTTGTCTCTTTTTCTGCTATTTATGGTTGTTTTGTTGTTGGTTTGTTTTTTTTTTTTTTTGTGAGGAAGATCAGCCCTGAGCTAACATCCGTGCTAATCCTCCTCTTTTTGCTGAGGAAGACCGGCTCTGAGCTAACATCCATTGCCAATCCTCCTCCATTTTTTTCCCCAAAGCCCCAGTAGATAGTTGCATGTCATAGCTGCACATCCTTCTAGCTGCTGTATGTGGGCCGCGGCCTCAGCATGGCAGGAGAAGTGGTGCGTCGGTGCGCGCCCGGGATCTGAACCCGGGCCGCCAGTAGCGCAGCGCGTGCACCCAACCACTAAGCCACGGGGCCGGCCCTATTTATGGTTTTATTTAGCAAAATTCCTTTTGAAAATGTAGATCTGTCTCAGCCATGCCAAGGGGGAATGATGATAGCTGTATCTGTGCTCAGTGCTGCTTCTTCCCCAGGCGAGGTCTGATGTGGGAAACAGAAACTAAAGGGAAAAATCTCTACAGGGGAGGCGAGAATTCAGAGGCAAAAAGCGTAACCTGATTTGGACAACCACATTTCCCTTTCCAAGGTTATGCTCTGCTCCTTCTCCTGGAAGGATTTGCTTCAGTGAGACACCATCCATTTGCATTAGGTCACTTCTCTTTCCACCCTTCACCTTACCTGCCCCAGCCACCTGGGGTTAGTTCACATCAGCTGAGAGGTTGATGCTTGACAAGGAAACTGAGGTATCTTCTGCTCTTGTTTCCAGAAAATCAGCACGGCTCTAACTAAAGCTGAAAGCTTTCTGCTGGAGAATACGCTCTCGACCAGGAGCACCTTTACACTGGCCATTGCTGCCTATGCTCTATCCCTGGGAGACAAAAGTCACCCACAGTTCCGTTCAATCACCTCAGCCCTGAAGAAGGAAGCCTCGGTTAAAGGTATGATTTGTTCCATATATTTATTTGGCAAGTGTTGATGAAGCATATAGAGTCTGCTAATTCTGGGAAGGGGGTGGTGGCGTGAAAAGTTGAGTAAGACAAAACCCTCGCCCTCAAGGGACAAACCATCACAATATAACGTAATAAGTGCTGTTACGCGTGCATTTATTCATTCACTCAGCACATATTTGTTCATTCCTTAATTCAACAAATATGTGTCCATTACCTCCTATGTACCAGGCACTGTTCTAGGCTCTGGGGATAAAGCCACAAACCAAAAAAAAAAAAAAATCCAGGTCCTTCCTCATGAAACTTACATTCTAGTTAGGGAGAAACAAACATGATAAATAAGTAAAACATTGCATATAGTGAATAGGTTGGTGATAACTGATATGAAGAAAATCAAATCAGGGGAGGGAGATAGGGTGAGGTGGTGGGTTGTAATTTTAGATAGGGTGATCAGGCTTAAGCCTCACTGAGAAGATGGTATTCGAGTTGAGACCTGAAGGAGGTGAGGAAGCAAACTGGTGGCTATCTAGAGGGGTGTTCCTGGTGGAGAAATAAAACGTGCAAATGCCCTGAGGCAAGAGTGTTTCTGATGCCCCAAGAACGGCAAGGAGGTCAGTGTGGTTGGAGAGGAGGAAGATGAGGGGTCGGAAGCGAGTGAAGAAAGCCAGGGAAGGAAGCGGTGAGGGAGTGTCATGAAGGGCCTTGGAGGTCATTACAGGAGCTCTTCAGGACTCCTGAATACAGTTGCACAATGTCCAAGCCACCGAAGCAAGCTGGTGAATTGAGGGTGAAAGCCAGCCAGTGCTCCACTCCCCTAGACATGCATCCTGGTTTGGCTCTGCTTCCGCCACAGCAAGAGATGCAGTGTCTCAGTCACATCAAGATGCTGTGGGGGCCAGTGGGAGCCCTAGAACTTTAACTTCCACTTCACGTGAAAAGGGAAAGCATTGGAGGATTTTGAGCAGAGGAGTGTATGACCTGGCTTATGTCATAGCAGGTTGGCCATAAAGGTATGTATTTCATTTTGAAGAATAAAGATGCTGCTTCCTCTAGGTCAAGAGTAAAGAAATAGAAAGAGAGTAGCAGGGGTCATTGGCCAATGTGCCTGTACCAGCACAGGCATGGTTGGGCACATCTGAGGCCTCTCCTGGCTGAGGTTTTGTAAAAGTTTGATAAATCTTAGCTTTATCACATCTACAAAATTTGACTTCTGTCAGCATTTAAAAATTACTGAATCTGGGCGGGCCCCGTGGCTTAGTGGTTAAGTGTGTGCACTCCGCCACTGGCGGCCGGGCACACACCGACGCACCGCTTGTCCGGCCATGCTGAGGCCGTGTCCCACATACAGCAACTAGAAGGATGTGCAACTATGACATACAACTATCCACTGGGGCTTTGGGGAGAAAAAAAAAAGGGAGGAGGATTGGCAATAGATGTTAGGTCAGGGCTGGTCTTCCTCAGCAAAAAGAGGAGGATTGGCATGGATGTTAGCTCAGGGCTGATCTTCCTCACACACACACAAAAAAATTACTGAATCTTAACATATATCTCAAAACCATTTGTACAATACTTACTCCAACACAAAAGAAATGTCTTTGGTATTGTAGGATATGGACCATAAAATCATAGAATTTAAGAACTAGAAGAGAACTTAGTAATTCAAATAATGTTTGAGCTGGAAATATCTTTAGAAACTAACTTTTCATTCTAAATACAGTAAATCTGAGTCTCTGAGAGTGAGGGAAAATATTTTGTCCAAGGTCATGCAAATAATGTAATTATGAATTATAAACAGATACATCAAAATTTTGACTAATATTCAAAAATGATCTCCAAATATGCTTTACTGTGTTTTTGTTTTTTAAATAATTTGTTCAAAAAAGGATTTGACGTGACAGGTTTAAATTACTAGAGCAATAACAAACAAATAAAATTTAGAACCTAATTTATGAAAAGTGCTGCGTATATGAAATTTACTTTAGTGCTTTAAATTGAGAGGAGATAATAAAAGACTGAACTAAGGCTTTGAGTGTGATCTCATAATTTCCAGGATGTAGATTTTTTTCTGTCACAGAGAAAGGTTCTCCAATCTATCTTGTAGCGTCAGTAATAATAACATGCCTTTATACGTGTATGGTGCGTTCTGGTTTATAAAAACATTTACATTTGGTCTCTCACTTGAGTCTCACTGCAGGAAAGAAAGTACTATCCACATTTTAGGTATCAGGAAACTGAGTCCCACAGAACTAAAAGAATTTGTCGAAGCTGACGTGGTCAGCTAATAGCAGAGTAGAGACGAGAACCTGGGTGCAGTAATTCCCAGCTTAGTGCACTTTCCACTCTACTATACTGCTTCTCCCTAGTACATGTGGACTTTCCATGTTGATCTTTCTCAGTAAAGACAAATAGCACGGTATGAAAGGCTCTTGTTTTTTATTGGTCACCTTGAGGAAGTTCTTAAAAAAAGAGTGAGAAACTTCTAGGAACCAGAAGGCCGCCACCGGAAGAAACTTCTAGAAACCTGCTAGAATTGTTGTTTCAAATTCACATTTTTAATCATATTAATCGAAATGATTTGTTGATCTTCAGGTAATCCACCCATTTATCGTTTTTGGAAAGACGATCTTCAACAGAAAGACAGCCCTGCACCTACCACTGGTACGGCGCGTATGGTTGAAACCACAGCCTATGGTTTACTCACCAGTCTGAGCTTGAGTGACATGCGTTATATTAACCCAATCATCAAATGGCTATCTGAAGAGCAGAGGTACGGAGGCGGCTTTTATTCGACCCAGGTAATATTTCTTTGTCTTGTTTCATCCTCCTGGAGACATTTTTACTGCCTCCTGCACCACACATTCCACACTCGTTCTGGCCTCCATGCTTCTGTCCACCAAACGAGCATACCATAGATATGAATAAACGACTGGAATCAAAGGACCCTTAGAGGTTATCTGCACTGACGTCCTTCTCACACAGAGGAGGAAGTGAGCCCCAGGAGGTTCATTCAGGCAGTCAGTGGCAGAGCCAAACTCAGAACTCACGTCTCCTGACTCTAAACCCAGTACTTCCTTTATGATTCTTAATGACCATGAAGGGCTAGTAAGGTTATCAGCAATTATGTCACGTCCTATGTAATAAACAGTGGCTGCCATGCAGACAAAAATAAATAAAAAGAGAGGGATTGTTAATATGTTTATCCATCTATCTACCAACGTAAACTCATTTGAGTTTGTATATTTTATAACTATTATGTAGTGGTATAATATACATCTATATTCAAGTTTATCTCAAATGTTAGCATCTGCCCTGTTCCCCGGATGTTTGGACAATGACGGAGTGTGTGAATGTGTATACAAAATGTAGAGCTGGAGGGGTCCTTCAGGGTTACTTTAGTGTTCATCTAATCCAGGGAGGCAAACAAGTTTCATCTTGGGTACCACTATAGGCTTGGCAGGAAAGAGTGCCCTGTTGATCAGCACTGGCCACCATGGACATGAGCAGAGGGGGTGGCCACATATTTGACTTCTCTTATCTAGTCACAGTTCCTAATTTTGTAGATGAGGAAGATGAGGTCCATAAAAAATAAAGTTCATCCATTTATTGCTTCAACAAATACTTGTTGAACAGCTACCATGTGTGTACCTGCTAAATGTAACAGATGCCAAGAAAGATCTACAACTTGCCGCTGTGAATCTTACATTACGGTGGGGGAGGACAATGATGAACTATACATAAAAGTATTACAAATTGAGATGAATGCTCTAAAGGGCTGAAGGAGAATATTAAAACAGAATAACGGGAAGGAGGAGCTTATTTATGGCCTCGCTGTGGAGATTTAAGCTGAGACCTAAGGAAGAGAAGGAGCTAGTCATGCAAGGAGTGGGAGGCATTCTTCAAAGAGTGACTTGCCTGAGGTCTCACGCTCAAGATATGTGGAGAAACCGGACCTGAGACCACACTTCCTTCCTGTCCCTGCTAACAGCAGCATCCTTACTGGGGAGGGCGAGATCTTCCTTCCACCTCCACACAGGGGCCCTTAACCAGTTTCACTCACTCACATGGAGTCTCATCTCCAGATGATGCTGCCCCATCCTCCCATTAGAAAGGGTATTTGTAAACAGGGAGTATATAAATAAGCTAGTATATAAATAAGCTAAACTTATTTTTCTGCCTTGCTGATTATCGATAGGATACAATTAATGCCATCGAGGGCCTAACAGAATATTCACTCCTGATTAAACAACTCCACTTGAATATGGATATCAATGTTTCTTACAAGCATAAAGGTGACTTCTACCGTTATAGGATGACAGAGAAGAATTTCCTTGGGAGGCCAATAGAGGTAAATGAAGGATTTCTTATAATATTTTATAACTGGACAGGACCTTTGAAATCATCCATTCCACCCTTATTTTACAAATGTACCTATCCACTACTGCCACATACAGTGAGTGCCTGCTGTGTCCTAAGAAGGAGTGCCTGCCATGTCTTGAACACTGGGGATTGAAAAGGAAAGCCCAAAGAACCTGCGTACTGGGGGGAGACAGTCATTTAAACAGACAGTGAGAATAAGAGCTTGATAGGGACAGGGAAGGACAGAGGGGGGCCTCCTGAGCCAGCCTGAGAGGTGGGAAAAGTTTGTCAAATGCATCCAGATGGGCGGGCTAGATCTGGAAGAATCAGAATGAGTTAGCCAGGTGAAGAAAAGGGAGGAACATTCCAGACTTAGAAAACAGCACACACACAGATACAGTGGTAGAGTAAGAGAGAAGACACATTTGGGGGTCTGCCAGTGGTTCCACCTGGCCTGTCACACATGCAGACTGTGGCCAAATTGGAATTGGCCTATAGGTCCCTCAACAACTTGCTCCATCTCCTTTGCTACTACTGGATTTTTTTAAATGAAAACTCTGATGGCCTATGAGAATTTCCCAAAGAAAAGGACACGTTGGAAAAGCTATGTTCTATATCAATAATAGTAGTTGCCAGAATACAGCCTCTAATACATATTTTTCCAATTACCACATTTTAGATTATTTTAAGGTATATATAAATATACAAATAACTGGAAATAGTTCTCACTGTCAATGTAAATAAGGATGAGAAATAATATTTAATATGAAAATTACAATCTAGTGGCCCATAGTAAAAAAGTAAATAGATAGATAAATATGGGTATGGATAGAGATACAGACATATTTCAACATTTAAAAATTCAGAGATTTCAAATAAAAACCTGATTTTCAAAATCTCTTGAAAAACCAAAAGATCTAACAACAGGGTGCTGGTAGTAGAATGTATTCTTCAAGTTGCTGCAATCCCCATCAGTCACATGACATATGTACATGTACTTACATCCATACCTGCCTTGTGCCTGGGCCTCTGCAGGCATTTGTGCTTGTGGCCTCTTTTGGCAATGGGAGCCTTTCCCTGGGAGGGTTTATTGTTGCCCAGAGATTCACATTCTGAGCCAGCAGTCTAAGTGGTAATGAGGAGCTCTTGGCCTGAAGAGCATGGTAGGCCCATTTGAGGTAGCTGGAGTTATTCTTCTCTACAGGGGTAATGCTGTAAGGGGCCTCTTGTCATCTTAAAATAATTTAAACCTCAGCCCACAATGCTGCCTTCGTGTGAAACCTGGCCTGTTTTTATCTAGTTTGGAATTCTTACTCCAGCATTTCCTAAAATGTGTTACATGCAAAAATGTTTGGTAGTCAAGTAAGTGTGGGAAACCCTGGTTTAAATGAAGTTAAACAAGTTCTTTCCTACAGGATACCCCTACCTTTACTCTGTATGTGACTAAGTGTGGTGACTTGAGGAAGAATGGGCGGTGGGCACCCCACAGTGTACAACATTCCCCAAACTTATCTGTCACTTATTTGTCCGTAGAACCCATTCCTCCTGTAGCATCTTGATGCACTGGCTTTCCAGTAAATGCTGCTGTATTCCATCAGGGAGAACAAGAAAGTTGACCTATTTACCTACGTTTGCTAAAATTTGGAGGAAGGGGTGACAACTCTTCTCCCACACTGAATCCCATTTGCGCTAGCCTGCTAAGTAAAGGGAAGGGCAGGCTGCAGCCTTGAAGAGAGCAAAGAACCGACTCTTCAGGCCTCTTGCTCAAAATGATCTCTCCCATGCTTCCCACAAATTAGGGAGAATTTTTATGATGGAGTTTCTCTGGAAGGGAGAATTACTTTACTCAGTTCACGTCTTTACCCTCCAGCTAGCTGAGTAAGTAGAAGAGCAGCAGCACCTAAGGATTGGGTAGGCTTGGGTGGGGTTTCAAGAAACAGAGAGCAGTGGGAAGTGGATTTACGACAAGCCATCAGGAGGTGGGAGAGGGGTGCAAAGGGGAAGGTGGGAGGGGCAAAGATAGATTGTAGCCATGTCGAGTTATGTTGAGGTCACCTATTCTTGGTGCTAGTGGAAATGATCTCCTTTGACACATAGGATGCTGATACCCAAGTTAGGCACTGAAAAGAATTTATTCAGTTGGCAAAAGGAGGTGAAGATCCAGTTTTACCATAACTATATACAAATGAAAATGTAACCAAAAGTGACCTCTGACATGTTGGTTTTGCTGGCTTACTCAGGAAATCTGAGACATCTTATTTACGTGTAGAAGGGAAATTTCCAGCATTTTTTAGTGCCTAGCGTGTGCATAGGATGTTCAATGCCTTATCCATTTACTCTCATAAGATCTCTGAGAGAGGAAGCTGGTAGGTGTCAGCCCACTCTTTTCATTGCTCTCTCCTCCCTCCCTATTAAATAATAAAAGAAAGCATGGTTTCTCATCTACCTTTCCAGGCGCCTCTCAATGATGACCTCGTTGTCAGTACTGGATATAGCAGTGGCATGGCTACAGTGCATGTAAGTGTTTCGCTGAGAGCTGACTTGGGAGCTATGTGTCTGCTTGCACTAAGTAACACAAAAGAAAGTTAGACGCTTTGCCACAGAGTTACAGAAATCTGGGCGTGGGTAACCACGACTAAAGTAGAATTCATGTATCTGTCCTCACAATTTCTTTTTGAAAATGGCTATGTTAATCCTTGTATCTTTGTATGTAGACAGTCTGTGTATTTGTGGAAATTTTATATATATATATATAATTTTTATGGTTGTATATGTATATACATACAACATGTGTGTATACAAACACAAACACGCATATACACGTTTTCTATGGTTAGTAACAGTCACATCTCATTTATCCAGCATCATTGGGGATTGACGTATTATATATAAGAGTTTAAGTTTCTTTTATTTTACCCATTTGGCAGTCGCAAGCTTTTTCTAAGCTGTTTATGTGTGTCCATGCAGTCTTAAGCTACCTAGTCTGAGCATAAATTAAGACTCTATTGAAATTTTAATCATGCTGTTAGATTTAGCACATATATTCCTTCAAAGACTGTTCTGCCATTTCTAGTTGCTCTCAACATACCTACTTCCGGTAGCACCTCTGCCCATCCATACACACCTATAATTTGTAGTTTACCACAGTGGTGTGTGGGCTGGGAGAAAACCACACTTCCTCGTAGCGTTAGATGTAAAATTAGAGTGTACAGGCTCGAGGACCAGTTAGGAACTTTACCGTAGAGTGGGGTGCTCAGATTTGACTGCATGGGTTTGGACCAAGATTCTGCCTGGCCAGAGGTCAGTTTTTGCTTACTTTGGGCTTCTCAGCTATGTTTTAAATTGTGGAGTTTGCTGAAAGTCCAGCTGCTGGGAAAAATGAGTCTTTGATGTACACCATTTGCACTGGATTATGAAAATGATACTTTAATCATCCCATTTGCAGCAGCAGTACTGCCGTAATAGCTGTTCCACTTTCTCATTTTAAATAGCATCTTCTTGTTTACTTGTCCCAATACAGGTAAGAACTGTAGTTCACAAAACCAGTACCTCTGAGGAAGTTTGCAGCTTTGATTTGAAAATTGAAACCCAGGACATTGAAGGTAAAACAGTATCATTTACACTGTAATTTTGGCAAAGCATAAAGTATGTCAGAGAGCTCCCCTGATTGGGAAAAATGTGCTTGCTCAAAATACAAAATTTCTTGATCAAGTTCTATAGCAGGTTGACATCCAAGTAAACCTTACTGCCATTTATTATAATGAGGTAACTCTTTAATGATAGTTGGAAACTGATATTAAATAACATAATAACTAAGCTAAAGGTATGCACTATTGATCAAGAAATTGTTTTGACTACCTTACTTTTTAAGAGTGTAACTAGTTGTAAAGCCAGAGAAAGGTCTAATTTCGGAACCTTGAATTTCTGTTACTTTTGTGTCAGCATTCCATTCTAGGACCCTGAATTTCTCATCACTCTGTTACCCTTTCTGTATTCCAAGGAGTCTGATAAACACACAGTTCTCTGCGCTCATCTTCAACTCAGTCTCTCCAGCACTTAGGTCTTTTTTTAACGTGCCTTTTTTCTTTTTTCTGCCTGTGGCCTTCACATCGCTCTTCTGGGGGCTTGATTCTCCCCTCCCAGTCCAAAAGCAAGTCCACTTGCACAATCCAGTCCTCCTCTAACCGTGGCCGTGGGGTCAGGGTGTGTGCTGTTCCTCTGCCCTGACAGCTTCCGTTTGTGGCTCAGAAGTCTGTTCCTACAGGCAACTTTCCAGTACAGCAAATCCAGGCATTAGCTCTTCCTCCCTGTAACCTCCCCCAAACACGTTACCAATACATACTTATCTTAAATGACTCTTTCCTTCAATTATAAGTTCTTTGAGAGCAGAAATCTGCTCTAATTATTTAAAGACTTCCTGGTATTGTCAGTAGCCATGAATTTCCATTAAAATCACCAAAAGTGCCAACTTCCAAATCATAAATCATTTTTAAGCATGTTTTGAAGCCTGCTCATTAATGATTCGGTTCTGACAGGTTCCAAAACAGCTACAAGTGGTTTACTCTCATTTTTGTTTATTTGTTTGCTTGTTTGTTTGTTGCGTGTGCTAGCATCCAGCTACAGAGCCCACGAGGACTCGGAATACATGCGCATAGTAGCGTGTGCAAGGTAAGCCCATTTCCTCAAAGGGGAGTGTAGACATCAAGGTCTCGCTTTTGCCACAGTATTATTTCTTTTCATCTTTTTTAATTTTAACATAGCCAGAAGTTGCAAAATTGTCCACTTTTTAAAATGTAGAACGTAATGGGTATTCCTAAATAGCTATTCACTATACAGAACAGCTTTGCTTTTGCTCATATACACGTATTTCCCCTCCCATTTTTGGCTTTCTTCTAATTCAAACACTATAATATTATTTTTTTTTTCTGTCTTTCAGAAAGGTAGAGATGTGATGTATTAGGAAAAGAAAAAGAAAAATATTCTCTCATAAGCAGCTTTTACCCTCTTACTTAGAAAAATCACATTCGCCTGGTAAAATCCCCGGCCTTCATCAGCCGGTGGTTCTCAACTCAGGCTGTACAGTGAAGTCAGCTGGAGGGCTTTTAGAACTATCCACCCTCACCCCAGAGGTCATTCTAATGGTAGCCAGGGCTGAGAACCACTGATGCTGAACCCTCTGCAGACCAACTCCAGAGGCCGAAATTGGCCACTGTATTCATTTCCTATTGCAGCTAGGTAACAATTTACCACAAACAATGGTTTAAAACAATGCAAATTTATTACCTTACGATTCTGGAGGTCAGAAGTCCTAAAATCAGGATGTCTTCAGGGCTGCGTTCCTTCTAGAGGCTCTGGGGAAGAATCCATTTCTTTGCCTTTTCCTGATTCTAGAGGCCACCTGCTTTCCTTGGCTTATGGCCCCTTCCTCCATCTTCAAAGCCAGCAGCACAGCATCTTCCAATCTCTCTCTAACTTTGATCCCTGTTGCCATCATCATTTCTCCTTCTCTCACTCTCCTACTTCCTTCCCTTATAAAGACCTGTGCGATTACATTGGACTCACCCAGATAATACAAAATAATCTCCCTATCTCAAGATCCTTAACTTAATCACATCTGTGAAGTCCTTTTTGCCACCTGAGGTAACATATTCAAAGGTTCAAGGGATTAGGACATGGACATCTTTGGGGGCCGCTATTCCGCTTACGACAGCCACCATCCTAAAGTGCTTATGAAACTGTAGGTTTTTGAAAATACGTATATATAGCTTAGCGATGACACAGAGCAAATCAGTTAAGTGGCAGAGCCAGAACTAGAACACAGGCTTCTTCCCTCTTCTTTCCATCATTCCTCGGTACCTCCTGTTGTGTTCTGTTTCCTTAACTCTTTCTTTTCTTAATAATAGTGATTTCTATGGCTGGTATTTTGCTGTTTTTACTTATCATCTCACGTGATGTCAAAGCACAAAGTACGGATAAATTAGAAATTCCCTAGAGTTGTGTCACAGATTAGAGCTGAAAAGGATTCTAGGGACGATATAGTAATCCGCTTATTTTAGAGACCCCGAAGAGGTGAAGTAACCTCCCAAGTTCTTGCAGAGTTAGAGGCAGAGCCAGGACCTCAAACCCCAGATCCTGACAGCCAGTCCAGGATCTAAATCACCTCCTTCAGTGTAATCTGAGACCACTGACCTCCAGGAACAGCTCATTGTCTCTCACCTCCTCCTTCCCAGTCAATCCCCAGCCCTGTTTGTGGTCCCCAGCCCAGTCATTCTCTTCTTAGGATTACTTCACCAGCCAGCCTGCTCACCATCCCTCCTTTCTTCCTTGGCCAGTCGCTGCTCTCTGTTCCCCCTCAAATATCCTTCCTCATTCTCTAATGTCTTTCCATTAAGGTCACTCTTTCCCAGGCAGCTTCCTTCCTCCTAACTGCCATTCCTGCTCTTGGGTACCTCTCTTCTGGGGGAGGGGGCATGATCACAGTTGTCTTTAAATCCATAGCACTTGTCACAGGGAGGTGTGAGCAGACGTGTTCTGGGCAGAGCTAGAATCAATGCGGGGGACCCTACAGCGAGGCACCTAGAGTGGGGACAAGAAGGGCTCTCTGATAGTGGAGTGGGACACCTGTGGAACAGCTCCTGCCATGAAGTGCTCAAGGGACCTTCAGCACTCAGCTTACTTCTCTGGGCCTCTTCTGTAAAGCAAGGATATTGGACTATCTGATCTCAAAGTTTCTTCCAGCTCTAACGTTCCACAGCTCTGCTATATATAAAAAGGCTCTCACCAAAAACTCGTTCATTTGAATTCATTGACAGGAGGCCTAATTTCACACTGTTAATATACAAAAGAAAGCAAATAGAGGTGTAATATTGAATATTCTATCCTTTGGTTTTTATAAATCAGGGACAAAATGTTCAAAAAAGCCAGGTGGCATATGCTTTTGGCTCTGTGCTGCTGAAGTTAGGTTGGATAAATTCCAAAAGTAACCGTGTAGTACTTATTCATGTGAGAAATTCTTTCCTTCAAATATTCTCTCTCCTGATTAAAAGAAATGCCAGCACACAGTTTCTGTGTTCAGGGGTCTCTTTCGTGTATTTAGCTTTTTACAACCTCTCTCTTGTATTCATAAGAAAAGAAAAAAAGGATTTCATTTCTCTCCTCCTCTCGGAACAAAATGCCTTTGGGAAAGATTGCTGTCTTTGGCAGCAGGCAAAGGGCTTCTTGAAAGGAAGGTTTCTGTTCCATGGTTGAAACAGTTGCCATGGCAACCAGTCATCAAGACTCCAGCAACTTTTCATAGACACTCTCCACTCGGGAGGCCCTTTTCCGTCCTGTTGACAGAGTATTTGCATCTGTGAGCAAGAGTTCTCTACTTCTGGTGACACTCACCCGTCCAGTTAGGGAAATGTCCAGATGTCGTATTACAGTTCCAAGTTGCCTTATATTCTGTCCTAAATTGTTAATTTGGTGAAGAATAGGGTTAAATTTTTATAAGACAGAAATTTTATAATATTTTAAATTATATTGGTAAAACTTCTAATAGGGTCTGCTTTATATATGCCCTACAAAGTGTAGTTGGGGAAAAGAGATCCCCTGCCACCACACTAACTCTCATAATACCTCCCATTTCACTAACACTCATTCCTTGAAGTGAGATCAATTCATTTTCCCCCTTTTGAAGCTGTTTTCCCAGTTTCTTCCTTTAATCCTGACTGCTTTTCCAAGCGTCACTCTCGAATGTCCAGCTGCCTCTCAACCATCTTGAGGTGAAGCTGGAACCTGAAACTCAACCTTTGCAGGACCACTCTCACCCTGCCCCAGTCCCCAGTCCCTGACCCACTAACTTGCTCCTCTTTGAAATCTTCTAACTCTGCTTAATGATCACACCAAGGCTCTGCCACTCAAAACGAAACCTTGGAATTATAACAAATTAAAAATACAAGTTTCCACTTCTTCAAAGTTAATTTTACAAATAAGAAAATGAGCTCTAGAAAGGGAAAATAATTTGTGGAAATCTCTCAGCAGCATTGAGATAAAACCCACGTTTCCTGATTCCCCATTTCAGTGTTCTTTTCTCTCTTATCAGAAAACAGAAAAACATGCCAAACTCTCATTTTACCCCTTTTGCCTTCTCCTTAGCTTCCCCACAAGCACCATTCCTAGACAAAGGATAGTCCTGGAAACATTTTTTAAAAATAAAGTATCTCATGTGGAAAATTTAGAAAATAGAGAAAAGCATGGAAAAGAAGAGAGATAATCACTTATAATTTCACCATCCAGAGAAAGTAGCTGCTAACATTTGAGTGTATTTCCTTCCAGTCTTTTCCCAAACATGCTTATTGAGCCTCTTTCCAATATACAACCAATTTTCTTCTTTGAGTATGTTCCATGAGGAAAAGAACTAGAATGAGAATCAAGAAACCTATGCAGCTCTGAGGTGAACTAGTCATGTGACCTTGAAGAGGTGCCTTACTGTCAGCCTCAGTTTCCTCAACTAGTCAATTAAGAGCTTGGACTGAATGACTTCTGTGATCTCTTCCAGCTCCAGAATAGTGGTCCATTGAGATTATCAGTCAAGTGAGTAAAAAGTTAAAATAATGATTCAAAGGTCTCTTGCAACCCTAAAATTCAGAGGCTGCAATGTATATATTTTAGAGAGGCAAATAAATGGAGACCCAAATTCAAAAATCAAAGCCTACTAAGGAATAGGGCCTTTTCTTAGAGAATCTTATCCATTTATTTATTCCATTTCCTAATCTCTTCTTTTAGCTACAAGCCCAGCAGAGAAGAATCATCATCTGGGTCCTCCCATGCAGTAATGGACATCTCTTTGCCCACTGGAATCAATGCAAACCCAGAAGACTTAAGAGCTGTAAATGTTTTCTTTTAAATATTGTTATGGATGCCTGGTTTTCTTTACTGCATTATTTTACAGACAAAGCTATTTCCTTTCATTCTAATATGTCACTTTCATAGAATCACCCAGAATATTCTTTCCAAACCAACAATCTACCTGTTTTGATTTTTCAAAATGAAGTGGGGTCATATACTTGCATGGTCCAAAACATGTGAGTGCATATAATAACACGTTCAGACTTTTTCAAGATGAGGAGCTTCTTCGCTTCTTGAGTAGTGGATTACAACCCACGATCTAACATTGCATCCTCAGGTGAATGCGTTTAAACAAAAAGATCATAAAATTAAATTCAAGCTTTTCTCTTTTCTCTATTAGCTTGTGGAAGGGGTGGATCAACTATTAACTGATTACCAAATCAAAGATGGACATGTTATTCTGCAACTGGATTCGGTAAGCTCCACCTCCCACAATTCTTCATTTACTATTACTATTCAAAATTTATAGGCTAAATATTATGGATCTCTTCTCTCCTATAATTTCCTTAAACTTTGAATTTGTCAAACAGATTCCTTCCAATGAGTTCCTTTGTGTTCGATTCCGGATATTTGAACTTTTTCAAGTTGGATATCTAAGTCCTGCTACTTTCACAGTGTATGAATACCACAGACCAGGTAATCAACTGTGCTCTAAAATTTCCTCAGAAGACTATTTTCTATTTATTACAGAACTTTCGGAAATCCACTAGAGGCCTGTAAATTTTATATGGTGCCTCTCTTAGGGCTCACTCTTCACAAAAGTCCCAACTTGGACACACAGACTACTGCATAACATTGAGCAAATCATTTCATGTCTCTGGTCCTCAGTTTCTTCATTTTTAAAATAACTGGATTAGATTGCTCCTAACTTTTAAATTCTTTGCCTCAAGTTTATTTTTGTTGTTCATTTTCAGTATTCATTGCATCTCTCCTGTTTACGGAAGCCTACTTACCCTACTATTTCTTTAATCCTCCCAGAATCAACTGCTACTCCATCTATATTCTCATCACATTCTGCAGAGACCTCCATTATATCAGTTGTCACATTGCATTGTAATTATTTGTTTGCATGTCTTTCTCACCAACTCCAGACAGAATGTTTTCATCCTTGTGCCCCTAGCATCTAACACAGTGTCAGGTACACAATGCATATCGATAAATATTGAATGAATGACCCCACATTTGGTCACTCAGCCACTTCTGAGAATGTTAAGTGATTAGAGAGCTCTTTGGTTCACAAGACAGATGGCTCCACTTTGGACAGTTCTACTTGTTAGAAAATTCTTAAAATCAACCAAACTCTGATACCTGTTCAGTCTAGTTTTATCATTTGAAATCATACAGAACATACTTAGCCCAGCCTCCCCTTGAGAGACAGAATATGAATTTATATATATATGCTTTTCTTTTCTTCTCCAGCCTAAACAACTACAATTCTTTTGATAGACTTTCATGTAACATAATTTCCTCTCATTCATGGACGCACCAAATATTTTCATTCTAAGAAATGAATATTGAACAGTAAAATGTCAAGCACAGAAGAGGAGATCATTTTGAGGGTAGAGGGGCCCATGCTAGCACAGGCAATTTATCATTTAACCTCCCTGGGCCGTAGCTACGAAAAGAAGGGTTCGAAATAGGTGATCTCCAAGGTCCCATGAGAGAGACTCACTGATCGGTAAATGTGTTTGGCATTAATCAAGCCACCTCTCCTAACTACACTTTCGTTGCCACAGATAAACAGTGCACCATGTTTTACAGCACGTCCCAGCCCAAACTTGAGAAAGTGTGTGAAGGAGCAACGTGCAAATGTGTAGAAGGTAAACTTCGTTTAGCATGTTTAGGCTGCACGCTTGTTTAAAGCAGCCACTCATAATCTGGGCTAATTGGGGGGAAGCTGTTGGATAAACCGTTGTTTCGCAGAAGTAGAAATGTAGTCTCAGCTGATTGAAAGCTGATTCCTTGAGTGCTGTAGAGCTACTTCTCGACAACGCCTGAACACCCTGATAGTTGCTGCTGTCCAGAGGTGCAGAAACACCATCCAGACAGTTGTTGGATATCAGAGGGGTAACAGGATGTGAAATTCTCACTTGGCACCTGGTCTTTTAATGTACTAGGCAGAGGCTCAGGACTGAGCCGCTAGCTCCTCGTTCTTTCCCCTTGTCCTTCCCAGTTAGTGACATTCTCTGTTTATTGGCCAGTTCCATTCAGTCTTTCGTGACTTCAAGGCAGCCTTTTTAGCTAAAAAAAAAGACCTAGAACTCTCCAATAATCAACAAAATTCATTGGGCTGGTTTGGGTTTTATTTTGTTTTTCAAAATCCTTAATATCTACACGTTTCTTAGGTACTTATTGCATTACCTTATAGCTATGAAACAGCTAAATTATCATTCAAGGGACTTTTGATTTTATTCAACATGGGAGCTTTTCCTTCTTTCTTTAATGGAAGCGCATACATTTTTAAAGAGCAGAAAGTGGAGTGACTACTCATTCTAAGAATAGGTCTCACGTCCAAGATTTTGTTTTTGTTTGTTTTGTTTTGTTTTTGCTTTATATAATGTCTCACTTTATGGAAGAGGAGAAAATGGACAGGTCTTAGGAATCTGGTATTTGTAAGATCATATTGCATTGTCTCAGGGCTCATGAGAACTATGTTTACTCCCAAAGAGAGTGTCTGCTTCCTTACATTAACTTGACATTTACCATTTTTCACAAAATCCAGCTGACTGTGGACAAATGCAGACAGAATTGGATCTGACAATCTCTGCAGATACTAGAAAAGAAACAGCATGTCAACCAGAGATTGCATATGGTAAGTTCAAAAGTTCAGTAAACACGAAATTTTGGGCCGGCCCCGTGGCTTAGCGGTTGGGTGTGCGCGCTCCGCTACTGGGGGCCCGGGTTCGGATCCTGGGCGTGCACCGACGCACCACTTCTCCGGCCATGCTGAGGCCGCGTCCCACATACAGCAACTGGAAGGTTGTCCAACTATGACATGCAAGTATCTACTGGGGCTTTGGGGGGAAAAAAAAAGGAGGAGGATTGGCAATGGATGTTAGCTCAGAGCTGATCTTCCTCGGCAAAAAGAGGAGGATTAGCATGGATGTTAGCTCAGGGCTGATCTTCCTCACAAAAAAAAAAAAAAAAACATGAAATTTTATGAATACATGATCAGTTAGGAAGATCAACAACTTTACATAGTGATTATATGGATACAACATTCCACGTGTTCCCTTGAAGGAAAACACCATCAATTTTCAGCATTAGCACACAAAGTCATTCATCCTTCTGCAAAGAAATACGATTTTCATTAAAAATAATAGGAGTGAATTGCACACCCACCCAGGACACTTTACTCCAGTAGATCCCATTGAATCAAAGGCTTTAAAACATATTAAGAAAGAACTTTTGGGAAGCCACAAAGGTATAAGATTTCAGATTTCCAGTCTATCAAGCAGAGCCAGAGACAAAGGTGGTTTTGGGGTTTGGGGTTTTTTTGAAATCCCTTCAAAGGCAAGGTAAAAATATAAATATGAAATAATTTTTAATATATGCAGAATTGCAATCCATGTTTGAGACTCTTTCCATTTCAAAAGGAGCATCTCCTTCTGGTTGTTCAGAGCTCAAGCTAAATCAAATGCTCAAGTAGAGTTGTAGTCTTGTCTCAAGTTCCTCATAGAATTAGCTCCTTTGTTTTCTATCCATAGTTTCTAATGTTTATTTCTGGTTTTTTTTTTTTAGAAAGAGAGCATATTGTACACTATCTCAAATCTTTTCTTGAAAATTGGTAGGGTGTTATTTATAAATAAAAAATAAGTACAGTTGATTTGGCACCTTGCATTTACCAACTGCTTTCATATACGGTTTCTCATTGGAGTCCCAGAAGACCCCTTTGAGGTAACAGAGGGTTAGCTCTATTTTACCAGTGAAGAAACTGAGGCTCAGGGAGATTAAATAATTTGCTCAAAGTCATACAGGAAGTAAGTGGTAGAACTAGGATGTATCCTGGTCTCCAGTATTATTTCCACTATATTAGACTGAATTCTCTTAATGGAAATACAGCCATCAGAATGAATTTTGTATGGTTTATAGTCTTTTCTTCAAATTCATCTTGATTTTTTTTAAAAAGCTAAAAAGCTGCCTAACTCAGCCAAGACCCACTGCAGTTTTTAAAATACATGGAGACTTAAAGACAATACTATATTGTTTTAACAGACAAAAATTTCACTAAATTTTTTCTTTCCTCATTTTAGAACTATTTTAACCTTAAATATTAGAAAATTATTTTAACACAGAGAATAAATGTAATCTGGATTTAGTTTATTACTTTCAAGAAAAGACTTAGCTGGCTTTTTTGGAGACTGTGGATTGATACTAGAATAACAGAATAGAAACAAAATAAAATAGTTCCCTCTCCACCAATGCCCACAGTAGGTCCATTGCCTATATGCACCATAACGACTTTTTCATCTATTTTAAGCCACTAATTTACACAGCCTTTGGTTCTGCCACAATGAGTTCATTCACTTATATATATATAGCTAGCTAGGTAGCTAGGATCTCAAAAATGGGCAAAACTTTAGGTCATTCAACCCCATCAAAAGCAAAAATAAAAGAATCTTTTCTCAGGCCACGTAGAAGGAATAGGTCCCTTCAAGGTGATCATTCTAGAACTGAGGTCAAACTCACCATGGATTAAACATTGATGCCTGAAAGAAGAGAAAACAGGATTGGGAGTGGCTTGCGTCCGATAGTTGCCAATCCAAGCAAAGACGAGTCAGAAAACAGAATCCTATCAAAAACCAAAGATCAAAGCCAGTGGAGATATCTGAGGAATCGAGGCAATGGAACAAGTAGGCTTATGTGGTGGGCCTGAATGGTAGATAAAGGCCCCTTCTGGGGCCGTGCAGCAGGGGAAGGGGCTCTTCCAAGTGCCCCGTGGGCACGACTCCACTAATCTTATAGGATCAGAATCTGAACTTTACATCTAACAAAGCTTTATTTCATTTGTATTATGTGCTTCTGTCTTTTAACTTAGTATTGCTCTTATCCTACTCAGCCTGTTCTGTAATGGTGGCCAGGGCTAATGATTCCAAGTAGAATGAATCATTAGAGTCCAGACCAGTAGAACCAGACTGAGAGATTTGGGAAGGCTTCTTGGAAAAAGTGAGATCTACCTCAGGGTACCCATAAGAGCTTTCCATGCTTCATTTCTCATTTGTTTGACAAATTCTGGCTTCTATTAAACATGGCATTAGTAATATTAAGCATGAACTGTTGTTTTTTTGTTTACCAGCTTATAAAGTTAGTATCACATCCATCGCTGAAGAAAATGTTTTTGTTAAATACACTGCAACCCTCCTGGACATCTACAAAGCTGGTGAGAATTCATTCATTCATTCCTTCATTCAACAAATATTTAGTACTTACAATGTGCCAGGCACTATATTAGGTACAGAGGATACAACTTGATTAAGACAGCCAGAGTTCCTGCCTTCATAAAGCTTGTATTCTATTTGAGGAGACACATTTTTTTAAAAAAAGGAAAAGGACAAATAAACAATTATAAATAATAACAAGTATTATATTTGAAACAGACATGGAATTAATGGGGGAAACTCCTTCAGTGGGATAACAGATGGCATCTTATAGCAGATGATTTTAGGAGGTAGCCTAAAATCATTTTTAAAGAGATGGAGTGGAGGGTAGAGAGAACCAAATGTGCAAAGGCCCTGAGACAGCAAAGAACTCGGCCCGGTCAGGGAACTGTAAGGACACCCCTGGGTGACAGGACTATAATGAGTGAGGGAAAGGCCAGTGAGAGACAAAGCTGAGAGAGAGGCAGGAGCTGGGTCATACAGGCATTTATAAGGCACGGTAAGAAATTTGGATTTTATTCTAGAAGTCCAAAGGAAAGCTAATAAAAGGTTTTAGGTAGGCAAGTAACATGATCTGATTTGTGGTTTTAAAAGATCATTCTGGCTTCTATTGGAGGGAGCAAGCGTAGAAACAGGGAAACCTGAGCCTCTGTGAAGTACAAAGCCTTGGGTCAGATGCCATGTGAATTACGATAGGATAAGTGAGAGTTGTAATAACCAGTACAATAAACTGAATTCATATGCAAAATAACATATAAAACAACTTTTTAAAATATGTTCCCTTCTATTCTCTAAGTAAACTAAAGTACAGATATCATAAACTGCTTGTCAGATGATATAAATTGTCACACAAATGATCCATTAAATCATTCCAATAGTTCCACGTTTTTTTTTTAATTTTTTGTTTATTGCAGTAACATATGTTTATAACATTGTATAAATTTCAGGTGTACATCATTATACTTCTATTTCTGCATAGATTACATCATGTTCACCACCCAAATACTACCCACATAAGCTTTTGATTTTTATAAATTGTCAGCGTTATTTTGCTGGATTCACTACAGGATGCCCCTGTTTGAGGTTTGATTTGACAACAAGGAACCACATCAAACTTTTCCAATTACATCTCCATTGAATTGGTAATCATTACATAACCTATAGTCTCAATAAGTAATTTTTCCTACTAGCAACAGTATTGTTCGTGGTAGTGAACCCTCTCTCAGTTTCCGCTAAACTAGCAATAATTACATTCAAAATGTTTCTAGTTCCCATGATGCTGTCTGACATTTTTATGTATCCAATGTATCTCCATTAATAATCACCTAAATCATGAAAACAATTTATTGAAATGTCATATTTATTTTTCCTAATTCTCTTAATTTTTATTCCTTTTCCACTCTCAGAGTTATACAAACATCATTTGACCAAGTTTCAGGGTTCACAAATTTTAGAAAACATAAAAGTTCATTACATTTTTCACTTTTGTCATTAAAAGCAAAATCATTTTCATATAACCAGCTTTTCTCTTAAATTAATATTTTCTGTTGTTTTATATCAAATGGCATATCAGTCTTCATTTTGTAACAGCTCTTTACTTTTATAGTTTCCTTTACTTATTTTTACATAATCAATTTTATCATTCATTCATTAATCTGTCAGCTTATTAAAGCTGAAAGATTTTTTCTTGAACACGTAATGATGATGTTGACATAATTGCTAGAATATGATAGGCAAATCACTAAAAAGTATATATATTCACTTTCTAAATGTGTACTCCCATATGACAATATCCATCAAAATGAATCCGTCAGACTTGATAGGATTTCCAAACTGCCTCGGCTGTCCTAGCAGTATGGGCTACTTGTCAAATCCGAATATTTTTATAATTTTCATTATTGCAATTTTTAAGCTCTTCGTATTATTACTTAATTCTGTCTAGTGTGTATTAGATATATGGCAGTAAATACCAAATTTATGAAGACAATATTTAAAGTGACTTTTGCTTGGCTTGTATCTTTTATTGTATTATGCAAAGACACTTGATAGGTGATTCAGTCAATGCCAAATTGAAACAGCTGGAAATTTCAGAATTTTTGCTGAAGCCCCAGACTTATCCCTGGTGTTACATTTGCACCAATAAGGTGTTCATACAAATATTCCTCACTGGCTCCTTTTTCTCAAACCTCAGCAAAATAGTTTGAGAGGTTGTTCAGTTGTTCCTTCCAGTACCTTGAGATCATTAAAAAACCATTAAACCATCTTCACAGTCCTCAGTTTTTCATTTTATGTTATTAAAAACACTTTTTATATTAAATAGTTGATCTCAATAATGAAGGAAATTTTATTTTATTACCTTATTTATATTTTTGAAAAAGCTGTGTTCTCACTTCAGTAGATATAAATTTTTCAATAAGGAGGACCATAAATCTAAATTACTACAATATGTTTATATTGATTTTTTTCTCTTTTGAAATTCTATCAAGCATTTCAAGTCTGAAATTGCTTGACTATTTTTAACCATACACTAGATAGAATTAAAAATTCTAATAATACTTTCCAAATTTTTATTTGCTTGATCAACACTGATAGAAAATTTTTCTGGTTTTTATTATTTTAAATGTTTCACCGTATGAAATTCATTTGTGATGCTATTTTATTTTTCCCCATTGATCATCACAAATTTTCTTTATTTGAACCACAATTGCCATTCTGACAAAATAGGTAAGTGTTCAACGTTTTGATCTTCCCACAAGCCAACTTTCGAGCAACACTTGCATCCAACATTCACGTCATGAGCAATAATAAGCCATTCCTATTTTTACTGAAATAATCAAGTGCTTTTCATTCCAGAAATACAAATTATTTGTTTTATTTTGTACTGGTTCTTGCATAGTATCAAAAGACATTCCAGACTGTTCTGAATGTTGTGTAACGTCGTATGATTCCCAAGCTGCAGCTCTATTAATATCATTTCTTCTTTGTTCTCCTGTCAGTTCAGAAGATTCATATTTATGATATTTAAAAGGAAATGTCAAGAAACTTTTGCATACTTTGTTATCTGTTCATTCTGTGTGTTCATTTTTAGTATATATAAATTTTGAATTTATATGAATATCAAAACACCACACACTTAACACTTACACGAGAGTTGCTGCACACTAACAATAAACCAAAATAAAAACTAAACTATTTAGAATCAAAGGCAACTATGTAGTCCAAGGATAATAATAAATTGATGTTTCTCCTAAAACAGGTTGCTTAGAATAGGTGAGGATATAAATGAAAATAAGATTAGTGATCGTCGAAGCTGAGATTTATTAACTATTCTTTTCTTCTGAATATGCTTGAAATTTTCCATAACAAAAGGTTTTTAAAAATAATACTAAGGCTCCATGCAGCCACACTGCTTACCCTAACAGGGGCTGAACTGGCAAATAGTTCCGGGAATGTGGCTTAGATGTTGCTGCAAAAGGAAGTCACATACTAATAGTCATCGAGAGAGCCTAAGAAAATTAGCTTGAACTAATGTGTGTACACTAGAATTTATATTACTAAAGTCAACCATTTACACAGTTGCTATTATGTACTATTTACCAATGGGTTCAGAAGATTTTCAGGATTTTAATAATTAGGATGACTCCGCCATAGTTTAATAGCTGGATATCAGTCCTGAATATACAGCAATGAGTCAGACCCAGTCCCTGCCTCAGGAAGTTTCCAGCCTAGCTGAGGAGACAGACAGGTGGAGTAAAATATATTGTGATAGAAATTCAAGGATAATGGGATTAAGTGGGAGACAGATGTTTATGACAAAGAGCATCAAGGAGTGTTTACTAGATACTGTGAGAATTGAAGATGAGTTTAAAGATGGGTAGAAATTCAATAGGCCAACATGGGGAGGAATGCATTCCAGGTAGGAGAAGCGGCTTCTTGGCTACTTCTGAGTTCTTTGGGAATCCCAAAATTATCCTCCTTAAAATTTTCCAAGTCTTTCACGTCTTACACTTTTCTACAAAATTGCCCATTGCCAGCTACCAAATGCTTTTTTATTTTACTATATAACCTACGGCAATTAATATTGTTCAACTATAGAGAGGTTCTTTTAATTCCTGGTTCTACAAGGGCAATAATAATAAGCACTTATACAGTGCTTACTGTGGTCTAAGCACTTTTTGTGTATTAACCCATTTTATCTCACAACAGTCCTACAAGGTAGCTTTTATTGTTATGCCCATTTTTCAGATGAGGGTCTGAGTCCTTACACAGAAAGCATAAATCACTTGTCCAGGGCCACACAGCCAGGAAGCTGGGATTTAACTCAGAGAGCCTGCCTGACTCCAGAGTCCGAAGTCTTAACCCTGTGGACATCGCTGCTCTCCAATAGCCACTAGCCGGCCGATATAAACTTATGCTGATTAATAAGTAGCCATGAGAAACCTGAACACTTGAGAGAGTTTATAATCGTGACATTGTAACATGAATGTGATAACCTTACTTGTGTGTCTCTCAGGTGAAGCTGTTGCTGAGAAAGACTCTGAAATTACCTTCATTAAAAAGATAAGCTGTGCTAACGCTGACCTGGAAAAAGGACAACAGTATTTAATTATGGGTAAAGAAGCCCTCCAGATAAAATACAATTTCAGTTTCAAGTAAGTCACCAATATTTTGTAGTCTCTGATCTTCCCTCCAAAACTGAGTGTAATTTATTCTTAAATACATTACATGTTTGTTATGTGCCCTGCTGTTAACCAAGAAACCATTAGGAGCATAAATGAAATCATGTGAATTTAAAACAAAGAACTACTTAACATCATCAGGGCAGCTGAGGACTCGCTAATGGAGAAACCAGCTGAGCGCCTGGGTCTGACAATGAATCCCAGGACCTTCATCCGATCCCCTTACACCACATCTGCTCCCTCAATAAGATCTCAGACTGCTCTGTTTGTAAAGAGGAAATGTTTCAATACACATTTTATTATCTGTTTTTTAAAAATAGACATTAAAACAGATGCTGTTCCTTGCCTTTAACCATGGGAGTGCCAAGCAGCTTCACGATCATCAGGGGTTTATGGACCTTTCTAGGGAGAAGCCGGTCTGGAAGAGTTTGGCCGACGGCCTGACCCCTGGGGACTTGAACAGCCTGGGCTCAACCAAGTTCGGCTCTCCTCTATTTGTGGTCATCATCACAAATGCTTCGTTTTCATTTTTTCTTGGCAGGTACATCTACCCTTTAGATTCCTCTACCTGGATTGAATATTGGCCTACAAAAGCAACGTGTCCATCATGCCAAGCATTTTTAGCTAATTTAGATGAATTTGCTGAAGACATCTTTTTAAATGGCTGTGAATATGCCTGAAAAACTTCAGCTTTGCACAGTTTTCACTATGGACTCCTTTTGTGGAAGTTTCTTCCTTTTTGGTTTTTTTTTTTTTTTTAACATTCACTGTTGGTCTTATTTGGAAAGCTCACTTTACTTAGAATTAGTGGCACTTACTTTTATTAGAGAACGGTTTTAAGAGCTGTAACTTTCTGAAATAACATGGCCTTGGGGGGGCATGGAGACAGATACTCATTCCAAGGTTATTGGACACCAGAAGCAATAAATTGGAATGCCTCCTAAAACCTACCACTCAGGAATGTTTGCTGGGGACAAAAGAATAGCCCCACTGAAATGTAGTATCTTACAAAAACATGGCCTTTGCTTGAAAGAAAATACCAAGGAACGGAAAACTGATCATTAAAGCCTGACTTTGCTTTCAAAATGTGTGAAAAAGCGAAAAAGTGTGTTATTTTATGCTAGGTCAGCTTCAACCACACAAAGACAGGCAAATTGAAAGAGGAGAAAGGCGGTAGCAGAGACCTGAGAAGGCCTAACCTCAGAGCCCTCAGCAAACTGAGAAGGTAGGAGAGCTTGTTGTTGCCCTCTCCCTTCTATCGCCCTCTCCTAACCCCCATGGGGGTCCCTCTCCTCCCTTCCCTCCCTCCCAGCACATATTCATTTCCCCAGGAACTTGCTCTTGCCAATAATTGCTGTCCTGGAAGGCGGGCCCAGTGCAGTGACCTGGTGAAGAGAAACTGAGTGGGCCTCAGGAGACAGACCTTTGTTCTGGCCGCTACCAGGTCTCTGAGCCTCAATGTGAGCTTCATACAAGAGGATTCACAACAACAGGTTCATTTTTAAGTGATTTTGCAGCACATTAGCTCTTATGAAAGAGCTCTCACATGGATTCCCATTTATGTCCCAAGACGAGGTACAGGAATTATTATTACGCCCATTTTACAGGCGAAGACATTGAGGCTCAGAAAAATGAAGCAATTTTCCCAGCCTGGTAAGGGGCAGAGTAAGGGACCACACCCCAAGTTTCTCTCTCAGTCTTGACATATCCCTCTTCCACATCACGACACCATCACGTTGTTGTCAGGTTTAATTTTCTAAGACTAAGGCATGGTGCAGTTGGAGTGTCTTAGATATAGTTTAACTAGCCGCAGTGAAATAGCACAAGGAAACATGAAGATAAACTCTGGACTGAAATGCATTCCTTTTTTGAAAATTCTTCATTTTACCCGTTAGGTGAGACTGCACGAGGCCTTGCGGTGTGCCTCGTAAGTAATACTAAGATTTTCCACTTCCAGGAACTAAGGATTTATTTTTGTTAATGTCAAAGCTCACATTGTAGGCACTCCCTTGGCAAAAACAACCAACGTGTCCAATATGCCCAAACTCTCTGCCAGCCAGGGGTGAGGGCCCCTCCAGAGCAGGGCTGAAGTGTCTCCTGCCGCCTTCTTGCTGGCTGCAGGGTGAAGGGGACCACTGCCACGTTCCGGTGGCACCAGAGTCTCTGAGCTGTTGGGTTGCCTTCTCCCTGAGCACTGTGGCCTAAGTAACCCACAGTGCAGCGGAGCTCTCCAACATCAAAGCAGGCCTCTGTGAATTAGCCTGGCACCATTTAGAAATCCGCCAGCACCTCCTCAGCTAACTCCTATGCATTTAGACATACTTCCTTAGTGAGGTTTCCATGTCCCTCCAAACAGGCTGGGGCCTCTACTCAACCCCTCACTTCTCTTCCCAGGCACTTGGAATTATTTACTTGATCATGTATAATTGTTTGCTTAGTGTGCAGCTTCCTGGCTCCACTGTAAGCCCCATGTGGGCAAGGTCTGGGTCCGTTATACTCAGCACTGTCTCCTGCGCCTGGCACCACGCTGGACACATTATAGGGACGCAGTAGTGTTTGTGGATTCCCCACTGAGTGTGGGCATCAGAAGACCCAAGTTCTAGTCTTGGTTTTGCTCCTGGCAGGCATTTGGGACAAGCCTCTTCATCTCCTCAGTGGCCTGTAAAACAGGGGAGTTGAACACTCTAATGTCTCTTTTATCTATAACTCTAAGAAGATATTTTATAATCTAATGTTGTGAAACAGAAAACAAAACTGCATGGCATGTAAGCAACCAGATGTTGGGTATGTATTTCTTTCTGTAAGTGTGAAGGGAACTCATGGAAGTGAGTGATTGTGTGACCTGGAGGAGCTTCTGGAGGCTTCTTAGAGAAGGATGGGTGGATTTGGGTAGGTAGAAAGGGGTGTGAAGTTCTTTCTGGTTGAAGGGAAAAGCATAAGGCAGGTTTCCACTGGGGGTAAACAAGATGATTTAGGTGGGACAGATGAATATCGTTCATTTGAATAGCTATACGTTTATTTTAACGTGTAATAGAAAAAATATAACTAGCATATCAAAGCCATGATATACAATTTTCTTTTAAAATAAATTTATTTGTCAAAAAGTCAATTTAAGGAAAAGTTTTAAGTAAATAAAAGTATAAGTTGTCCTTAGGGCAAAAATCATGAGGTTGGCATGCACGTGATTGAAATTTAGGAAACTCTGTCTTAAGGAAATATGTGGAATTGACAATGAGCCAAATTTGAGGCAGGCAGCCTCGCTCCATATTTCTCGGTGAGGGATCTTAAGCCAACTTTCCAACCCCTGTGATGCCAATTTATTCAGCAACATCCAACAAATATGTATTGATTGGTAATTGTAGGCCAGGCCCAATTCTAGGTGCTTGGTACCTAGAGCCCTACCCTTGTGGAACTTGGATTCCATCTGGACGAGACATACCGTAAACAAGAAAGACAATAATTAGGGGATTGGCCTGAATGTTAGAAGGTAATAAGAGCTATGGGAAAAAGAAAAAGTAGAGGAGAGTTAGGGAGATTGGGAGTGTGGAGGGAGGGGTTGCATTTTAAATAGAATGGTCAGGTCAAGGTGGGCTTCAATGAGAAGGTGAGATGTGAGCAAAGACTTGAAGGTGGTAAAAGAGTGAGCCATGTGGCTCTCTAGGGGACAAGTGTTCCAGGCAAAGGGAGCACATAGTGCCCAAGCCAAAAGCAGGAGCATGCTCCGCGTGTTAGAGGAAGAGCAAGGAGGATGGTGTAACAGGTGCAGAGTGAGCAAAGGGGTAGCGCTGAGGCCAGAGAGGTCATAGGGACCAGATAGTGCAGGTCATGAAGGGGTATCAGCTTTAGTCAGAAGGAAGGGGGAGCCATTGCAAGGTTTTGAGCAGAGAAGCGACGTGGTCTGTCTCACTTTTTAAAAGGATTACTTTAACTGCTAAGTTGAAAACAAGACGAGGGTAGAAATAGAGAGACCAGTTAAAGGCTACTGCAGTAAACCTGGCAAGAGATGATGGTAATTGAACCCAGTTGAGTTTATTCACTCTGCAGTGGGGGAAAACACACCATGGGAACCATGAGCTTCTCAGTCAAAGGGTGTTAGAAAGGACTTATTATAGGATTTGGGCTTGTGTTGGATTATTTTAGGGAGGGTTCAGGGAAGTGGGGCTGTGCTGTGGATTGGATGCTGTCAGGAAGCAGGGGTAATCCTATGATTATCTTAATTCTTAGCTAACTGGGAAGAAAAGAAGTAGCAATCATTCACATTAGCCAGGAAAGGGGGCCATGTGGTCATTTTTGTGGTTTGGATAATGTTCTCGTTTTGTTCTCTGCTCAAACATGACTATGGAGAAGTCTCTTTTTGTCTTGACCCATTCCACCTGATGCTGGTGTTCTGTGACATCAGACACAGAGAAGGCCACAGCCTGGCTCTGAGAGCCAGGCCAGCTCTTAGGGACACCAAAGCCTTGCTCCCGGGCTAGCTCCCGGCCGCCGAGGAGGGCCGCTCTTCCCTTTCACAGACCCTTTCTCCTAGAAAATGCATGCAATGCACAAAGCTGCACACTATTTCAGAGGCCCCCGTGAAAGTCCTTGCATGGACCTCGTGACTGAAAACCCTGCATCAAGAGTTGGGAATTAGCAGCAACTCTGGGAGGTCCTCAGAGACACAGAGCAACTCTGGATCACGTTTCCATGCGTTTTCTTTACTCCTGAAAACAGACTAATTCTGCACATGTAATGAGATGTGAGAAACGTGTCACCGTGGACGTGATCTTTAACTTTGATTGGGAGAGTAAAATATTCTTTTATGCCTCTGTGTCAAAAAGAAAGGAAGGAAGGAAGTGAAGAGGAAGAAAGAAAAGAATGAAGGGGAGAGGGTGGAGGAACAGGAAGGTAAAGAGAGATGGAAGGAAGGTGGGAGGGGATTTTATTTTAAGACAAGATGAGAACTCCATTTCTAAGAACCTTCTGGATTCTTCTCAGCTGGCAGAGTCCCTGCCCTGACAGACATGTTGGCAGAAATGGATCTGTTCCTTGGCACGCAGTGTCTACTCCTTCACTGTTTCCATCATTATAATCAGATATGTGTGTATTACATACACAATCATGAATTATATAATCCTAAAAAGTCCAACCAAGAAGGACCTGGAGCTCCTCTCATCCAACTCTTTCATTTTCACCTGGGAAAACAGGCCCAGAGGAGCCAGCTTGCCAGTGGCCACAGTGCTGTTAAGTGCCAGGGCTGGGCCACAAGCCCAAGGTTTCTGACTCTTAGCTCGGTGTTCTTTCCACCACGCAAATAAGTGGAGGTTACAGAGAAATCGATTTTGGCTCCCTGTAAAGAAGTATTTTCTTACAGCCAGAGCCATTCAAAGATAGGATAGGCTCTCTAGGAGGAACCACGTTCCCTATCACCACCACCTTCCAGGAATGTTGCAAGAGCGATTCATGGTAGAGAGTTGGCCCTGATGACGTCGGATGTCCCTTTAGCTCTGAGAGGCCATTAATAGAAAGGAAAACATCTACTTTCCTTCCTTAAGCCTCTGTTTTTACATCTGAAAAATGAGAGTACTAATAATTCCCTCTTCGGAGGATTTCTGTGAGACATACACGAGATAAAACAGATCACGCTATAACATGACAAGCACAGTGCCTGGCACAATAAATGTAACTTGTGGTTGTTAATAGTACGTCCCTGGCACACAATAAGCAATAAATTCAACAAATTTCTTGCCTGGCATCATGGTGACTGCATTTCGTGGAGTATCCTGTCGACATTTTACAACCATCCCGTGAGAACTGGCATACTCTTACTTTTAGGGAGGAAGCAGTCGAGGCTCCAGGAAGCTGAGTAACCTGCCCTAGGTGATGCACCTTTACAAGTGGTTGGAATCTTCTGGGCTCTGGGGCCCATGCTCCTAGCCTCTGAGCTGGACAGCCTTCTCACACACTGGAAGGGTAGTACATTGTCTTTGTGTGCTCTTGGCAAAGTCTCTGCCTCTCTGGGCTTCAGCAGCCCCATTACCCAATGAGTGTGTTTCGTTAGATGCTCTCTAAGCTGTCTCCCTTGCTAGGGCAACAGCTGAGGCAGGTAAGGGCTCTGGGTACAGGGTACTAGGGCAGTGGGAACACTGGAGTTGGTGTAGAAAAATGAAGGAAGGCAGCACCAGAGACAAGCTCAACAGATCTGCAAAATGTGTCCTGAAGTCATTTTCCACGTGGATACAACCCAATTTGTGGAACTCTGAATTGTCAGGTCCTCCTACCTCCCTGCAAAGGACTCTAATACGCCAGCAGAGTTGATATTTTTTTCCCTTGTGAACCTCCTATGTAGAATCATAAAATATTGAAGTTTAAAGATCCCCTAGAGATCATCTAGTCAACCTCTCCCCATTTCACAGATGAGGAAACAGGCCGGGAAGGAGCAGGGACTCTCCAAGGATCCCACTGGGGATTCGGGGCTGGAACCAGAGTGCCGGGCTCTTCTTCCCTTGTAGTAGCGCCCGGCGTCTCCTCCCGCCAGCTGAGCAGAGATCAGAGCCCCATTTGGGGTACAGGGCTGACATTTCTAGCAGATGAGATGAGAGAAATCAGAAACTGTCCTGGAAAGAGGGATTTTTGTTTGGCTGGAGTTTTGGTTGTTGGGTGTGTGTGTGTATGTGTTTTATGCATTTTGTGTTGGTGTTGTTGGGGGGTGGGGGTTGAAGCTGACTAAGGCAAGAGAAATCAGAGCTGAGGAAAGAATTGTTTGGCTTAATGGGTTTTTCTCCAAGTGGAGAATCCTTAGGAAAGTAGAGCCACGACTGAACTCGAATTCTCTGAGAACAGAGAGAGAGAAAGGAGAGATGCCTGGAGTAGGAGGAGAAAGCAGAGAGGAGGTTTCCCGGGTCTGCTGGGGCCTGGGGCAGGGTCAGTCATCATTCATCCTCCTCCCGACATCTCCTTTCGCCTCTAAAGGCAAAAGGCCAAATTGTCACCTATTCAGTAATTAAATGCTGGGTGTGGAAATTAAAACAGCCCCTCATTTTGGCTACATTTTGTGTGTGTGTGTGTGTGTGTGTGTGTGTGTGTGTAAGAGAAAGAGACAGAGAAAGGAGTTGTCACCACGGGGAAATAGTATGGTGAAGAAGTGAGAACTGCCCTCGTTGGTGACCATGGGAAAGTTCCTGAACCTCATCAAGCCTCTGCGTTTGCCCCTCTATAAGGTGAGAGTAGCATTATCAGCCTTGACAGGTTGTAAGGATTAGAAATAGTACCTAAGTGCCAACTCAGGGAGTACAGTCTGTGGTGGCCAATGGCAGCTGGCGGGCTGTGGGATTTCTAACTCCCCCAGCTCTCTGTGCCTCAGTTCCCTCTTTTGAAAATGAGATAATACTTTCTTTTGGCTCAACTTAGAGGATTATTGCAGGATGAAGTAGGATCAGACAAATGAAAGAACTTTTGCACTGTAGAATTTCAAACAAACGTGGAAATAGCATTAATAATAAAAAGCATCTTTGTGCTAAGATGCCACGGGCAGAGACCGCCTGGTAGGGTCCACTGTCTTATAAAGCAGTCTCCCCCTGTGCCGCAACTTTCTCTGTTAGAGCTTCATTCCGTTAGTCTTGGAGGCTGTCAGTCTTAGAACAGTGCTTCACAAAGGGCGGCCCCCTGACCAGCGGTATCCCCATCACCTGGGAGCTGTTAGAAACGCAAACTCTCAGGCCCCACCTCAGACCTACTGAATCAGAAACTCTGGGAGTGGAGCCCTGAAATCTGTATTTTAAAAATATCTCCAGGAAAATCGTAGGCACATTCAAGTTTAAGAAGTATTGTTTTAGAGCTTGTGAAAATGCAGATCCTAATTCTGTAGGTCTGGGGTGGCCTGAGATGCTGCATCTCCCAGGTGATGTCTATGGGGCTGGTTTGGGACCTAACAAGTTTCTAGAGTGTCCTATAACGTCAGGGATTCTTGCATGAAGGGAAGGAGCCCTCTAACAGGCAACACTTTGAGAGTAATTGCGCACAAGGCCTTTCAGGAATGGGTGACAGAAAAGGCTGAGGGATTCTGGGGACAAGAGAAACACAGGGCACAAAACAGAAAGAGGTCTTAAGAAAAAAGAGGAGGGAGGAGGGCACTAAAGAAAAAGTAAGCTGCCTTTGCAGAGTGTGCCCAGGGAGGTCTGGGCAGTACTTAATCCATTCACTAAGTATCATCTATGTATCAGGCACTGTTCTAGGTTCCTTACATCCATCAACTCAATTAATCCACAAAACAACCCGATGAGCTTGGTACTATTGTCATCCCCATTTTACAGAGAAGTAAACTAGGAACAGAGAGGTTAAGTAACTTGCCCAAGTCACTCGGCTAGTGAGTGGTGGAGCTGGGATTTAGAACTCAGGCAGCCTGACTCGTTAGCACTAGACTATTCTGCCTCAAATGTAGTCCCTGCCCTCGGGAAGCTTACAGTCCAGTGAGGATTATGGGCCAGACTACTCGTGGCCAACACTTGGATGATGCCCATTATGTGCCAGGCACTACTCCAAGCATCTTACACATGTTTACTATTTTAGCTCTTGTAGCAGTTCTAGGAGATGGGGCAGACACTACTGAATGGGCCTGGCTGTGTGCAGAACTGCATAAAACAGGTCTCTCTGTTCCTGGAGGTTTATATACAGAGGTGCTTGAATCACCTAATGTTCCAGACTCCATGTCCTAATCAGAGAAGCTCCAAGTAGAAACAGCTCCTGCAAAGGGGCTTCCAATACCGGTCCAAGCCCCATTTTATGTGGCTTCCACCCCCTCACCACTTCCCAGCCTGGCCTCCAGGACCGGCCTTGCTGTGCTGAAGAGCCAGTGCACGTGGCGGCTCTTCTGCTCACTCGTGAGGCTCCTACAGCCAGACCCAAGTTCACACACAGGAGGCTAGGCTGTTGCCCCTCCTGACAGGCACTGGAATGAGGGGCCTGCTGAGTTGGTTGCTGCTGCTGCTGAGCGCCCCGGCCCACCAGGGGCGGCAGCTCTGACCTGCCACCCCCACTTCCGGCCTGTGCCCTCCCTCCCCCACATACCAGAAATCATAGCCTTGGCACATGGGATTCAAAACGTTGCCTAACAAATGAAAACTGATCTTAACTCTTTGCAAAGCAATTTGACAATACATTTCAAGAGCCAAAATACGTTTATATCCCTTGATCCAGTAATCCTCCTCTTGTTGGATTATTTATATAAAGCAAATTCCCAAAAGGAAAAAAAAAAGTTCATACGCAAAGATCTTCTGTGCAGGATTAATTAGTCACTCAATAAATATTTACTGAGTTCCTCTTATGTGCCAGACACAGTTCTAGACGGTGTAATCAAGAGAAACAAGGTCCCTGCTCTCCTGGTGATTATGTTATAATTGGGGAGAAAGACAACCAATACCCACATAAGTGAGAAAAATAATATATTTACTAAATTCTCTGCAGAGAATTAAAACAAAGGTCTATGATAGAGAATAACTGGGTGACTGCTCTAGATTGGGTGGTCACAGAAGGTCTCTCAAATGTCACTACATAAGATGACATTTAAGCTGAGATTCTCAAGACAAGAAGGGGCAGCCATATGAAGGTCCAGAAGAGAGCCTTCCAGAAAGGGAGGCCAGTGGTCCAGGGAACTACAAGAAGGCTGCTGTGGCTGGATCAAAAGAAGCAAGTGATGGGAAATGAGGTCAGAGGAGTGGGAGGGGCCAGATCAACAGGGTTTTGTAAGCACAGGCGAGATGTTTGGATTTTATTCAGTAGAGAGTACTAAACAGGGGCTTGAGATCAGACTGTAGCTGAGAAACAGGCAGGGATACCAGTTAGGAGCTATGGCAGCTATCTTGGCGAAAGACGATAGTAGCTGGAACTAAAATGGTAGAAATGGAGACGAAGAGAAATGGATGGATGCAGGATATTTTTGGAGGTAGAGCTGAAAGGGTTTGCTGAAAGAAATGGGCTGGGGGTGAGGAAGGCAGAGGAATCAAGGATTACTCACGGATTCTCGGCTTGAGCTGCTACAAGTGCCGTTTGTGCAGTTGGCGAACACAAGAGAAGGTGCAAATTTAGGGAAAGGAGGAAGGAAGATGTTATGGGTTGACCTGTGGCCCCCAAAAAAGACATTGAAATCCTAACCCCCAGCACCTCGGAATCTAACCTTATTTAGAAATAGGCTTTTGCGGGTGTAATTAGTCACGGTAAGAAGAAGTCATACGGGAGTAGGGCAGGCCCTTATGCCAATGTGACTGTGTCCTTATAAGGAGAGGGAAATTTAGACACAGAGACACCTGGAAAGGAGAATACCATGTAAAGACACAGACACTCGGGGAAGCCAGCCACCTGAAGACGGAGCAGAGACTAGAGTGATGCGTCTACAAGTCAAGGAATGCCAAGAATTGCCAGCTGTCATCAGAAGCTAGGAAAGAGACATAGAAAAGATTCTCCCTCAGAGCCCTCAGAAGGAACCAACCCTGCTGACACCTTGATTTCCAACCTGTCCTCTTCAGAACTGTGAGAGAATAAATTTCTTTTGTTTTAAGACACTCAGTTTGTGGTAGTTTGTAATGGCAGCTGTAGGAAATTAACAGAGGAAAATAAGGATGTCTGTGGGGGCCTTGTTATGTTTGAGAAGACTTGTAGACATCCATGTAGACATATCAAGTAGCAATTGGATATATGAGCCTAGAATTATGTTCTATAAAGTAATGCACTATACTTTATGTGATATGTTAAATATGACATATAAAGTGATGGCCTAAAAAGGGAGAAATAATTACATAAATGATAGTACACACCTTCCATGAAATATGCCGCCTCTAAAGAGAATCATTATAAAGACTAGGTAGGAACCTGGAAAATGCTTATGATAACGTAACATACACACAAAGCCAGTGATTGCCGCTATGTAAGAACTGTCTGTGGATGAGAAGCAGGTGTCAGACTGTCTGGGTTCAAGGCCCAGCTCCCACTCTTCTGAATGGCCTGGAGTAAGCTGCATGTCATTGTCTCCTGCAGCTTCTGTTCGTTCAGTACATCTGCAGCACCAGGATGAGTGAACACAAGGCTGAACTGCAAAGTGCTGAGACTACAGCGTCAAGAATCAGCAATCAGAGTGGATAGAACCAAGCAAGGAAGACTTCCTGGAAGAGCTGACCTTTGCAACAGAAGTGCACAGCCTGGGGCAGAGTGCCTACCATAGGCCAGGCATTGTGGCAGCATCAAGGGTAGACTCAGTGAAACCTCCACTAAGTCCTCTCTGTGGACGCACATACGCCAGAGCTCGTACCACACACTGAGTGCTCTGATTGCTTGTCCGCGTCCCTCTATCCCACTGTGAGCTCCTCAGGGACAGGGGTCATTCCTCTCTGTATCCTTAAGCACAAGACCTGGCACAGGGGAGATATAAATCAAAATCTGTTACATTTAATAGAACAACAGAATCAGAACTTGATTGTCACACAGGAACCAGCGATAAAGGCACACTGATACCGAGTCTGTCGACCTGTGGACATGAGGCTCCTTAAAATCCCCAGAAGATATGGGTCTGAAGCCTGAAGCACAGCTCAACTTTCAGGTGATGGTTAAGTGGCTTCATCTGAGGTGAGCACAGGGCTTAACTGATTTGGAAGCAGTGGTAGAAGCAAACACCACCAATTATAAAAATATACTAGAAGGAGACACCCCATTTTACAATAGCAAATATAATCAACACGTTGAGTAAATAAGACTCACAGTGTATAATCATAATAACCTTTATTTTGTCTCCCAACCCCCATAAAATTTATTCAGGGGAAATGGAGAGAAGTCCTTTCTCTGCCCTTTAATGAAAACTCAAGCATCCTATGACTTTTTTGATCACTCTTAGGAAATAAAAAGTCCTGTGGTCACTTTTAGTCACCAAACTCTAGTCATAAATCAGTCCCCTCCCAAAGCAAAATTCCAAATTTGATTTAAAGTTCCATCTTTTCTCCCAACCATGGCTTGCTGCAAGTCGGACCCCTATAGCTGGGGACAGGGGGATGACAGCTGCTTCTTTCTTTCCCCAGATCTCCCTCCCCAGTTTGCTGACTGTGACTTCTGACCTCTCCAGGGCTAGAGGGGTCGAGGAGTCAGGAGAGGCAGAAGAAAGGAGAGCATGAGAGCTCTTCCTTGGCCAGAACTATCATAAGATGGCTTTAAAGCCGATTTTGTGTGGGCACATCCATGGAATCTTCAGACACTGCCCCCAGGCTCTGAGGACTTGTCACCCTTATGTAGGTGTCATACTTCCTTGTATCCCTCTGTTCACTCCTCCTGCAGGCGTAGGAATTCAGCAGTCCCTTCGGTTTGTCCCCCCTGCTGGACAGACCTAAGAGGCCTTCACATCAATTCTTCCAGTGCATGGCGCTCTTCTAGTCCACGGGAACAGCATCCTTTGCACAACCCAACTTTGGGTGTTCAGGCTGATGCAAGCAGTGCCACCTCTCTTTTGCCTTGTTTGTCTAAGATGGCACCCATCTCTCATCCTTTCAATTTCTCTGTGGCTGTCAGATGCGCGTCCACCATGTCTCCCCATCTCAAACTACAGTAGACACGTAGTAAGCTCTCTAAGTAGACTTCATAAAGTCCTTCTCTCTTGCCTTGAGAAGGGGAGATGCACAACAGCTCTCTCCAACACAATCCTCGTTCAACCCTAATCTCCTAATGGCAGAGCTGAGGGTCCCAGGGCTCTTTCTATAGCACTGTACTGCTAAGCAGTTTAAAGGGCACACACACACACGCATGCATGCACATATAGGAGAATCAAAGACAAATCCAACACTGTTTCTCAAGGGTCTCAGGCTATTAGGGGAACGAGAACATGCATCCATAAGATTAGCACAAGGCAGAAGCAATCCTGTTGGACACAGTGGAGAGGGCTCCATGGAGAAGGCAGCCTCCCAGCTGGGTCTTGAAGAATGACTAAGATCTGGATAAGCTGAAATGAAGTCTTTTCAGAGAGAGGAAATAATGTGAGCAAATGCCCAGTGATGGGAGGTGTGTACGGAGATCTCTAGCTGGGTTTGTTTAAATGAGACAAGTGGAAGATAAGGCCAAGCCAGACCAGACAAACATGATAAGGTGTTTGGATTTTTTCCTGCAGGAAGTGAGAAGTTTGGAAGGTTTTGAACAGGGCAGCAGGACGGAGGATGGGTCAAGGAGGGCAGTGACTAATTCTTAGCGAAATGTGTTCTTCATTTCCTTGAGTCATTAACCAAGGCCCCATTAAGAAGAAAAACAAAACAAAAACCTTCCAGGACCCGCTTTCTTTTCCAGGAAAACCCTTGCCCTTTGGAACCTCTCATGAGTTTAATTTATAAAGACATCCAATCTTGTTTTTACTGTTAGTTAAGGGGCCTTGGCACAGCTGCCAGTCCCAGGACCCTCCTCCCAGCTCTGGGGCCCTCAGCTTCAAGCCGGATGGGGCTGCTCGACCCATCTCCCCATGGCGCCCAGCGCTGCCCTCTGGACGAGGCCGAGGAGAGGGGCTTCCCTTTCTGAGCAGGAGGGCGGTGGAAACTTTGCCTTGATGAGTCCAGCCACAAAGGCTCCGCCCTGGGCCCACTGGAGCCAAATGGGAAAAATCCAGGAGGCTGTGAAGCCAAGAACACAGCAGGTTTGGATTGAAATCCCAGCTCTCCCCCACCCTCTGATCTTGAGACCTCACTCAGCCACTATGTCTTAATCTGTAAAATGGAACCAAACCACCTACCTCGGAAGGTTGCTGTGAAGATTAAATGAGAGATAATCTATAAGCATAGCTAGCACATAGCCGATGCTCGATAAATATTCCTCCCACTCCTCCCCCAACATCTCTCTGTGTCTAGGTTTCCTCACCTATTAAATGTGGGGGGGATTCAAAGATAAAGTTGAATCTGATGGAGTTCCCAAATCTCTGCCATCTGCCCCACACAGAGGCCCTGGGGAGAGCAGAGGGCCTTTCTCTGCTGTGTCAAAGCTCTGGAAGCTATTTCGTCTTTTATTATTTTCAACAATGAAAAAAATCACAAAACCACTTAGTAGTAGCATTGGCACACACTTGGAATGAGCCCACATCCCCCAACCTCTCTCCACTGCCTGACTCAGCGTCCCCATCTGTAGAGCAGTCGCGTCTCAGACAGGTCCACTCCCTCCCCTCTGCAACTGCGCACTAGGTGGGGAGGACAGTGCCCAGCAGAGGGCGCTCTGAGTGCAACCTCCAGGCCAAGGCCCTGGGGGAAGGCACCAGGCCAAGGAAAATTCTAGTGGAAAAAACGAAGGATTCCGGGTTTATGAGTCCCAGACTTTGAAAAACAAAACTGCTGAGTTGTCTCCCGAGTTAGGGGAAAAGAACACCATAGCTGCCTCAAGATTTCCAGGAAACAATTTGTGAAGTCTTCAGGCAAGGCTGGCAGGGGGACTTGGGGAGGCCCCACAGAGTTCTGATGCCCCGGGAGTGGGGGATGAGGGTGGAGATTATTCCTGTGGAAGCGTGAATGCTCAGGTGTATTTGGGCAGTGGAGTCACGTGACTGCGTGTGCCCGTGTTTACGTGTGCCCGTGTCCGTACATGTGTTTGTGTGGCTGTGGGCAATCCCATAAGTATTTACTGAGCACCTTTGATGTCCCACTGGGCACAGTGCTAGGTGATGGGAATGCAACAGCAAATAAAAAGCGCCTGAGCTCACAGAGCTGAGTTTAGTGAGGGATGCAACTTAGCAGGCATTTTGGTTCAGAGTGCAGGCGTCTGGGAGGCGGTTTGTGTGGCAGCTCAGAACACTGGCTTTGCGGTCAGGCTGCCTGGGATGCGAGTCCAGCCACCCACTAGCTACACGACCTTGGAGATCTCCCACACTCAGTCTCCTTAGCTGGAAAATGAATCTATTAATACAACATCCTGGGCGATGGCATACGTGTGTAAATGTTCCATGACTGGTGTCTGTTGTGTGCATGCAGGGTCTACACCTGGATAAGCACATAACGATGTGCAAAGTCCGGGTGAGCTACATGTGGGGTGTTAGTTCATCTGCTTGTTTGTGTCTATGGCGTGCCAGGCTCTATCAGAGGTCGCAAACAGTGGCCCGCAGACACGGTTCGTGGGGATGCTCATTTGGTTTGGGTTTATTTTTTGGCTCATAGAGTGTTCTAAAAACCAAGACATTTCACAGAAAAATCCAGATTTAAAGTTTCCCTTGAAACCTTGGAAGATCTGGCCGTCCTGCAAGCATTTGTGTGTGTGTGCCTGCATGCCACAGACTCTGCTTCCCATAGATGTGTCCTCCCCAGGAGCACCCTCCCTTCTGGCCGGTCTCCAGGTCTGTCCTTGGAGGGGTTCCAAGGTGACTTGGGAGGGCTCGTGTGCAGACATGCTCTCTGTGAAAGGGGAAGCAGGACCCGGCAGGAGCTGGTGCCAGGGCCCCAACCTCCCCAGGCAGCTCTAGTTTCAACAATCAGAGGGGCCCAAGAGAGCTGTGCTCCCTACCCAAGGCTCTCTTGCTGCGTGGCTGGATGCTGGCTACGGAAGATAGTAACCAAGGATGGCAGCTAGACAGAACGGCTTTTCTTGTCTATTTCACTTTACATTTTAAAAATGCCTCAATTACAGCTCCAAAATGAAGATAATGATCTCCCCAGAAAGTGTTGCTAGATGTATAGACTATGGTTCTTTTAAAAATGAGCAAGTAGGCTCATGGGAGAAGCTAAAAATGTATTTATTAAATACATTTTGGGAACCCACAGGTGTGAAAGGTAGGACTGATATGTTCCTAATATTCCTGGATCCTTAAGAAGGCAAATCAGTCCCTCTTCACAGATGTTTACTGGGCCCCCACTGTGTGCAAGCTGTAAGCTGGGCACAAGGGGCCTACAAAAATGAATATGCCCTGCTCCCTAGCCCTCAGGAAACTTAGTCTTGTGCAGAGATATCCGAAGAGAAATGAATGCAGGAACAAGAAAGGACAGGGTGCTATTGAGAAATTTGGGGACAAAGGGCACCAGAACATAGAATAAGACACCTCTGGACCCTGTGACTTACTGTGCAAGCTCGTTCCCCACTCTGGGCCCCCGTTTCCCCTCTTGTAAGACAAGCAGGTTAGAAGAGATGAGCAAACACCAGCCTCACATTCACGACCCTCCCCAGCCCCCATCTTGGGCATTCTTTGAGGGAGTGCAAGCTGTAGCCCCAGTTCTTAGCCTCTTACTCCCCACCCCACATTCTTGCTTCCAAGTCTTGGCTTGTGCTGGGAATTCGTCTGGCTTGAGCTCTGAAAGAAATCCATCAGAGAAGGTTTTTCACATTGCTTTCTCATAAAAAAAAAAAAAAACAAACAAAAAGACCAGGCATTTAGTAGAAGCTTCCAGCATCTGTTATAGGGGTTCCTGGTCCAGGTGGGGAGAGCAGTCCCTAGACAGGTGGGAGAGTTGTACCCTTTCCCCAGCACCAGGGTTTGAATGGCTATCGGGTTTGCCCTGAAGAATTCCTTTGAAGTCATTCTCCCACTTTGTAGATGAGAAAAATGAGCCCCAAGGATGGGAGGGACTTTCCCCACAGTCCTGCAGTCAACGGCCGAGGCAGATCTCCTGATTCCTGAGTAAGTGTTCTCCCCACTCCCTGATTTTTCTCTCTCAGGCTGAGTCCTTAGGATGGAGTAAGATGAGGACCACCAGACTACATCCCTCCTTCGCCAGATGTTGACTGCTGTTGAGCTAGAACACCGAGTTATTCTTGTTCTGTGCCAAGAACCCCGGGAAACCCAGCCTTGCAAATCTAGGTATGAAGGAAGAGCAGTAATCCCATAGCCCAGCAAAAGGCATTGGAGGCCCCAGGATATTCACCTTTGGAAGTCTTTATTGCCAGGGTCCACGATAGAAAGAATGTGACACATAGCAAAACCAATCTTTTAGAACAGGGCACACAGGTGGCCAGAGATGACAGAGAGAAGCAGGAGATTGGCTAGTTAATCCAAAGATGTTTGCCTTCCTCATTATTGGTGTCTTAGGAGCTTGTCCTTATCAAAGGGTCCATCCTTCCAAGCTCTCCACTTGGACCACATCACCATCCCCATAGGTGTCATTGGCACCCCCATCATAAACTGAAATCCCATTGCACTTTCAAAGTGGCCAGCCCCACAAATAATTGGAAAAACCCTGGGGACAGCTCTGGAGCCTACAATTCAGGGAACTTCAGAGGTGCTTTGTTTCCTTCCTTAAAATCTGGAAATCTATTGAGATAGGGAAAATCACCAGACCTAAAAACTCCCCTCAACAAACAACCCCAGATTTCTTCTCAAATTTTTGTTGGAATGATATTTCTAACTTCACAACACCTTGAAAAAGGCCCAGCCAAAGATAGTTAATCAGTGTTTTCTGATGATGGTGAAATCATCATTCACTATTGTTACCTTAAGTAAAAATGTTTATGGATAGTGTCTTGCATGTCAGTCGTTCATTGAACAGATGTTTATGGAATGCCTCCTATGTGCCTAAGACTGTGCTAAGCCAGGGGAAACAAAAACGAAGAAATCAGACACAGCTTTACTTTAATGGCTTTAATTCATTTAATTTCCTGTATTCATATAATTCGTAGATTCTAGTGGGGTAAAAAGGAAAAAACCTTGTAAACAGGCACATTTTGTAAATTGCCAGTTATAAGTGTAATAAGAACCAAGATGGAGATTAGCAGAGGAAACTTGAGACAACTTTAATCATCACATCAAAGCAGAGAATGCATAGGACAGGGTATAGTTCTTACAAGAGCAGTTGGTGTATTTCTTTGCTTTGTTGTTGATATCAGCTGTGTGTCAGTTACCCCGGGGAAGTATTGAATTTGGGTTGAAGAACCCCGTGCCATTTGGTCTTCTAATCCACTAGGTGACTGATAACCTGTAATCATCTATTTAATTAAATTTCCTGGTTCAGGAATCAGAAGTTATCAGAGGAGATTAAGATGATGCTAACAGGAAAGCTGTTCATGCATTGTTTTTACTAAACACAAGCTGTGAAGATGACAGGGAAGAAGGAGGCTGCTGGCAATGAAAAGAAGCAGTATAGGGGCAAAATTGGGAATATGTAGTATTTATAAGTAGAAGGAGTCGTAGCCCATTCTGGGCTCCACATTCTAAGGGTTGTTGACAAATAGAAGCGTGCCCAAACGGCTACCATTAGCTGACTGGATTGGTTTATTCACATCTAGGAGGTGGCCGTCACGAGACCAGGAGCCGTCTCTGCCTCATTCACAGCTATAATCTGGGGCCTTGCTTATGGACTAACACTACAAGTCTTCAGTAAATATGTGTGGGGTGAAGTCAATGAAAATGTCTGCAGCAACTGTGACCCACCCTCTCTCCCCTTCACCCCTCCAGGAGCCTTCTTCCCCTACAGACTAGACTCTCAATCCCCACCCCCCACCGCCCCAAACCTGCCCTCAGGAAAGACTCCTCCTGACACTGAAATGGAAGTATGGGTCATAGTGACTCGATTCCCCTCCCCTCACTGAAAAACACATGGATCCGTCTCTTCTTAAAGAAATGTCAAGGGGCCAGCCCGGTGGTGTAGTGGTTAAGTTCGCACGCTCTGCTTTGGTGGCCTGGGGTTCGCAGGTTCAGATCCTGGGCGCGGACCTACACACCGCTCATCAAGGCATGCTGAGGTGGCGTCCCACATAGAGCAACTAGAAGGATGTACAACCATGACATGTAACTATCTACTGGGGCTTTGGGGAGAAAAAGGGGAAAAAGGAGGAAGATGGTAGCTCAGGGCCAATCTTCCTTAAAAAAAAAACTTCACCTTTAAAAAAAAAAGAAATGTCAAGACTTAAAAGGCTGGAGAATGGGCTGGCATTCTGGACAAGGATAGGGAGTCAAGTGGCCCCACTTCACCTACCTATACCTCAGGCATGGATTTTATAAACTGGGAGTGACAGCTTGCAAAAGATCCCAGGGACTATCTGTTCCATCTTTGTCACCTGACAAATGAGGAAACTGAGGCCCAGGGCGGGAAAACAATGCGCAGCTTGCCAGTGAGGAACTAGGTGAGATCCCAGCTTGGTCTGAACAAGTGGAAATAACACATGAAGCCTGAAGTGAACGCTCTTCCCCCTCCCAGTGCTGCCAACGACTAGTTGCTTGAACTGACCAAGTGACTTAACTGTTTAAGCCTTAGTTTTCTCATCTGGAAAGTAGAAAATAGTTTTATTACTCCTTCTTGGTGATTTTAGTAAATGGAGCAGTGCATGTGATGTGCTGAGAGCAGTGTCTGATGTTAAATAAAGAGTAGACACTATTATTGTCACTGTTATTATTTTTACCACCACCATAGACCCCAATCTTCTAGATACTTAGATTCTATTCTCATCCTGCCTCCCCCCGGAAGGCTAATGACCCAGGCCAGAGTAATCTCTTCCTCCTCTAATGCCCTTGGCTACCAGCAACCTGAACTATAATGCAAGCAAAGGCACAGTTGTTGGAGAATAGTTTGAACGAGCTGGGACAGCAGAGGCAAGCCAGCCCAGTTTCCAGGTCTGGGACCTGAGAACATCTCATTAGGTCCATGATTTTCAAACTGTGACCCTAGAGCCCAGAGGTTAGGATGGGGCGGAGAGAAGCCCAGCACATAGGCCCCTAGCCACCTGCTCTGCTTAACAGAGCATCTCTGCTTCTAGCTGGTTTGTATATTTTGGCTCCATGTGAGAAAGCATTCGAAGACACACAGAAAAAACCCATCACAAAGTTAGAAAAACCCAATACATTCCATGATCTTTAAGGTCATTTTCCACTAAAAAAAAAAAAATCTATGAACTATTATTTCTTGAATTATTACTCAAGTATTCATTTACTTATCTGCCCACCCCCTTTCCCCTAAACAACTGGTTTAGTGGTGGGGGGAAAAAAACAGAACACCAGTCTCCTGACTCCTAGCCCAGCGCTCATTCCAATATATAAATATATCCTCCAATATATCACTACAGATTTCAGATGGGGGCAGAGAGAAGGCACCCACAATTCCTTTCATCCCAGTACTAAATTGTCAAGGCCTTGTCAGTTTTCACCAGTTTTCTATTCTGCATCTTAGAAAGGATTAAAAATCTCTACTCTAGGAAACAGGGCAGGCCAGGAGGTGGTCAGACACTTAGGGGGCTGGTCACATGTGCTCTACCATCTTCAATGCAGAATGGCTCACAAAACTTTAATTATCCAGACTCCTCCGGGCCATTTAGTCCTTAGCTTCTTGCAGAAGCCACAAGCTCAAAAGGCTATGAGGCAAGGCAGGCAACTTCAATGTCAAAAGCCTGACAGCTGAAGGATTGGGGCAAAACTGGAGAATGGGAGCCTTCCGGTGCCTCTTAGAACAGGCAGAGCAAATATGGATGTGAAACGAACTGCTGAGGCTCAAACTTCCCTGGGTTAGCTTTCTTGTTCCTCAGTCATGGCCCCATGCTCACACCACCAGATCTTAGGCCTTAGGCAGAGGCACTACTTTTCTTTTTAAACTTATTTTTAGAAAAAAAATTTTCCTACTAGATAGAGATGAGTGGTCTCCAAAGAGTTTCATTTCCTTTCTGAGTCAGGTTCAGCCTCACGGGGCTCCGCTTTCAATTTCTGCAGCCTTGCCGTTCTCTGAGCACAGAGAGGTCCTCCGGTGATGCCCCCTCTATTTCAAGAGCCCACCAAAATAAGCCCAGTGACTACAGATAAGTTTTTGGTACTTTCCAAAATTAAACTATTTCCCTTGGTAAATTTCCACCAAATGAGCTCATTAATCTGAAAACAGGATGTGGCACACGAAGAGAGTGAGATCAGGTTGCCTGTTCTTTTCACTTACACTGGCTCAGGGTGGAGAGGAAGCGGTGGGTGGGAGAGAGGTGGGACCAGAGGATGGCTTTTATAGGTCCCAAATCCTTCATGGATTCGACTGAGAATCAATAAATTTTTAAAACAGAGACTGGAAACTCTGAATCCTTTTCTCTTAGAAATGAATGTCCACACAGATTGCTTGTCTTGGAGGCCCCTGAGACCCTCTGCTTGTCCTCAAGCAGGCATCACCCCTCCAGGTGGGACCCCACGACCTTCCTTTCACCAGCAAGACTATCCTGCAGCGCCAGCCTCTCCCTCATAAGCTGGAAGACAGTAGCTCTGCCTTGGGTGGGTGGGACGCTTAAACACATCCCAAGCTGAAAAAACAAACAAAATCAAAGAAGTAAAAGACAATTCCCAACCCCAGTTGGGTGTCAAGAAAAAAAATGGGAACCTAATACATAAAGAGAATTTAAAAGGTGCCTTTGAGTAAGTAAAATAAAACAAAACCAACTAAGGGGGCAGCCTCCCCCCTCCCTCAGCTAACAGTCCTGCAGATATCAGAGGTCTGATGGAGAAGGAGCCTTTGTCCAATTCGCAAAAATAAAAGTTGTTTGTATCTTTTAAACAAAAATCCCACCCCAACGCTAAATTCCATAACCATTTTGATTGATATGCACAAATTCATAGAGAATAAGCGACCGTGTGTGTGTTGAGACGAAAACAGAAACAGTCCCTTAAAATACGCAGTTTTGTAAAAGCACTGTGTGATTGTACCATCTCTTTGCTTGTTGCTCCAACCCAATAAGCTTGGAGGAGCCTGGCGCTGAGCTGGGCTCTTTGCTGGAATCCAAGAGGGCTAAGACTCGGGTTTGCTACCGCTCAGCCCATCCCCACGCGGGATTTCAGGCAGGCAGGAGAGGAGGGTGGGGGTTCAAGTCCCAGGTCTGTATTCGTTTATTCTGCGGACACTTTACTGAGTCCTTCATAGGTGCCAGGAACACGGCGCGGGGAGGGGGGCAATGGAAGCCTGTGGGTTCCCGGTGGGACAACAGAGCCCGCGACGCCGTCGACCCAGCCCCGGGCCTCAGTCTCCCCAGCAGGGGAGCGCGCGCCCCGCCCCCGGGGCGGCCTCGGGAGCCGGCTGGGGCTGCGGGGACCCGCCCCGCCCTCCCCGGTTTCCGCCGCCCGGGCCACGTCCTCGCCGCCCCACCGGAAGCTCCCGCCGGGCCGCGGAGAGGCGGCGGCGGCGGCGGCGGCGCCGAGGTTGGTTACACTGCACCCCGCCCCACCGCCCCCACCCGCCCCGGGACAGCCGGCGGCTCCCCGGCCCCCGCCCCCGCGCTCCCCTCCCGGGCTGCCCCAGCTCCCGCTTGTCGGGCGGGGGCTCCCCAAGTGCGGGCCTGCCCCGCGCGCCCAGGGGCCTGGAATCCGCGCCTGCAGAGCCCGGCCCCGGACTCACTGCCCCAGCCCTCCCTGCGGGCGCCCGGGGCACCCCTGGGGTTCGCTCATCCTGGAACAGTCGCGGGCGCTGCTCTGCTCCGGGCGTTGCGCACGCAACTGGAGATGTGGCGGTGGCGACGACAGTCACGAACGGGGCGAGGGGGCCCAGACAGGCAACCCGGCGTCACCAAGCCGGGTGGCGGGGGCTGTGCTCGGGCTGCGGGACGGGATGGGATCGCAAAGCCGGGCGCCCCACCCCATCCCGGGGGCGGCCCACGGAAACTCCCAGGGGAAGTGGGGTCTGGTCCAGGTGTGCCCCGAAGGACAAGTGGAAGGTTGGGGAGACGGGGGTACGCAGCGCAGAGAGACTCCGCGTGTACAGACCCGCGCGGTGGAGCCACGGAGATGGGACCAATGGAGGTTCAGGGTGGAAGAGAAAAGTCAAGGAGAGGATAAGGAGCAGCCAGAGAAGGGGGCGAGGGTGGGGACACGGAGGGGGTGCGGGAATGAAGGGATTCCGGAAGGAGGGGCCAAGACTCTTGTCAGGTGCCGGCCAGAGGGCTGGTTGGGTAGAAACTGGGACAGGTCCAGGCATTTGGCCATCTCGACATTGAGAACCTTGGGGAGGTGGTTCTGTGGAGATTCGAGTGAGGAAGCGGAGCGCCTGTGTAGACAGTCTTTTCTAGACGTTCTCTTGAAGTGAGAGAGTGTAGATGTGGGAGAGGAATTGGGGACCAGGGTGCAGAGCGCAGTAAAGCAGATGTGTGTTTGGAACACGGGCTCTGGGTTCTGGAGTCCCCACACTCGCTCACTGGTGTCCTTACCACGGTGAGACCTGGGGCAAGTCATGTCACCTCTTTATGCCTCAGTTCCCTCATCTGTAAAATGGGGATGCTGATGACAATACCTGCCTCAGAGGGTTCCCGTGAAGATTAGATGAGATGGTGCCTCTAAAAGTGCTTAATACAGCACTAAAAAGTAGTACCTATTATTGTTCACTTTTATTATTAGAGCAGAGCTTGGGCGTATTTTGATGCTGATAGGGAGGAGCCGGTAGAGAGGGAGGCATTGAAGACAGAGAGGAGAGAAAAGGGACTAGAGAGAAAGGGACCCAGAACTTGGATGCGAGATAAGTCTTGGGTGCCTGTCTATGCCAAACCAGGGGAGAGAGGGCATAGGTGGGGATGCAGCAAATTTGCAGGTTTGGGGTATGTGGTTGAGGGAGTGTCTGTCTGATAGTCTTTTCTCTGAAGTAGGTCTCAAGGTCAGTTGCTGAGAGGGCCAGGCCAGGCCCGGCCCAGGTGAGGTGGAGGGCCTGATTCACACTGCCTTGGTGCGGTGCCGTGCCCTCTTTACGAGCAGCCCCAGTGTTGCTCCAGGGAATGTGGGCGGTTGAATTTATCTAGGGTCAGAGGACATCTGACCTGCCTTGCCCCTGCTCAAGTCAAGTTGATGGATTGAAAACACTATATAAGCATAATTTACCATTTTAATCCTTTTCCCTGATTTTGAAGGGCTGTAGCCACCATCGGAATACAATGTGGAAGCCTCTGAAGCACTTCTGGCGGCCGTGTACCATGCCTGCTTTCACCCGTGACAGTTAGGTGAAGTAGGTGTTATTATCATCCCCATTTACAGATGCAGAAACTGAGGTCCAGAGAAGTTAAGAACCTTGTCCCAGGACTTGGAGTCCCACAGCCCTGGTGCTAACCCTGCTTCACCTCCAGGGGCTGTGTGACTTTGGATCAGGCATCTTGCTTCTCTGAGCCTATACGTGGCTGCAGAAGAATTCCTGGCAGTTTGCTCTAAGGTTCCAGAAGGAAATCGTTGTGCAGCGCACAGTAGACACGCCAGGAGCTGTAGTTCCCATGCATCCGTGGATCTGCATCCCGCTTGGCCACAGAGACCCACTCCCTGTGACCTGGTGTCTGTTTAGAGGTTTGTTCTCCTCAGAGCCAGGAAGTGGTGGTGCCTGACCCGAGTGTGTGGCCACCTATGACTTCCTGAGTGGGGCCATGGGGGAGGGCCCTGAGCAGTCTATGGCCCTGAGGCCTTGGACTTCAAAGTGGGGGAGGGCCCTGTGTCGTCATGGTGACTGATGAGGAATGCCAGGGGCAGGTCTGGGCCTCCCTGCTGCCTCTGGTTGCCTTGGCTGTAGGGTCCCTGAATCTTAGACGCCAGAGGGGCCTTGGAGACCACCTCTTGCAATTCCTTTTTTTACAGATGGGGTAACCGAGCTCCCCTGTGAGGAAGTGACTTCTACCTGAGACACTGGACAGGGCAGAGTTAAAACTCCCGGAACTTGCATTTTTGGACCTGCCTCCAGGACCCTGGGGATTTCCACCAGGGAGGTGAGCACCCCCCCACCAAGAATTCTAGGCTGCTCAGAGGTCCCAGGGAACACAGACATGTCTCCAGCTGTGGCTCTGCCAATGTGCTCTGGGGAGGAGGTGGAGGAAGCCAGTGGCAGCCTAAGGTTCTGTGACAGGGGAACTCTGACTGTGGTTCCTGAAAGTGCGTGACGCGGTTCTTTTTTCTCTCTGACTCGCTCTCTTGCTCTCTCTCACTCTAAAGAATGACTGGACACTCCAAGAGCTTTCAGGCACCATCCAGGGGATTTTTTTCACCACAAAGGGTAATTCCTGCCCCATCCCTGCTGTGACTCAGCGGTGACGTCGAACCACAGAAGCCAGAGAGAAGATAAAGTCATCAGACTCCTGCTCACCAGAGAGGGTGACCCGGGCCAGAACTCACCTCTTCTCTCAGCACAAGCTCCACGAGGCTGGTCCCCTGCCCCAGGGGAGCTTAGACGGCCCCCACCAGCTGGCCTGGGACCTCAGGATGGCCTCTGGCTCAGCCAGCAGCCCCCGCCCGGCCCCCGATGAGAACGAGTTTCCCTTTGGGTGCCCCCCCACCGTCTGCGAGAACCCATCAGAGCCCAGGGCCCTCTGCTGTGCCGCCTGTCTCTCTGAGAACATGAGGTGAGGGGTCAGAGGAGAAAAGGGTGGGTGGGGAGAAGGTGCCAGGGAGGGACCCCCGACAGGGGGCTTTGGGCAGGCGACTTCACCTCTCTGGGCCTCAGTTTCCACACCCTTTCCTTGCAGTCCCTGAAGCTGCCCCTTCTGACTGTTGGTGGAAGGAGAAGTGGCCACAAAAAGATGTCAGCTCCCAGAAGGCCGGCCAGGGTGGAGGGAGAGCCTCTGGGCCCCGCTGGGCTGCTTACTGTCTATGTGGCCTGGTGCAAATTGCTTAATGTCTCGAAGCCCCAGCTTCCTTGTCTGTAAACGGCCTGTAAAGCTATTTTCTACCTCCCAGAATTGTCACAGGCCCAATCAGTATTATTCAAAAAAGTTCATATAATAATGAATGTAAACTCTCTTAGTAAATAACGAACTGCTGTACAAATATATCTGCTTCCACAGTATCACCCATCACCTCATCTTGTTTGCTGGGAACCCTTTTAAAGGGGACAAAGTATCTATGTTTACATATGTATATATAGTATATATATATTTATATAAAATATACATTTTTGTATATATGAAATATATGTATATAATATGTATCACATATATAATGTATTAAAATATGTGTATATTTATATTTAAAATAACTCAGAGAGGTGTGACATCAATACAAGCATCAGCATCCTGCCTTAAGCAACTATTGTACACCTACTGTGTGCCAAGTACTCTTTCTTTGGGTCTTCAGAAGAGCCTGGAAAGGTGCATATTATTATTATTCTATTTTACAGATGAGGACAGTGAGGCCTAATGGAGAGATTAGGTCCGTTTGCCCAGGCCAGTTTCCTGGCAGATGTGCTCTTAAACTGCCATGTGCCCCAGCGTGACCTTTGTTTGGGGCTTTACAGCTTAAGAAGGTGGGAAAACTGAATCAGGCAAGCGAGAAGTTCAAAGCTTTGGCCAAGGGGGAGGCTGTGAGAAGAGGGAGGCAGAGGGGGTGGCTGTGGAAAGGCCAGGTGTGGGGTGAGGGAGCAAAGCTTGACTGGTTTTACCATCCAGCTGATTGTTCCGGGTCATCTCAGGCTTCTTCAGTGGGTCTCTTGGCTTCCCTCCTCATTCTTCCAAAACCTGGCGGAGGGGAGGAAGCTGACTAGATGTCGAAGTGACCTGGGCCTGAGGTCTGAAGAGCTCTGCCCAGCTCTGCTCCTGACCTGCTCTACCTTGGCCAATCCATCCATCCTCCGAGGCCTCACTTTCCTGCCCTGTACGATGGGCCTGGCCAGTAGCTCTCGCTGTGGATCAGAATCACCTGGGAGCTTTATAAAAGCACATGTGCCCGTGAGTCACCCGGTCAGAGAGTGACACCCGCTCCTGGTTAAGAACCTCAGGCTAGGTGTTCTCTGAGGCCCCTTCTTGTTCTAATAGGCCATGGTCATCTGTGATTACTAAAAATCAGAGACCAAAACCCAATAGTGGAAGCTGAGAAGAGCAAATACAGTATCACATCCACAATCCCTTACCTGAACCCCTGGGGTCAGATGTATTTTGGAATTCACATTTTTTTTCAGATTTTAGGAGAGCAGATCAGTGCATTAGTGCATAATTCTTCCAGCGAGGATTGGGGCAACACCTTATAATCAAGCATATTAATATTTCTGCAATGCAACATATAAATATTCACACTAAGTGGGATAAGTAAGGGCTGTAACAGCCTCCAGTCACTTTAGCTCAGGTTAAGCTGCCAAAGAACTCACTGCCAACTCCAGGAAAACATTGGGTGCTCAGGGCTTTTGAGGTTTGGAAGCGGTGAGTCGGGATTGTGGACCCGCACGCTCATTGATATCAGCCTCCAGGACCCAGGCTTTGGAGCTCTCAGGATGGGGGTTGGTGCCAGGGAGTCGTGAATGCCTCACTCAGCGGGGTTTGTTCGTGTGTCCCCAGGAACAGCGAGGATCGGATCTGTCCCAAATGCAGAGGAGACGACTCCCAATCTGTAAGCCCAGGAACCCTGGTGTCTCAGGAGAAGGTACGTTGGCACAGCCAGGAAAGGGTGTTTGTCCGTTTTCTCCATTTGTTGAGGTTGAGGCCAAGTAGGCAGTTGCCTGCAGAGCCTCTAGCCAGCACCTCCCTCTGTCTTAAGTCTGGACTGAATTCCATTTGTAAGCAAGGAGGAGACTGATGGTCACAGTGGTGAAATGACTTTCCCAAAGCCGCCTAGCTGATCTGTGACGGATTCAGGTTGAGAACAACAGTCTAGACGGGGCGTACTATACTGTAATACTCTCATACTATAGCCTATGAGCCAAATCCAGCTTGCCACCTGTTTCTGTACAGCCTGCTAGCTAAGAATAGTTTTCATATTTTAAATGGTTTAAAAAAATCAAAAGAGGAATGTATTTTGTGACATGAAATTCAAACTTCTGTGTCCATAAATAAAGTTTTATTGGTACACAGCCACAACCCATTCATTTACGTATTGTGTATGGCTGTCCTCACCCTACAGTGGCAGAGTTGAGTAGTTGCAACAGAGGCTGCAAAGCCCAAAATATTTGCTATGTGGCCCTTTACAGAAAAAGTTTGCCATCTCTTAATCTAGACAGTTCCTTCTGCCCTGTTTACCCTCAGGCAGGGAGAGGCCATTCTCAGCTCACCTCTCGGGCCTGCCAAGCTGTGATTTTAGGAATAGGAGACAGCTTTGGAAGTGTGAGGGGCCAAAGAGTCATCCTCGGGCACCACGGTTTAGAACCCCAGCCCTTCCGAGTTGGAAGGCCCGTCACAGGTCATCCGTCTAGCCCAGAGGTTCCCACGTGCCAGCCAGAACCGGTCTTCCCACCAGTTCATGACAAAATGATAACAAGGAAATTGTAGTGAGTTTTTTATAAAACTAAGTTCCTTCCATTTAGAGAGTCAACCTTTACTCTGAGATTGTGCCTTTCCTATAATGTCTTGGTATAACTGAAATGATAGTGATAATAGATGATAGAATTTTTGGTAAAGCCTTTACTTGGTAAAATGAAAAGATAGCGATCTTTATGTTAATCTCTCAATTTAAAAAAAACAACAACAAAACTTGTATTGGCCAATGAATCCAAATCTGTAAGAACCACTGCTCTAAATCTAACCTCCTCATTTTACACGTGGGGCCCCGAGACCCACTGGGGAGTCTCAGTGCGAAGCTCCCCCGTGACCAGGGTCTCGCCGCTCGCCCACCCTCACTCTCCGCACTGTGAGGCGCCCAGCTCTTTTCAGCCAAAGCTCCCCTCTTGCACCAAACCACGGCCCAGGGGTCATGAGCCTGGCGTCCAGGATGGCTCTGTATAATTCAGTGTGTGGCCTGAGACGACTCCCGTGCCTGTTTCTCTGTCTATAAAATGAAGAAGCTACGTTGGCTCTGCAGGGGCGTTCCAGGACCTGTGATGTCTGGATTACCTGTCAGTGGATGGCAGGGTGGCTCTCCCTGCCACCTGCGGGAACCAGAGGCAGGCAAGTCTCCACACCTCCTCCTCCCCTCTTGGCTTTGGCCCCTCTCCTTCAGAGAGTTGGGGGAATTTCCTGTCCAACCCAAAGTTGGTTTTGAGGGCTCTCCCGTCCCCTACTCAGCAGCCCCTCCTCCCGCAGGCCCTCAAGGGACTAATAATAAGGATCCGATGCATTTTCCCAAGACTTTACACCCTGCGGCATGTAAAAGCGAATAGGATAAACTGATCCGTGGAGTAACTTCCTGAGCCTCCCTGCTTGGACATCTTAGTGGACAAGCCATGAGGCAGGAGACATGAGCAGACCCATAACTCTCTCTGTGGGCCACCTCGCTCCACCCACAAAAGGGAGGGCGTGGGCCAGATGCTTCCTAAGGCCCCTCCCTGCTTGAATGCTCCAGGATTATTGTTTTTAACTTGTTCTCTTCTTGCCTCTTAACAAAATTAATACACATTCATTGTACAAATCTTAGATAATACAGATAAGAGATATTTTAATATCTCTTAATGCAATGATTTTAATTTTTTCATCTTCGTTAACGTGAAATCAGATGGAAGTAGAAGTACTCTAATTAAAGGGGAGCCTAGAGCCCTGTCCTCTTAGTTATATGCCATTTCTCTCTCCTGTCCGAGCCCCTGAGGGACTCTGGGGATTCCTAGGGCTCTGCAGAGCACAGTTTGAAACTTGCTGTCTTAAACCAAATGAAGTAAATGCTAATGGTGGAATTCCAGGCACTCTAACAGGTTTTGGGGTGGGAGGGGTGCTGCCTACATTTAGGGGCAGAGGCCTTTTGGACACAGGCAGACCTCCGAGAAGCATCAGTCTCCCCCACCCCCAGCTTCCTGGCCTAACGCAGTCATCACTGCACCCCTGGTGGAAGGCTAGGGGGCGGGTGAGCTGGTGGTCTGACACCTGCACAAAGCCACATAGTGGAAAGACCAGGGACTCCTCTGGCTCCTGGCCCTGATGGGGACCTTGAGGACTTTTGACCAAAGGAAAGCAGCTGATTAGAAGTCAACGCTTTGTGTATGTGGTAATTCCGAAATTTGTCTGTGCATCTGGGGAAACCTAGGAAATGGAGGTGGGGTGGAGGGGCCGGACCTGAGACCAGCCAAGCTGAGCCTGGAGGCGCCCATCCTCACAGACACTTTCCATGCCATCTGCTTATCAGTTTGTCCTCATCCTCTGACTTCATTAGATTACTATCTCTCTAAGAAGTGCTCGGAGCCATGGAGGGATCAGCTAATGTAAGAGGAGACATTAAAGGATTACTGTCGACCTAGTTAGAGACTTGGTTCTTGCCTGGAGAACCAAGACCTCCCTGAACAGTGACAGTGAAGTAGGGGACAACCCGGTGGCTGGAAAATAGCATTCAATTCTGTCTGCCCCCGACCTTGTGAATGGGCTCGTTTCTCCCACGCTCTCCCTGAGGCCACTCAAGAAGATTAAAAGCAAGCTGGAGTCTGAGGCTGGTGGCTTACAATAATGCCTGAACTCATTCTAGAATCAGAAAATGACAGGAGGTCAAGCTGTCTGGTCTAGTTTCCGGTCTGTACTGGACTCCTGCCAGGTGGCTCTTTGTCCTCCCAGGGATGGGGAGCTCATGACTCCATGCAGTGACCACTTCCCTATGGGGGACTCTGACTATTGTACTATTTTCCTCATTATTTGTACCGAGCTGAAGTCTTTCTGCCTTGGGGCCACAGAAGGCAAGTCAGTCAGCCTCTTGCCCCTAAGGCAGTCCTGCCTCTGTGGGAAGGTGCTGACCGTGTTCCGCTTGAGTCTGTCCCCAGTCTCTATGCATTTGGGGTAACTGTGCTGCTGTTTATTTGTGTCCTTTGAAGTGTGATGCCTGGAAATAAACCCCCGAAGTTTACACCTCTGAGCTTGACAGTTGCATCTGTAACCTCGTCGATCCCGTGACATCCTGTGTCATGGGTGGTGGCAATATCCTTATTTTACTGATAGGTAGCATATTGAGGCTCAGTGGTGAGGCATGCCTGGACCAAAGTCATATAGCAAGGGAGCGGCAAAGCCAGGCTACCTCCTGCCTCCTAGGCTAGTGGTATCCATATGTTTTACGCAGATTTAAATAACACAGTCAGCCCTAAGTTCTGGAACCCACCGAGTGCTATGGAAAAACAGGAATGGACAAGACTACGTTCAGTTGGGAGAATCATGCAGGGCTTCCTGGAGAAGGTGGCAGTGGAACTGAGCAGAAGATGGCAGAGAGGAAATTGGCCCATTTACAGAGCTAGGCAGGAACTGGCAGGCAGAGGCAGACTGACTGGGTCCACTCTGTGACTGTAGAGTACCTCTCCCTCAGCGCTAGCTGAGACCTGAGCAGAAATGGCCCCTTCAAGCATCTAAGACCTCAGCCAGCCTCTGTGCCAGCGCAAACCCTCTGTTCTGTGCAGTAGCTTCATAGAGGTAGCTCTCTTGCTCCTGGCACCCTCTTAATGCTCACGTTCTCGGAGGCCCTCAGGTCCCCAAGTGGGGGCCTCTTGCTGGGACCCTCTGCTGACCCCGTCACAAAGGGCCTGCGTACCCAGGGTAGCCGGGAACACCACACCCCCCAGACTTCTCGGACACGGACAGAAGGACGAGTGTTCCCTCAGGCCTGGGATTTTGTTTTCTCTGTTTCTGTTTCCTCCTCAGAGGAAATTCCACTGCGAGTTTTATTTTTAGCAGTTTGCAGGCAGTGAGGCCACTCACACAGCGGCCGTTTGTGGCACCAGACATATGCCAGGCTTGGCCGGGACAGATGCCCTGTTCTTTCTCTGCAGGCACAGCCTGGTTCCCTCTCCTGTCCCCTCAGTCCCCGGCCTTCAGGTGAGGCCACCCTTTGGTCAAGGGAAGGACCCCTTAGTGGGGAGGAAGGACCCTGGACGTGGATTCCAGGGCCCTGGCCTCTACCTCGCCTTTGCCTCAAACTTGCATCCTGTCCCGCAAGTCACAGACCATCCCTGAGCTTTGGCTTCCCCACCTACATGAGAGAAGCAGAACCTCAGAGTCCCGACCTCCCCATCGTGGTACTTTGAGATTCGATGGGGCGGTGCTCACACAGGTGCCAAGAAAGCAGCAAGCCCTTGCAAGTTCTCTAACTATGGGACAGAAGACCCGGATTCGGTCAGCTCCTCAAATGTGCAAGCTGGGTGTGACCTCGAGTGCGCCATTCTCTCAGTTCTCCCATCTGTATTAAGGAGAAGCTATTCCCATCCTACCAGCCTCAAAGGATTATTGCAGGGATCCTATGAGATAACATGCAAGAATGCTTTGGTCCTGTATAAATGCAAATACACTTAGAGATGTTCCTCACCTCCCCGAGGAAATCCAGTGGGAAAATGGAGTTTTATAGAGTTAGTTATTAAGAGTTTGAGAGGTGAAGATTAAATGAAATGCATGTATATGACAGCCATAGAGGGAAAGGAAAAAAAGATGTCCCAAGGGCAGTGCTTAATCTATAGGAATAAAAATATTAATAATAGTAATACTGCTAATAATAATAATGGTAACATGTATCAAGCACTGCATTAGGCAGAATGGTGTTCCCCAAAGATGTCCACATCTTAATCCCCAGAACCTGTGAATATGTTACCTTACATGGCTGTATTAGTCTGCTCAGGCTCCCATAACAAAGTACCACAGACTGGGTGGCACAAACAATAGAAATTCATTTTCTCTATTCTGGAGGCAAGAAGTTCGATACAGCGTTGGTTTCTTCTGAGGCCTCTCTCCTTGGCTTGTAGATGCCATCTTCTCCCATTATCTTCATATCTTCTTCCCTCTGTATATCTGTGTCCACATTTTCTCTTCTTCTGAGGACACCAGTCGTATTGGATTAGGGCTCACCCTAGTGACCTCATTTTAGCTTAAAGACCCTGTCTCCAGTTACAGTCATGTTCTAGGGGTTAGGATTTCAACATATGAATTGGGGGGGGATACATCTCAGCCCATAACAATGGCAAAAGGGACTTTGCAGATGTGATTAAATTAAGGATCTTGAGATGGGGGGATTACCTTGGATTATCTAGGAGGGTCCAGTGTAGTCACAAGGGTCCTCATCAGAGGGAGACAAGACAGTCAGAGTCAGGGAGAGACTGGAAGGTGCTCTGCTGCTGGTTTTGAAGACGGAGAAAGGGACTACGAGCCAAGGAATGCAGGCAGCCTCTTGAAGCTGGAAAAAGCAAGGAAATGGATTCTCCCCTAGAGCCTCCAGAAGGAACACAACTGCCGACACTTTGATATTAGGACTTCTGGTCTCCAGAACTGTAAAATAATAAATTGGTGTTGTTTTAAGCCATTAAGTTTGTGGTATTTTGTTATAGCAGCAATAGGTAACTAATACCAGAATTTACATGTATTATCTCATTTAATCCTCACAATAATTCTGAAGAGGGTGGTACTATTATTACCCCCCTTTTGCAGATGAGGAAACTGAGACATGGAGAGGTTAATAACTCTCCCAGGGCCACACAGCTAGTACGTGAAGCCACCAAAATGGGCTTTGCACCCTGACAGGCTGGGTCCAGAGCCCACCCCCTAACCCCTGTCACACTCCAAGGAATGAGTGACTGACTGACCGATGATGGGACTCTGGGCAGACTGGCTGGCCACCAAGGCCTCTGAAGGTCTCTTGCATCAACTCTGCCCCTCCTCTGTCAGCCATTGGAGGCTGGTCACAGCCCACAAGCATCCATGCATCGTAATAAGGATGACCCCTACATTCGTGTAGCACTTTCCACCCTACAACAGACTTCCACTGCACAGACACGACACCAGCAAGGCTCAGCTGCCAAAAGAACACCTCCCCTCCGCCTGCAGGGTGATTTGGGAATTCCACTTAGTTTATCGCTTTCACCTTTTCATCCCTCCTAGGACTCTCACTTCAAGCTTAGAACCACAGAGGATTCGAATCATGGACTTGCAGGGAGTTTTAGGGCCTGAGAGGTGCCCCTAATCCATTCACCCGGGAACCAGGGCCACCCTTAGCTTCAGGCCCTCTCTTGTTCCCACACGGCGGGAAGCTACCTGCTGGGAGAGGCTGCATCACTGCACACCCCTCAAAGCCAGCATGGTCCCCCTGCCAAGGCTGCCCTCTGCCCCACTACCCCCTGCAATAAAACATCTGTTTTCTATTCTTTGTTGGGAACAACTCATGCTTGAATCCCAGGGCAGTGGGGCAAAGGGGAGTGGCCCTTTGCTGGGCTTGCTTTGTGTCCCAAACTGTACTCATTAAGCCCACGGCTTATTTTACTTTTAAAGAAGAATAACTAGGGTGTCTTTATATTTGCTCAGCCCAAAAGACCTCTGTGCTCCCCTCCTTTTAACTAGTCTCCATTCATTTTGCCCCATGAGATTATTCTTAAAAAAAAAAAAAAGCTCTTGGAAAATCAAGATATTATTTATATACAATAAAATTCACTCATTTTAAGTGTACAGTTCAATGGATGCCGGTAAATGTATACAATGGTGTGAGCACTATAGTCAACAGGGAAAAGCGTCCTTGGGCCCCCGGTTAGCCAGTCACCCCCAGCTGCAGCCCCAGGTAGCCGCTGATCTGGTTTCTGTCACCATAGATTTGTCTTTTCTGGAATCTCATAAGAATAGAATCATAGTCTGTAGTCTTTTGTGTTTCTTTCATTTAGTATAATGTTTTTGAGGTGTCTCCATGTTGTTGTGTATATTAGTATTTTAGTCCATCTGATTGCTGAGTAGTGTTCTAGAGTAGGGATGTAGCACAGTTTGTTCATCCATTCACCAGCTGATGGATGTCTGGATTGCTTCCAGTTTGGGCTATTATGAATAAAGCTGCTACGAACATTGATGTACACACGTGGACATGTGTTTCGGTTTCTCTTGGGTGAATTCCTAGGAGTAGAATGTGTGGGTGGTATGATAACTCTATACTCGTGGTTTATAAGTATAATTTAACTTTATGAGATACTTCCATAGATTTTTCCAAAGTGGCTGTACCATTTTGCGTTCCCGCTAGCAACAGTAATGAGTGTTCCAGTTCCTCCACATCCTCCCCAAAACTTGCTATTGTCATTCTTTTTTAATTTTAGCCATCTAGTGAGTGGATCGTCGTATTTCATTGTGGTATTTCATTATAATTTGCATTTCTCTGGTGACTAGTGGTGTTGGATATCTCTTCATAAGCTCGTCATTTCTATATCTCCTGTTGTGAAGTATCTGTTCAGTATTTTACCCATTTTTTGTTAGGTTGTTTGTCTTATTATTATTGAATTGTAGGTGTTCTTTATATATTTTGGACACAAGCTCTTTCCAGATGTATGTTTTGGGAAAAATTTTCTCCCAGTGTCCCATGGGCTTACTCTTGATGAGAGATAGTGCTGTGGTACGGGGAGAACCCTGTGGCTGTGCTGCTTCCTAGCTGTTCCTCCTTGGGCAAATCCCTTCTCCTCTGTGAGCTTCAGTTTCTTCATCACTAAACGGGAACAACAAACATACTTGGCCTTCCCCTACGATGTTTTTAAGGATCGTAGGAAGAATTATGACCATGAAAGCATTTTGTAAACTCCTCAGACCTATAAGTAGGTGAACAGCGTTGTCAGGTTGCTGTTGAGTCCTGATATGCTTCTGTGTCCCTGCCCTCAGCTATACCTTATCTGGAAGGGAAAGCAGTGCAGGGCAGGCACGCCTCAATCCATCCAAGGATGGATTGCCAAGGAAAGATCCAGATGGATAGTCCCCATGGGCTTCAGGAGGAGGAGGCACTCAGTCGTGCAGCCAGCATGTTCCTAGCTCCTCTGTGCCAGGCACTGCCCTCAGCACTGGGAACAAAGCTGTGACCCTCACAGAGCCCCCAGACCAATGTGGGCAACCACAGAGTAGTGAATAATGACTACAGGGCTGGTGGAACAGGCCCTGATGGGAGAAGTGGCAACACTGCCCGGGATCACAGCCGGGGCCCTGATCCTGTTTTGAAGGAGGTCACAGAAGGGCTGAAGCTCAGAGGGTGGAAAGGAGTCCACCGGGCAGAAGGAACAACATGTGCAAAATCATGTGGCCCAGCCCAGCTCATGCCCTAGTGGATCCTGGTGCTTTGCAGAGCACCACTGGAACCCCCATAACATCCAGTGACATGGTTATTATTTGCAGGATCACCCTGAAGTGGCCGAGATTGGAGTTGGGTGCCCCTTTGCAGGTGTTGGCTGCTCCTTCAAGGTAAGCATCTGAGTGTGAAAGAGAGGTCTATCCACTACAGTCCCAGACCTCTGGATCTCCCTACTCCAGCCCCTCCAGGATTTTCCCACAACATCAACCTAGTCCTCTGGATGTCCCTTACATTAATGACTCTCCCAAGCAACAAATCCCACTGGTAATCATCTCCGTACTCAGGGAAGTTCTCCTTAATGTCTCACCTGAGCATTGTAGTGTCACTAAAATGACCCTCCCCACCCCCCCCCGCCTCTCTCCATGGTCCTGAATCATCCCTGCACTCAAGGGCAGGCTGGGATGCTCGTGACTTACCACAGGCATGTCTGATGCCAGGGTCCTCCTCCGAATAATCCCCCTTGCTGCACACAAAGCAACTTCCCCCTTGCTAGGTGAATGAATCTGACTTTCCCTGGCAACCTTTGGTGGCGGGACTCTGCACTGCTCCCTGGTCCTCCCTCCACCTTCTCTGTTTTCACTGATCGGCCCTATTCACTTGGCAGGGGAGCCCAAAGTTCATGCAGGAGCATGAGGTCACCTCCCAGGCCACCCACCTAAACCTTCTGTTGGGCTTCATGAAACAGTGGAAGGCCCAGCTGGGCTCTGGCCTGGGGTCCGGGCCCATGGCCCTGGAGCAGAATCTGTCAGACCTACAGCTGCAGGCTGCCGTGGAGGTGGCTGGCGACCTGGAGGTGGACTGTTACCGGGCGCCGTGCTCCGAGAGCCAGGAGGAGCTGGCCCTACAGCAGTTCATGAAGGAGAAGCTGCTGGCGGACCTGGAGGGGAAGCTGCGTGTGTTTGAGAACATTGTCGCTGTCCTCAACAAGGAGGTGGAGGCCTCCCACCTGGCCCTGGCCGCCTCCATCCACCAGAGCCAGCTGGACCGCGAGCACATCCTGAGCTTGGAACAGAGGGTGAGCATGGGAGGCAAGTTTACCTTCCAGGGCGGCTCAGGGGGGTCCCTTTTGCCCCATCTTGTCTCCAGAGCAGTGGGCCAGCCTTCCTCCTAGGCATTCTCCCTGCTCAGAGCAGTCACTCTCCCATCAAAAAATCTCCTGTGTCCCAAGACCTTGTAAGGAAGAACACTGAGTCAGAAGCTATAGTCAAGGTCAAATTCCCCCATCCAGTATTTCATTTCCTTTGCTTGAACTTCTTCTGTGATGGGATCCTCCCTCCCCAAGCATCTCATTCCATTGCTGGACATTTTTCACTATTAGAAAGTTCTTATACTAAACTGAAATCAGCCTCTCTGTGTCGTCCCTGCATCGATTGTTCCTGACCCTGCCTCTCAGGGCCCACAGAACAAATCTGCCTTCTAGTCCCCATGGAAGCCCTTCAGAGATGAGCAGTCAGTGATTATGTCCTACCTGAGTATTTCTTTCTTTAGGCTAAATGCCCCCAGTGCCTTCACCCCTTCATCAGAGCATGTTGTTTCATGCTGTCCTCCTGTGCTCTGGCTCAGTCTCTAAAGGATTCCACACACTCATAGTGGAAGTCCCAGACCGACTCCAGATAATCCACATATCTGATAGTTCTTGGTTGAGCTGGACTGTCCCTTCCTTTGTTCCAGAGCTTATACTTTTCTTAATATAACCAGTCATCATGCTAATGTTGCTTTGTTTTGCAGCAGCATTACATCCCTGTCTCATGCTGAGTTAGGCCTGGATTTTAGTTCCAGGTCCACCATTAACTTGCTGTGTAGGTCTGAACAAGTCACCTTCCCCTTCTGGACTTCAACTTTTTCATGTGTAAAATTGGGGATTCAGTTTTCTTCAAGGATACTCACTCCCATTCCTGACTTCCCTACCTGAGCTCACCCAAGAATAAATTTGTATTCTTTCAAGTGTCAACGGGGAAACCTACCAGAAGAGCCAGGCACTGGGTTCCAGTGACCCAGTAAAGCTTTATTTATGTAACTCTTGCCCCACCTAGAAGGTGGGCTCCCTAAGGACAGACCATGTCTTCAGTTCTTCAGCAAACTTCCTGCCTTGCATACAAGGCACAGACACAGAGATAAAATGAGCATGGCCGCAGCCCTTGGTAGGGGAGACCATCTATCTGGTAGGAAAGACAGAGAAATATATCTCATAAAACTGTTGTCATGGCTGTGTAAGAGCATAGATGAGAGAGAGACCAGCTGAGCTAGGCCAGTGGTTGAAGGTTTCCCAGGGAAGGGCTACGTGAGCCAGATTCCTGACGGATGAATAGGAGTTCAGTGGAGTGGAGAAGGAAGGAAAAGGAATTCCAGGCAGGGGAACAGCATGTGCAAAGGCAGATGCACGTGCCTGCGGGAGGCTGGTCAGGAAGGCATATTCTGGGCAGATCTATCTCCGTGTCCTGCCATCCCCACCCCCTCCCACAGCTGGGTTCTGGTGTCCCTGGTTGAATGGGCTTCCCGCAGGTGGTGGAGTTGCAGCAGACCCTGGCCCAGAAAGACCAGGCCCTGGGCAAGCTGGAGCAGAGCCTCCGCCTCATGGAGGAAGCCTCCTTCGACGGCACCTTCCTGTGGAAGATCACTAATGTCACCAGGCGGTGCCATGAGTCGGCCTGCGGCAGGACCGTCAGCCTCTTTTCCCCAGGTAACATGTCCCCAGGGGCACAGAGAGCAGCTCGGGGAGGCTGGTCTCCCTGGGCCCAGGAAACAGGCAGGGAGAGCAGCCAACTCCGTGACGGCCATACTGTGTCCACTTAGGCCAGTGTCCATTCAGGCCACCTACCGTGCTGGGACCATGGAGGTGTAGACTCCCCCCTCAGCCACACAGAGCACGGGCTGTCCGAAGTGGGCACGCCTTCCACCTCCCTGAGCATCAGTCACGTTCTGCAGATAGGAATAAAAATCGTCTTCTACTTCGTGTGGATATCACATGTGACAGCGTGTGCTCTGAACCACGCTCGTGCAAATGAGAGGACAGTTTTCACAGTGAATGCCGTGGGGCCCCTGCCCTCAGGGAGCAACAGTCTGAAATAAGACAAGTGGAGAGCTGAGTAAAACAACGTGCATGTGTGTATGATTGTGTAAATCGGGGCATTTACACAGTTCTTGCTCATTTCTGGGCCTGGCACAATATCTGCATAAAGTGGTTACTCAGTAGATGTTCCCCTTAATTGATGACCGTTTATATAACAATGCGTATATTGTGCATAAAATGCTCAGACCTGTGTGCTTTTCCCCTCTTCTCATTCACGTGCGTGTAAGTGATCGGGTGGGTCATTAGGGAGGATTTCTGTGGGTGCCGATTTTAACAACCTCTCACATCTTCCTCAACGTCATATCTTTCCTGTTCATGAGCTCCCCTGCCACACCCAAGACCAGCAGGGCTGGGATTATTCCTCTTCAGCCTCCTGCCTCCATAGGGGAGGAGAGGAGAGGCGCTGCAGAGCAGATCTGGGTCACAAAGCCAGGCCCCTGTGGGCTTCTTCTCCTGGGTTCTTTCCAAAGAGGGAAAAATCAAGCGGGGTCTCTGGCTTCCTGTTCTATGAGTATGTAAGGGGCAGAGATGAGTCACTGTCAGCCTGTCGCTTCTCTGCCCCTTCCTGTCTGCCCCCCACACTTACACACCCTGTCCCCACTGAGCTCCTCCCAGGGGGGCCCTTGCGGTAACAGCCGCTGGAACCCAGATGGCCCTTTCAGCTGCCCAGGAAGCCAGCCCACAGGCCGCTGTGCTTATTCACGGGGGGATGATTCATCCCTCAGGGGCCTTTGCCAAGGGTGGCGAGCAGAACTGCAAGCAGGCCGACTTTCTGCCAACTTCTAGGAGACCCCAACCACTTGGCCTAGGGCCGCAGAAAGAAATCAGTGTTGGGAAGTTGGGTAGCCCCTAATCCTGGCTCTGCCCCCAACACACTGTGAGACCGTGGCCAGCCACTTCCCCTCTGGGCTCTGTTTCCTGAATATAAAATGCAGGTTGGTTAAATCAAAGTGTGGTTCCAGGACCAGCAGCATCACCAAACCCTGCCAACTTGTTAGAAATGCAAATTCTCAGTCCTCACCCCAGCTCTACCAGTCAGAAACTCCGGGGTGGGGCTCGGCGATCTGTGGTTCTGATGGCCAGTTGACAGCCACCGGGCTAGGTGATCTCCAAGAGCCAGAGCCTCTTTGGTGCTCTATAATCAAGAAGAATACTGGGCTCCAACCCCAGATTTCTTAGTTTTGAGCCACTGGCCTTGGCATGCCTAACAGCCGGTCCCAGTTTCCTCGTCTGCAAAATCCAACACTCTCCAGCTGACTCTGGCTTCCGCATTTCAGCTTTCTACACAGCCAAGTATGGCTACAAATTGTGCCTGCGGCTCTATCTGAATGGGGACGGGACGGGAAAGAGGACCCACCTCTCGCTCTTCATCGTGATCATGAGAGGGGAATACGATGCTCTGCTGCCTTGGCCTTTCCGGAACAAGGTATGGGCCGCGGGAACAATGGGGTGGGGTGGGGGAACCTGGGTCCTGGTTCTGGTTTAGCCATGAACTGGCTGTGTGACCTGGGCAAGTTCTTTGCTCTCTCTGCGTTATCAGTTTCCCCTTTTATGAAACAAGAGCCAAGTTCACATCTAGTAGCCAAGGCTCCCTCCAGCATCACAAGTCCAGGGGCTAAAATGCCTGGACCAGCAGCCCTGGAAGGCTTGGTGAAATGAAATTCACATGGTGGGGTGAATCAGGAAAACTTCCTGGAGGAGGTGTTTTGGGGCCAGCCTGAACAGGCAGCATTTTCAGAAAAAGGGAAGGAGGCAGATACCACTACACACCTCTTAGAATGGCCAAAATCCAGAACACTGACAACAACAAATGCTGGCGAGGATGTGGAGCAACAGGAACTCTCATTCATTGCTGCTGGGAATGCAAAATGCTACAGTCCTTTGGAAGACAGTTTGGTGGTTTCTTACAAAACTAAACATACTCTTACCATGTGGTCCAGCACTCACACTCCTTGGGATTTACCCAAATGAGTTGAAAACTTAGGTCTACACAAAAACTTGCGTATGGATATTTATAGCAGCTTTTTTCATAACTGCCAAAACTTGGAAGTAGCCAAGATGTCCTTCAGTAGGTGAATGGATAAATAAACCGTGGTACATCCAGACAATGAAATATTATTCAGCACTAAAAATAAATGAGCTATCAAGCCATGAAAAGACATGGAGGAACCTTAAATGCACATCACTAAGTGAAAGAAGCCCATCTGAAAAGGCTACATACTGTATGATTCCAACTCTATGACACTCTGGAAAAGGCAAAGCTATGGAGACAGTAAAAGGATCAGTGGTTGCCAGGGGTTGAGGAAAGGGAGGGATGAATAGGCAGAGCACAGAGGATTTTTAAGGCAGCGAAAATACTCTATATGATACCGTAATGGTGGATACATGTCATTATACATTTGTCTGAACCCGTACAATGTACGCCGCCAAGAGTGAACGGATGATTGTGATGTGTCAGTGTGGGTTCATCGATTGTAAGACATGTACCACTCTGGTGCAGGATGGTGATAGTGGGGGAGGCTGTGTGGGGGCAGGGGGTATGTGGGAAGTCTCTATATTTTCCATTCAATTTTGCTGTGCGCTTGAAACTGCTCTAAAAATAAAATCTATTAAAAATATTTAAAAGGGTGGGGGAGGCTACACATTCCCTGCAGGTGAACAGCAGCAGCAAGGGGGTGAGGGAGGGAAGGAAGGGGTTGAGAATACAGGCCTTCGCTGGGGAGGAGGGAGATAAAGGAAAACAGGTGGGGCGGGGGCGGAAGGGCCACGGAGGTCTGGCTATGAGTCAGTAACTCAGTGGTTCCCATATGTGCTGGGAGATTTTAAAAGTACCAACGGCCGGTCTCACTACAGTGAATGGTGAGACCTAAGCTTTCCGATTTTTAAAACCTTTCCCGGGGAGTCTAAAGCACAACCAAGTTTGAGAACTGCTCTGTGGGCAATGGGAAGGAGTTTCGTGTCCTGATGGGCGTTTCAGTGGTGTGCCAGGGAAGAGGGTTTGTGTCACTTGTAGGTCATCAGCTTCCTGGGGGCACACACATCTGCCCTATGCAAACCAGAAGCTCCATTCACCTTTCGGGGCGTTGATTGACAGCCCCTCAGTAGAAGGCCCATCTTCTTGCCCAGGGTGGTTCTAGCTCTAGTGATGGATCAAACCTTTCAGAGCAGGAAGGGGCGTTATAGATTATCGAGTCTGGCCTCCTTCTCAGGGCTCCAGTCCCACCGTTAGCCCTCAGTAGCCAACCAAAATTGACTGTGGCATCCGAATTCTCCCCTTCCTGATCCCTAAGCTTAGGACAGCCCCTGAAGCCTGCTCAGAACACCAGGTGCTTCCCTTTCCTGGGTCTCGCTATACGCCAGGTGCGGTCCTTACATCGTCCTTTTGAGTCCTAACCAGTCTGAGCTCAGGGTCAGAGGGGTACACAGGTGATAGACACAGACCTGGCTCCCAGTGCCTGACCTCCTCTGCCCCCTGCCCTGCAGGTCACCTTCATGCTGATCGACCAGAACAACCGTGAGCACGCCATCGATGCCTTCCGGCCCGACCTGAGCTCAGCATCCTTCCAGCGGCCCCAGAGTGAAACCAATGTGGCCAGCGGTTGCCCGCTCTTCTTCCCCCTCAGCAGGCTGCAGTCGCCCAAGCACGCCTACGTGAAGGACGACACCATGTTCCTCAAGTGCATCGTGGAGACAAGTGCCTAGGGCAGGCGAGGCCGAGTGAGCCACACCTGACTCCTGAGGGAGCTCCGGCTCAGACTGGGGGTTAGCAAGATGACTGAGGTCCTGCCCTTGGCGCCCAAGATCCCAGGGCACAGTGATGGGCTGGGCTGGCAGGATCTGAGCAGGACTCATAGATGGACTGTGGCTGGCCATCAGCTTAGGGCGGCAGGGCCTTGGGCTGGGCCCACAAAGGCAAAGGTCCAGAAGGAGGCGGCAGCAGGATTGTTCTCTGCACTGACCACACAACACTGGAGGCTGGGGAGCCACTCCAGCCCTGAATGTTGACGCGGGCTTTGACCAAGACCAGGAGGGAATGGGGACCAGGCCTAGGGCGTGGATGGTGAGCTGGAGATATAGGACCTGAAGAGAGAAGCTCTCGGGATGAGAAGGTCTCCACAGGGCTACCATGGAGCACTAGAAACATGCTTGCTCTCTTCCTGCCCGTGGTCAGAACCAGGACCAGGAGGTGGAAGGGACCAAGGGAATTCAGTCTATCCAGGCCTGGACTGAGTTTCCCATCACTGGAGGCGAACAAGCAAAGCCAGGGGGCTAACTTCGGGGAGGGCATCAAATTGGGGATTGGCTTTGAAGACCTCTAAGGTTCCTTCCAGCCCATAAAGTCTCTAGTTCTAGGCCTCCTGGCCCAGGTGAGGCCTAGGGCCGCAGAGGTTCTGGAAACATTCAGGAGCCTCACGCCCTCCAGGGTCCTCACTCACCTTCAGTAGCACCAGGTGGGCCGAGCTGGCCCACATGGCACCTGCCACCCTAGGCCTGGCAGCTCAGTTTCCCTAACATGCAGGGGCACCCACAGGCCCTGCGTCCCGGGCCCCCACCAGCAAACTCCCCTTCACCTCCTCCGGGTGAAACCAGGTCACTGAGCTCCCAGGAGCAGCCAGAAGGAGCATGGAGAAGGAGAGGGGCATAAACCCTCCTCTCTCCCTGCCTGGGGGCCCCACTGTCAGCACTTTCCAGAATCTCATGTCTCCTGATTACCCAAGGTATTCACTTCTCTAGTTGGCTGATCAGGGCCTCTGAGCCACTGAGCAGAGGTTGTCCTTTTAAATATGTATAAAAACCAAAGAAAGAATTTTTTTTTCATCTTTTGAAGTTTTCGTGCAGTGTGTGGTTGTGGGAGCTGGTCATCATCACTGAGCCAAGTCTGAAATGACCATTGCTGACTTCCAGGTGGTGCTGTCAGTTTCACAGGTAACAGCCAAGGCACTGTGCTGGCAGGAGCATCCCCTCTCGGCCTCAGCCTTCTCCTTTCCACAGTGGGGAGGCCCACCCCAGCCTGCTTCCCTCACTGGCTTCGGGAACCTCAAAGGAGATGCCACACAGGAGAGGCTGGAGAGAGAAAGGCCTCGGGCACCACTGCCTGCCTGTCATGGCCTGGCCGTGGCCCGTGCTCATCTTCTCACCTTGGATACCCCACACAACCAGATCCTGCAGGGACCCTCACCCGACGTTCTAGGAGCCCTGAGATTCATGTTGCCACTCAGGGCTCCAGGTCAGGACATCTTACAGCTTATTATTCCTCTGCTTGCTGAGGCTGCCATCGACTTCACTGCTCACACCCTCAGGGTTTTCATCTGTAAAATGGGTCGGCAGCCCTGCCTGTTCTCCCAGCCCAGCGTTTGTGAGGATGAGCCTCACAAAGGAAGTCAGGGAGCAGCGTGGCACAGTGGGCTCAATATATCGGAAAAGCAGATCCAACCTGGGTCCAAACCTGGCACCCCGTCCTGCCTCAGCTCCTTCATTTGAAAACGGGGAAGCATCTTCCCTGGCCCTGCCCAGCTCACGGGGTTTTCACGAGGCCCAGATGCGAGAATGGAGCACGAGTGTTGTGTATGTGCAGTGGCATCTTGCTACAGGCACGTCAGGGCTTCTTTTTCTTGTCCCCACCGCTGTCAGCCTGTCAGTAATGGAGACTGACTTGCTTCCCCTCGACCAGTGTAAATAACAAGGGAAGGTCTGTCCTAGCAAGTGATGGGGACTTCTGCCTCAGAGCTGGTGTCCTGACAAATAGCATCTTCGTCCCTACTCACTGAGTGCTGAGCTGACAAGGCATGTGTAGGACAAGTTACTACCAGGGAGAACTATTGCTCTATACCTTTCATTGCTTATTTCTGATGGGAAGAGAGACTTACTCTCTGAACAATCTGAGTCGCAGCCATTCTTTCAGCAAAGCTTTATTGAGACCCACTCTGCTGGACCCTAGGGAGGGAAAGGTAAGATGTGCCCCCGACCCTCAAGAAGCTCTTAGTTCAGTGGGGAAAACAGATATATAAGTAGATCATTGAAACTGATAAGAGAAGCTCAGAGAAAGTACAGGATCCCCGATCCATTGGGTGCAGCAGGGAAGGCTTCATGGAAAAGGTGGCATTTAAACTCAGCCTTAAAATATTTTGAGCTACAGAGGCTAGACACATGGGGGAGAGTAAAGACTCGGCGATGGGAAGCAGTCTTGGCTACAGATAGGGTCTGTGAGGCATACCCACGGGGGGAAGGCAGAAAGGTAGGACAGGCTGGAGCACAGAGGGCATTGAAGGCAGTCCCAACTGCCCAAAAGTGGGAGCAGTGGGAGGGGGAGATCCCAGATCACCTGTGTGTGACCCTCTGGGCTGTTAACAGCAGGATGATTTCAAACAGTAATCTATCTTCCAAAGGAGCCGTGTGTTAAGTGCACCAAACACCTGGCATCGCGCCTCTTCCAGGTGATTCAAGGGGAGGGGAGGCAAGGGGCAGGCAAAGCCACTGTTTCGTTGGGTCCTCACAACCGCCCACCGTGTAATCCCCTCTTAAAGGTTCGGAGGCTGAGGCGGGAGAGGCAGGGGCCTTGCCCACATGGGAGCGGGGGAGACAGCTGGAATTAGAAGCCAGGTCTCTTGCTTCCAGTTACTTGCCTTCCTCTTCAAGCTTCCTTTGGCTGAAGTCTGTGTCTTAGCCGCAATGAGGTCTCATCTTCCTGGGAGGCCTTGGGAGGCAATGGGTCCCTCTGCTCCCAGCCAGAGGGCCAGCCCTGTGGGACCACTGAAGCCAAACTGACGGTGCCCCGGAGGAGAGGGTGAGCAGTCGGCACCCGCGCGTTGGCTGTCACTCAGCGGCTCACAGGCCACCTCGTTGGTGTCCATAGGTGATCCTAGACAATGCTGAGCAGTAGGGACAACGGTTCTTTATGCCTTTAATTGTTCATTTCTGATTGCAAGATACATACTCATTGTAGAAAAACTGGAAAACTACAAAAGATACACAAGGAAGTAAAAATCCCCCATGAGCCCAGTGTCCGGAGAGTACTATGAGGAACATGTTAGTAAATTTTGTTTTTTTTGAAACAGTAGATACAAACACACACACACATAGACTTTTAAGATGCAATTAAAATCGTAATAATTACAGCTTTATGCTCCTTTTTCTCGTAACATCCTGTTATGACATTCTACCATTAGCCCCTTTGTATAGCCCACAGACACGGAAACTGAGAAAAGGGAAGTAACTTGCTCAAAGCCACTCCGAATAAGTGGTGGAATCAGGATTCACACTCAAGTCTTTTGATGCCAAAGCCAGGGCTGAAATTACTAAGACTGTTCTCAGATGGAGAAACAGGCACAAGAAAGGGAAGTGACTGCTTGAGAGGGGTGGGCCCCGATCGCAACTCTCCTGGACTCTTCTCTGTCCTGCATCCGGTGTTCAGGTGAGGCTCAGGAAATCCCAGGAGAGGATTCACCGTGTGGGTCTGGGAGAGACAGTGGGTCCAGAAGCTGGTGAGCGGGACCCTGTGCCCCAGCCTGGGCTGGGGAGAGTGATGGCTCCTCTGCCTTGAAGCAGCTGAACCCCAGCAGCGCAAGCAGGACCCACTCTCCCTTACTGACCCAGCTACTTGCTAAGCCTCAGTTTCCTTTCTGCCGCGTAGGTGAAAATCCTGATCTCACAGTTTTGTGAGGATGCCAAGGTCGCAGAAACCACTAGCTTTGTAACTGTGGGGTCCCAGTCTAACAATCACAGAAACAAGAATCCCGAACAGTCGTGGAGTGCCCAGCTGACCGGTAGACACTGCGCTGAGGGCTTATGTGCATCATTTCATGAACTTTGCACAAAAACCCCACGAGGAGGTGCGAGGATTATCATCTCTGTCTTATGGAGGAGGAAACCCAGGCTCTGAGGGGTAAAAATCACTCACTCAAGGTCATACAAGGGCCAGAGCCAGGACTTGGACCCAGATCAGTCTATGCCAGGTTCAAACCCTTAAGTCCAGTGACTTGATCAGCATAATGTTATGGAAAAGGCACAGAAAGGGGACATCCGGTTTTAGTTCTGCACAGACTGCAAATTAATTTTTAAATAACTAAAACAAAATGATGATAGCTATCATTTATTGATCACCTACTTTATTTGCCAATACCACATTTAATATGGATAACTGACCTGGGAGAAAGGTACTGTTTTCCTCACTTTATAGATGAAGAAACAAGCTCAGAGAGGCCAGGCAACGTCCCCAAGGTCACACAGCCGACAGGCAGGTCTCTGCCTCAACAGTCAGAGGTTTTACGCACCGTGGCTTCCTCTCCAGTGCTTTGGGGGAGCAGGAGAGGGACAAACAATGAGATGTGATGTGCCTTCTGGACCGACCAGCAGCCCTTCTTCTCCAGGATCCCTCTCCAGAGGAGATGCCTGGGCCTGGAGCACCCGACCCATGGAACTGCTTGGGTGGGTTTGGTGCAGCCCACAGGGAAGGAAAAGGATGAAGTCAGGGGAGCCACTGGTGTGCCGGGGACCCTTTGCCACGAGCTGGATCTCATTTGCTGCCTCGGCATCTGGGACGTGTGTTTGTCATTAAAGCAAAGCAATTCATGTGGCACAGAGTTCAAGGGACCATTCCAGAGGGGGCCAGGATATGACAGTCATCTGGGCCAAGGGCAGCCTTCTTTTTCAAGTCCTTTCCTCAACCCCCACCGGTCTCAAGACATTTTCCTCCTCAGAAAATCCAGGCTGTCGGGTGCTCATGTGATCATTGCCGGCACAGCTGACCACTGGACAGGCAGGGAGGGCAAAGTCGCCCAGCAGGTCGGTGGCTCAGCTGTGGTGGCCTGTGATTCCTCTCCAGTGGGAGGACATCAGCTGAGCCATCATCCCTCCCGCCTGTTGCCTTCAGCCTCCCACCATCCTCTGGGCAGTGGGATCCATCCTTCCAGCAGTGGGGCCTCTGTTCTTTGACCAGATAAGAGGAGGGAGCTCAGAGAAGAATGACTCGCTTGGGCACCCAGCTGCCAAGAGGCAGAGCCTGCTGGGACCTGGGTCTTCTGCCACAGCCCACAGCCCTTCCCACTGCACCCAGTAACCTCTTGGTATCAATACTGAAGAGTCTCTTTATCGGAACAAGTGGTTTCTATCCCCACCCCCACCCCATGCACAGCCCCATATGTCGAGGAATCCTGGGGCCAGCAGTGGGGTGGAATCCCACTGGGACACGAGTGCCTGGGACTTCGGGGGAGAAAGGCTCCTCTCTGCTGAGTCTGTCCTCCCCGGGGAGTTGCCTGCCCCTGTGTCCAAATCTTGGCCGTGGGGTGGGGGTAGTGAGAGCACTCACAACCCTCAAGACCATGAGATTGTCTGGTGTTCAGCCTTCTAGAGACTCCATACTCTTGCTGTGGGACTTTAGACCAGTCACCTGCCATCTCTGAGCTCGTTTTCCCATCTGCACCCTGGACAGGTGGGTGGGGATGGATACCGGCCCCCGGTGTTGACCGTGTGGGTTCTGAGCACCAGGAGTCTGGCTGAGGGAGGCCCTCTTCCATGGGAGTCTTTGCTGGCATCTTTTCTCAGCCCTGGCCTCTGCTTCTTGGGGAGCTAAGGACCCTGCCCTGTCTGCCCTCAGGGGGCCACCAGTCAGGGCGTCCAGAGAGCACAGGAGCTGCATTCCCTGGGTGGGGGGTCAGGAGGTGCAGGTCACTGAAGAGGGCCTCCCCAGCCTCGCACTTGCATTGGTCAGGAGCACGTGTGTAGGAGGGCAACAGTCCAGTTCAAGTCCTCGCTCTGTCCCTTGGTAGCTGTGTATCCTTGGGCAAGTTATTTAACTTCTCTGTGCCTCAGTTTCCCCATGTGTAAAATGGTGATAATAAATCCCTACCTCATAGGGCTGTTGTGGGATGAAGCAAGCCAACGCATGGCAAGAACTTAGCACAGAGAGCACATAGTGTGAGTTTTATAAACAGCACGTAGTATGACTATTCAACCATTATTATGGTCTTAACCCTCAGCCGCCAACCCACTGAGGAGCCATAAGTCAAGGCTATAACACCTCTCTTCCTCCTAGTCCTGACTCTGCCTCCAAATCACTGGCTGACCTGAGGCCAGCCCCTTCTCGTCCTTGGGCCTTGGTGACCCCGCCTAGAAAATGACACTTAGACTTTAAGATGGAGGGACCTACATCATCTTCACCTTGGGCCGCAAGATGCAGCACAGAGCCTGGCACTTAGGAGACAACAGCGAAGGGATGTCCAGCAGGTGGGCACCGTGTACCTCTGCGGCTGTCTCCGCAAAGTCCTCTGTCCCTGGCACCTCCAGGGAGAACACACACGGCTTTCTCCCACAGGCCTGGAGCCCGCCTAAATAGTGGGCTAGGTTGTTAATCTCCAGAGCCTTCCTTTTTGAACTGCGTTCAGGTGTTTTCAGAGGCTCACCGCCGATGCCGGCACCCACTCCTTCTGGCCCCGAGGTCTCCTGGCAATTCCACAGGACAACCCTGCCCGACCCGAGGTCCAGGCTGGAGCTGGAATGCTGGCGGGGAGGGGAAACCCTGGCAGACGGAGGCTGCCCTGGTTTCCTGTTCTACTGCCTCCGCCCTTGCTACTGCCAGCCTGCAGCCTTGCCCACTGGTGCAGGGGAGAGTTTGACTCAGGAATTGTTTGACCTTTGGCACCTGTACGAACAGTGAAGAGAGGCCCAGAATCTTAGACCGCAGGGAGCTCTGAGCATCTCTGGTCTAAGCTGCTCCCACCCCACCCGTGCAGGCTGGCACAGGGAGGCAGGGAATGTGCCCAGGCTAGCACGGCCAGTGGGGGAAGCCGGAACAAGACCCCCAGGCTCAGGCTTCTCCACCCAGGCCTCGAAGAGCCCTTGCGTGGCCCCCTACCCCAGCCAAAACACAGCCCTGCAGGAGGAGCAGAGCCAGGTGAGGGCCAGGCCTTGCAGGGGTCACTTTCCAGGAAAAGGTCACAGGCCCCTTGTCAACAAGAGGAAAAGCTTGTGAGGACACTAGGCAGGCCCCCTTGAGGCCCTCCAGGGTATCAAGAGAACTGCAAGCCAGGGAGGCAGAGGGTGAGCCAGCCTTCGCCCTGGATCGAGACCATAACCCCAGTGCCCAGGTGTCATCATGACAGTCCTCTCACTGTTCCCAGAGCACCTTCATACTCGAGAGATCCTTTGATCGTCACATGGCCCTGAAAATATGCCATTATTATTGGCATTTTACAGGTGAGGACGCTGAGGCTCACAGAGGGGACAGGCAGTGTGACATGGTGGGGGACAGTGTTCCCACTGGATCCCCTTCCTGGCTCAGCTACCAACTCACTGGGAACCTCTGGCAAGCCACTTCGCCACGCTGGGCCTCAATTTTCCCATCTGTAATATGAGGCAGCTGAACCCGAAGGCCTCTGAGGACCCTCCTATCACTCAAGTCTCCCCCAAAAGGGCAGCACCCCACTCCAACCTAACAGTTGGACCCCCCCCCCTTTTACAGTTAAATAAGCACTTATCTACCTGGTAGCTTGTTGCATTTTCCCAAGCGTGGGTTGTTATCAACCCCATTTTATGTCCAAGGAAAATCCAGTCAACCAGGGACATTAAGTGACTTGCCCGAGATCCCACAGTGAGTTGGTGGCTGAGCTGGAGTGTGAAGCTAGGAAATCTCACTAGACTTTTCACCTAAATTCTCTAGAACTGCAATGTCCAGTTCAGTGACAGCTAACACACATGGCGTAAAGCACGTGTGGCAGGCTGAATCACAGCCCTCCAAGATGTCCACATCCTAATCCCCAAACCTGTGACTATGCTACCTTACGTGGCAAAAGGGACTTTGCAGATGTGATTAAGGACCTTGAGATGGGGAGGTTATCCTGGATTATCTGGGGGGCCCAGTATAATCACAAGTGTTCTCATGAGGGGGAGTCCAGAGGGTCAGAGTCAGAGGAACCACTAAAGCAGAGCAAGAGAAGATGTGATGATGGCATCAGAGGTTGGAATGATGTGCTTTGAAGGTGGAAGAAAGGGTGATGGATGGAAGGCGGGCAGCCTCCAGAAGGTGGAAAAGACGGGGAACGAATTCTCCCCTGGAGCCTCCAGAAGGAATACAGCCCCGCTGACACCTTGATTTTAGCCCCATGAGACTCATTCCAGACTTCTAACCTCCGGAACTATAAGATAATAAATTTGTGCTGTTTTAAGCCACTAAATTTGTGATAATATGTTAAAGCAGCAGTCAAAAACTAATACAGCACTTGAAATGTGACTGCTCCAAATTGAGATGAGCTGTAAGCCTAAAATACACACCATATTTCAAAGTTAGTACAAAAAAGAGAATTTAATTTATTTCGTTAATATTTTATATTGAAATGACCGTTTCGAAATATTAGATTAAATAAAATATATTATTAAAATTAATTTCACCTGTTTCTTTTTTTTAACGTTGATAGAAAATTTAGAGTTAATTAATTCACATTAATTTCCACTGGACAGCACTGGAGGACTTTTTTCATTGCCTTGACTAGATGGACAGTTGCCTTGGCCCCACCCCTCTGTTGTAGTTGGGGGTGGGGGCCTTGCGCTGGGTAAAGGAATCAGCCCCCCGTACACTGCAGGAGGGGAGCCGTGGTGGTGGGTGAGTGTCCCGGCCCCCTCCTCCCCCACCCCATCTGCGGGGGTGAGCCCTGCCTCTGGGCCGGCCCACGTCCCTGCTAGACGTGACTTTTATTTTTAGCAGCTGTACTTGCTGCTTCAGCACAGCTGGCTCTGAAGCTCGCTGGGCGCGGGCCAGCCCCAGGACTGCCATCTCTGCCAAGGGGGTCTCAGGAGAACCAGGCTCCATGGCTTTGGGGCCTCTCAGGGCATGAAAGCCAGCCTCTCAGTATCCCTGGCAAGTAAATATTATCATAATCTGCATGTTTTCTATGATGAGGCCGAGGCTAAGAGCTCCCTACAACCTAGGAACGGGCTTCCTCCCGAAGGCCGGACCCTGCCACTCAACTCCAGGCGGGTGCCAGGTCTGTGTGGCCTTTCTCTGGGGCCGCTTAATACCTGGGAAAGTATTCTCAGCAAGAGAAAAGGAGAATCGATTCGGAAGAAGGTGGGTAGGTAGTTGATGCTTAGCTTCCAGGCGTGCAGCCCGACGTCTCCTAGGGAGGTGGGTCAGAGAAATAAAAAGATCCATGCAAGCACAGAGACAAAATTACACGAAAACCAGGATTGCCTCGAGGTTCAGAACCCACGCTCCGCCATCAGGAACAGCTGGTTGCAGCTGCCCCTCTCTTAGAGCGCTCTGGCTTAGCCGCGCTCTCCTCCACCTCACAATCGGCATAACAGCGGTTAGAGAACTAAATGAGGTCACGGACATTAAGGGGGCCTCGCAGGGAGCCAGGCACCGGGGAGTCCTAGTAAATACCCGCTATTGTTAGTTACCAAGGGCTTAATGTGATCAAGCCCTGTGCTCATCAGTTACACGATTCCTCTCACTGAAACGTCAAGACAATCTCATGAGGTCGCTGCTATTATCACCTTCTTACAGAGAAGGAAACTGAGGCTGAGAGGGGTGAAGTCACTCTTCACAGCCACACGGCTAGTGAGGGCAGAGCTAGGAATTTTTTGGTTAACAGCGTTATTAAGACATAATTCACACAGCATACAATTCACCCATTTAAAGTGTACAATTCAGTGGCATTTATATATACATATACAGACATATACATAATATATATATATAGTTTTCTTTACTATATATGTAATATATTGTAAGCAATATATATATGGTTCTGTTTCTTTCGTGGAACCCTGATAGTCTAGAAGACTTGTTTTCAGTTTTAAATAATGTTCTATTTTCTAAATATAAATTTTTTTAAATGCACAAAAGATATAATTTAAAGGAATATAAAGGTAAGGTGCCTTCTATGGTAAGTAAATTATACTTCAATAAAGCCATTAAAAAATAGTAATATAAATAAAAGTGATGGCTGCTCATTATTTTTAGAAGGGAGAGGGAAATACAGAAAAGCATCCCACTACTCAGAGCTAACTACTATTAACATGGTGATATATTTCCTTCCAGATACACACACTCACACACACACACACACACACACACACACACAATCTTCAAAATTGGGATCATAAGTGTATACCATTCTTTATCTTGCCTTTTCCATTTTGTATTATTATTAAATTTTCTATACCATGAAAAATTATTATTTATGGCAATGTTGTATTCCAATGCATGGAGGGGTCAGAAGTAATTTAACCATCCCCTTACTGTCAGATAATTCTGTTCTATCTCGTGATGAAAGATCTGGTCTTTGGTGGTGCTTCTGATCACTGCGGAGGAGACATGCCTAGAAGTGCTATGGGGGACCAAAGTATGCGAACACTTTTTAGACTCTTGATACATATTGAAAATTCTTTTCCAGAAATGATATACCAATTTAAATTTCCTAAGTAGTGTATCAGAACGTATCTCACCTCACTAAGTTTTATTATATTTTTAAAATATGTGCTAATTCGCTAGATGAGAAATGGCATTTTAAAATTTTAACACAGGTTCCTTTGGTATCTGGGAAGGACGAACCTGTTTCATATGGTTATTAACCAGCTACATTTCATTTTAGGTGAATTGTCTACACATGCCCTTTGTCCAAATTTCTATGTAAATGTTAGTATTTTTCTTTTTAATTTGTGAGCAATCATCAGAAAGCATGGTGATAACCATGTGTGTCATACTTGGTGCAAATATTTTTCTCACTTTATTATTTGTCTTTCTATTTTTTTATGATCTTTTAATATACAAAAGATTTTAATTTTTAAAATTGAGCTGTATTTCTTATTGTTTAAAATGTCCTCATCCAAATAAGGTCTGTGGTTTGTTAATAGTGTTGGACCAGTTTCAATTTCTTGGTGTTGTACATGTCAGATGGTTATGTAGGAGGTTAACATTGGGGACGGCTAGGTGATGGAGTATACAGAACTCTGTGCTATTTCTGCAGCTTCATGTGAGTCTTAAATTATTTCAAAATAAAAAGTTAAAAAGGATTTTTTCAGTTGAAAAATACTCATTTAGATTTTCTTTTAATTTTTATGGACTCATTTTTTCTTTTAAATCTTTCCTCCACCAGGAAATTAATTTATATAAAGTGAGAGAAGAGGCTCTGACAATTTTTTTCCAGATGGCTGGCCAATTGTCTTAGCCTTGCAGTTGAATCAGTCTTCCTTTACCTGATGATTTGTGATGCCCATCTTTATGATACACGGAAGCCTGTCCATGCTATGTACTCTCTGGGCTGTTTTTGTTGTTCTGATCCCTTGCAATTTCTTATACCCTTACCACCCTGTTTTATTATTATAGCCTTATAGTATGTTTTAAAATGTGAGATGACTGGTGTTCTTTTGCTTCACACATCAAATTACTTTTTTTTTTTACTTGTACTTTTCAACTTTTTTTTTTTTTTTTTTGGTGAGGAAGGTTAGCCCTAAGCTAACATCTGTTGCCAATCCACCTCTTTTTTTTTGCTTAGGGACATTGGCCCTGGGCTAACATCCATGCCCATCTTCCTCTACTTTATATGTGGGACGCCTGCCACCGCATGGCTTGATAAGCGGTGTGTAGGTCCGCGCCCGGGATCCAAACCTGCAAACCCTGAGCCTGCAAACTTAACCACTATGCCACTGGGCTGGCCCCTTTCAACATTTTTTTGACTTTTTATTCTTCCAGATAGAATAAATATGATCAAATATTTCTAATATATTTTTATTGAAATCTCATTAAACTTGCAAATTAAGTTGAGAAAAGTTGACATCTTTACAATATCCAGTTTTCCCATCCAAGAACATAGTATGAATGAACCTCTATTTATCTCTTTATGTTTCTCAGTAAAGATTTGTAGTTTCCTTCTTGTAGGTCTTTCACATTTCTTGTTAAGGTTAGTCATTGGTATTTTATGATTGAGATTTTTTTAAATTATATTTTGTGATCCGTTATGTTTGTATGGATGTGGTACAGAAAAACAAGACTGTGACTGCCTTTTATATCCAATCACTTTCCTGAATTCTCTTATTAATTCCAGTAGCTTTTTCAGTTAATTCTCTTGGTTTTCAAGGTGGACAAACAGATCCTCTTTAAATCAGCATAATTTTGTCTCCTTTCCAATTTCCAGCGACCCTCTGGAGGCACAAGGACCATTTGGTGGATAAACATAAGCAAGTTACTTATCATCTATGAACTTCAATTCCCTTGTAAGTGAAAAATGGAAATAATACTAATATATAAAATAATTGTCTACCTTGTGGAGGTGCTACAACTGTTCAATAAAATATTTAAAATAAACTCCAATTTCAGGGTCCTTAAGAAGAGGTAGCATCTTTCTCACGTCACCTCCTTGCTTCACATCTCACTGTAATGGCTCAAACTTGCAGATCAATGTTAAATAATAGTAGTAATAGGCATCCTTATTCAATATAGACAAAAAACAAAAAAACGGATTTGACGACATGGGGCCCACATCCGCGAAGGACGAGAATTGGCTGGAGCTGAGAGTTTTCCAATCCCTCCGTGATCCCCTGAAGGCCCTTTTTGTTTCTAACTTCTCTTACCTGGCTTTGCAAGTCATCAGGAGCTTGCAGTCCTGTTTAGGATATTCCGAGTTGTGACCCATTAGTGTACATTAGTGTGCAAGTTACATATAAATAACTGTTACTACTGAATAACAGAATAACTGTTAGAATTAGTTCCTAATTTTTTTTAATTATTTTATTGAGGTCATATTAGCTTATACCACTGTGTACATTTCAGGTGTACATTATTATATTTCAGTTTCTGTCTAGTCTGCTTCATGTTCCACCAATAGTCTAGCTTTTATCCCTCACCAAACCTATGTGCCCCTGTACCTCATTGCCCTCCCCCATCCCCGTCCCCTCTGGTAACCAATAATCTGTTCTCCTTATCTATGTGTTTGTTTATCCTCCACATATAAGTGAAATCATACGGTGTTTGTCTTTCTGTGTCTGACATATTTCGCTTAGGATAATACCCTCAAGGTCCATCCATGTTGTTGCAAATGGCACGATTTCGTGTTTTCTTTGTGGCTGAGCAGTATTCCATTGTATGTATGTACCACATCTTCCTTATCCATTCATCCATTGATGGGCACGTGGGTTGCTTCCACGTCTCAGCTATTGTGAATAATGCTGTGATGAACATAGGGGTGCATATATATATCTTTTTGAATTATTGATTTCATGTTCTTTGGATAGATATTGGGTTCCTAGTTTTAATTGGAAGGCTTCTAGGGTTTTACCCAAAGAGCCTGTTAGTCAAGCAATCATGCCATTATAGCTATTACATGAACACAACATGAAAATCACAGACTCCTCATTAAAGCAATTATTCTCCCTTAAATTTGAAAGCTCAAAAACCTCTGACAATTTTGTTTGTCAATTATACATCAATGAAGCTGGAAAAATTTTTTAAAAAAAAAAGCTTACTGGAGGTGTCTATGCTCTGTTTTCTTAAGGGGTCCGTTCCTTACTTTATGAGTCTTAGTAACTCTGGGATCCCAGTGAGAACCACCCTCCACCCCCCAACCCCCTGCCCCAGGAGGCCAAGGTAGATTACACTTCAAGAGGGCTCCCTCCCTCTGGAGCCTGGATAGAAAGATCGCTGGACCTGGAGTCCTTTAACCTGGTTTCAGATCCTGACTGGCTCCTTGCTAGCTGTGTGACCTTGGGCAAGTCATTACCAGCTCTGAGCCCAACTATCATCATGGGCAAAGCTGGGTAAGCAAGTCCCGGACCAGTTGGGTTATGAGAGTCCGCTGGGACTACACATATAAGGTCCTGACCCAGAAGGTTTCCAGGAATGTTAGCTGAAGCTGACCACTCTGGGGGACTGTGTGCTGGGTTTATTTAAGGGAGAGAATCCCTAATGCCTTCTACCAATAAATCGTTCATTAGGTGTTCACTTATCAAATCCTTCTGACATCGTCTACGTTCGTGGCACCATGCTACTCTTGATAATCACTGGTCATCATCCGAGCGCACAGAGTGGTGGGGCAGACAGACAATAAATGAGCACAAATGAATGTGCCTTCCCGCAGCAAGGGGCGCCCAAGGGCCTAACAGGGGAGCTGCTGATGGCCAGGGCCCGCCCCCCAACCCTCGGTCCCCTCGGTCGGGGCCAGCGCCGCCCAGCACCCTCAGCCACGTGGAATGCATTGAGTGGCGCTCGCATTCCAAACGCGTGGTTCTGCTCTCCCAGGCGCCTTTTTCGCGCCAGGCCCTCTCCAGGCAGCCAGGGCCTCAGCGCCCGATAAGAGGGCCTCTCGCCGCTGCCTTCCTCCGGAGCACGGCCAAGGCGAGCGGGGGGACGGGGGGACGGACGGACGACTGTGGTGGAGGAACGCGCTCACCCTGAAGGGGGGGACCTGGCGCTCAGAGCTTCTCCCCCAACAGCCCCACTGGGGACTGGGAGGAGTCTGGGAGAGAAGGGGCCACGTGGCCCCAAGGGCAGCTAGAATCACAAGGATTATGTTTCTTTGTTGTAGAAAAGGAATAGAAACATTTAAAATAAAAATCCTCTGGGGCCGCCCAGGTGGCGTAGTGGTTAAGTTTGCGCGCTCGGCCTTGGCGGCCAAGGTTTGCAGGTTCAGATCCCAGGCCAGGTCTGATGCACCGCTGGTCAAACCATGCTGTGGTAGCATCCCACATACAAAACAGAGGAAGATGGGCATGGATGTTAGCTCACAGCCAATCTTCCTCAGCAAAAACAGGAAGACTGGCAACAGATGTTAGCTCAGGGCCAATCTCCCTCACCAAAAAAAAGAAAAAAGAAAAATGCTTAGGTTGGCATTCAGGGCCCCAATCAACCTTTGTAATCAAGTTTCTCTTACCTTGGTCTTATTTCTCCTCTTGATGGAGCCCTTGTCTTGGGGTCCATGGTTGATTCTATGCCTATCACAGAACAGTATCAGGTGTAGCTGACCCTCAAAAGTTGGTTTGATGAAGGACTGGGTGAGGGGATTGCTGAGCACCAACCACGTGCCGGGCACGTTAATCTCATTGCCCTTACAGAAGCCCACCGCCATAAGCGTCGGCCCTGTTTACAGATGAGGTGACAGAGCTGGACTCCAGCCTTCTCCCTTCCCACTCCTCCAGTGGTCTGCAACTGGCCATGTGTCTGAATCACCCTGAGGGCTGGGCCAAACAGAGTACTGGGGGGGCTGGCCTCGTGGCATAGTGGTTAAGCTCCGCACCTTCTGCCTCAGCAGCCTGGGTTTGAGGGCTCGGATTCCGGGTGCAGACCTACAACCTATACCACTCGTCAGCCACACCGTGGCGGCGACCCACATATAAAGTAGGCGATTGGCACAGACGTTAGC